>NC_067489.1:55351755-55951755 GCF_947179515.1 Apodemus sylvaticus
TGTCTTTACTGGTTGGGCCTCTGAGAGAAGAAGTGCTTCGTCCTGCAGGGATTAGATGTCCCAGGGCAAGGTGGTACTCAAGGGGAAGGGATAATGGAAGGTGAGATTTGTGAGGGGAGGAGAGTAGTGATATAAAGTGAATTAAAACATAAATTAATAAATTAAAAAAACAAACAAAAAGATATCCTCCTCATCGTTGCAACGGTGACATAAATGTTATAGGAGTAATCAACAACTATTTTTCCTGGATGTAAAGACTGTTCCATGAGGATCCATAGCTAAAACTGTTAATGAGACCAGGCACCTGGGTCAAGACAGGTTATCGGTTCTAGTGAAAAACCCACTACTATTATTTTGCTGAGTAAACAAAGTAAAACAGGATTTCTAATATCATATTACCATACCCATAGAGCAGTGCATTCATCAGTTCTCATCAGAGAAGATTCTGTGTTAATTAACAGAGCTCCACAACACACAACAAGAAGAGTGAGAAACCTTGGCACGGTCAGCCCCAAATAGATGTCTGTATTATATGTCTCTACTCAAGGCCAAAGATCTATGTGGAAGAGGGGGAGTAAAGATTATAAGAACCAGAGGTCGAGGATGAAACCAACTAAATGACATTTTCTAGGTACAATATGACAGACACATACAAACTCCCAGAGCTTGTGACAACACACATAATACCTGCACAAGCTCCAGACTGATAAAATCCTAGAACACAGGAAAAATACCTCCTCTAGCTAAGAAGCCATTTGAACTTCATAGATTCTGGGAGAGGGAAAATCAGCTTTCTTTAGTGGAGTGCCATTGAGGATATCAAATATACTCCAAAACAGGTGCTGTGTTTAGGAGTAGTTGGCTAATACAAATCAAATTTCCTGTTTCTTTTCCTTCCCTCCTTCCTTCCTTCCTTCCTTCCTTCCTTCCTTCCTTCCTTCCTTCCTTCCTTCCTTTCTTCTTCCTTCCTTCTTTTCATTTTTTCTTGTTTTTCTGGTTGTTTGTTTTTTAAGGGAGAGAAAGAACGTGAGTGTGGAAAAAAACCCGTAAGATCAAAATATATGGCAGGAAATTCTTAAAAAAAATGAAAAAAAAAGTTCTGAAAGGTTTGTCTGACTTCATCAGTGCTTGGCAAATGTTTATCCTGAAAAGAACATTTGCCTGGAATTGGCATTTATACTTTACATCTGCCTTTAAGTCCTACTTGTTTCTGATCATATATACAAGTTTCATTTTCTAAGTACCTCCCTTAACCTCCCTTCTCAGGTGGTTTCCGTGTAATGAAATTGCATCCATGACTCTCTTGTGATAACTGTTTCCAATTTCATTTTGGAGGTGAGAAAACATAAGCATGGAATCCTTTAGAGACAAAAATTTCTAGCACAAATAAGCCTTGGCTTACACCTTGATATGTATACAAAAGACAAGAGAAGGACACATTGTCAGGCTAGAGCCACATCGCTAATCTGCATGCTGCTCTTGCAGGACTGAGAGCAAATTGGAGTCATGATAAAAGAATAAAAAAAAAATTGGTCTTCTACCACCTCCAATGCAATATTTGTGTTACTAAGCAACAAACTCTCCTATTTAGCAAAGTCCTAATGATGGTAGTTATACAGTCTTGGACAAATACTTCATACAACTTCATTACCCCCACTGCTCTAGCCACTGCATATGCAATGCTGATTAGGGATAACAAGAAATAGACTGAGTGCTATTTGTGCACCTGCATCTAAAAGACCAAATAAAGGATTGATTTGCAGGAATCTAATGACGGTCATTTAATGTGTTTATCTGCTCACAGCATTCATTTGAACTGACAAAGAGCTCAGGACATCCCACTGGTAAATGTGCTCTAGAATTGCAGAGCCTTAATAATTCGGTGAAGGCTGGACACAAAGATGCTAAAATTATGGCATAGTTGTCCTTCATTCCCTTTACACATGGCATGGTGTAAAAAGAAATTTGAAGACAACTAAATATTAAATGTCACTTATACTTTCCCTAGGTCTTAAAACTTGAGAATCTTGAGTTCATGTTATATCTATAGGACATATCATTTGAATACATTAGAGAGTTTACTTCTTGGATGGAGAAATTGCTCATTTGGGAAGAGCAATTGTTACACAAGCCTGAAGCCCTGAGTTTAGATCCCCAGATCCCACATAAAAAGTCAGGGATAACCATGTGAAGGATCTCTAGGACTTGATGGTTATGGGCTTAGCTTCAATATCAGTGAGAGACCCTGTCTTCAGGGATAAGGAGAAGAGTGATAGGACAAGACACCAATGATTTTCTCTGGTCTTGACATGGCCACTGTAGTGGTTTGAATATGCTTGGCCCAGGGAGTAGCACTATTAGGAAGTGTGGCCTTGTTGGAGTACGTGTGGTCTTGTTGAAAAAAGTATGTCGCTTTAGGGGTAGACTTTGAGATCCTTCTTCTAGCTGCCTAGAAGATACTCTTCTGAATGCCTTTTGATCAAGATTTATCACTCTTGGTTTCTTCTGCATCTTGTCTGCCTGGATACTGCCATGCTTCCTGTTATGATGTTAATGAACTGAACCTCTGTACCTATAAGGCCGGTACAATTAAATTTTCTTTATAAGAATTGCTTTGGTCATGGTGTCTCTTCACTGCAATGAAAACCCTAACTGAGACAGACACATAGATGTATGTGATCCCCGTATGCCCATACTCCATGCACACATACACCGTGACCAATTGCATACACATACACACATATTTACAAAAACATAGAAAAAAAAAGACTGTTTATTCTTTTCATGGTTTTCATGCTGCTCCAAATGATGACTAATATGTTTTCAATCTTGTCTTATTCTTATATTATTTCCCTTCACCTTTTTTCAAAGGTAATTTCAAGGCCTATTGTATAAAAGAATATGTTAACGAAAGATGTTCTAAAATAAATCTGTGACTATCTAGGGTCACAGTCTTTTCAAATGCTATAATTGACTAATAGGTGATATTTATGCCAAAGCATTTTAAATTCACAAAGCAGTTTCGAAGTGTCCTTTGTCATCACTTTTATTTAACCCTGTCATTTTATGTACTGTATAGAAAATGATGGGAGAAGTATTTAATATTTCTTTCTGTCTGCTGGTGTGAAATGTTTAGAGTATAAGGTAATAGACAATTTTGATTCTGTTTGAATTTTAATTCTGTTTGAAAGTGTAGTGACAACCTGACTTCTTTATGCTCTTAATTGGCACACAATAATTGCACAGTTCTACATAGTATGGTGAGAAAATTTAATATATGTACACACTGTGTGAAGATAAAAAGAACAGAGTAAAGAGCTTTTCTAATCTACTCAAATATCAATTTTTTCCTTACATTGGGAAGCCTTAAATTTCTACATCATAGTTCTTTTTTATTAGGTATTTGCTTTATTTATATTTCTACATCATAGTTCTAATAAGATGATTTTTTGTAATCACCCACCATGTCATTATATTTTGGAACTTGGAATCCATCTTCACTTTATCCTCCTTCCTCTCTACTTTCTTGAGCCTCTTAGTGGCTGGTAGAAACCTATGAAATTAACTTCAATTTTCAATTTTAATTCTTTATTTTATTAAACTGACTTTTTATATGGTTGAATTTCATGTGCAACAAACTACCACAGGAGTACTTGCTCAACTATGTTCATAGCAGCTTTATTCATAATTAGTCAGAAACTAGAGACAACCCAGATGTACCTAAACTAAAGAAAAGATAAAGAAAATGTGGTACATTTACAAAATGGAATGCTATTAAGCCATTGAAAGCAAAGACATCATGAATTTTTCAGTCAAATGGCTGGAACCTGAGAATATCACCCTGGGTGAGGTGACTCAGTACCAAAAGAACAGGTATGGTGTTTACTCACTTATAAGTTGTTGTTAGCCTAAAAATACAGGATTCCCATGCTACACTCCACAGACCCAAAGAAGCTAAACAAGAAGAAAGACTCAAGAAAGGATGCTTGAATCTCATTCAGAGGAGGGAATGCAATAGTCATAAGAGGCAGATGGAGGCAAGGAACTGGGTGAGGGGGCACTGGGGAGAGGAATGGGGGATATTAAGGATCAGATATGAGGAGAGACAGGAGTGATGACCAGATGGCCATGAGAGTGAATAGAAATAAGCAGCTCTTGGGGATCAGGGATTGGGAGACATCTGGAAGATGTGGCAGACACCTGGGAAAGGAGAGGCACCGAAGGACCAATGGAGGTGACTTTATCTGGGATTCACAGCAGTGGGACATGAAACCAGAAGATGTTACCTCCATTAGCCAGGCAGAAATCCCAGTGGAAGAATAGGGACACCAACCCACCCACAAAACTTTCCACCCAAAATTTATCCTGTGTATAAGATATGCTGAGATGGGGAATAGAACAGAGACTAAGGGATGGTCAAACAATAACTGGCCCAACTAGAGACCCATCCCACTGGCAAGCACTAGTCCTTGACACTAGTAATGATACTCTTTTATGCTTGCAGTCAGAAGCCTAGCATGGTTGTCCTCTGAAAGGTTCTACCTAACAGCTGACTCAGACAGATGTAGATAACCACAGCCAAACACTGGATGGAGCCTGGGAACTCTTAAGGAAGATTTTGGGAGGGGAAGTTCATGGTCCCTGAAGGGAATAGGAGCTCTACTAGAAGACCAAAAAGCCTCCCTTGGGGGGTCTCAGAGACAAAACCACCCACCAAATAGTATACATGGTCTGGACTTAGGTCCCACACACACATAGCAGATTACAGCTGGGTCCTGAACAACTGGAGTAAGCCTATCCCTAAAACTATTGTATATCCATGGAATCCGTTCCCCTAACTTGGCTGTCTTGTCCAGCCTCAGAGGGCGGGAATGCATCTGACCCTGCAGAAGCAGGATGTGCCAGGGTGGGGGATTACTGTGGGGGAAGGAGCTTTATCCTCTTGGAGGAGAATGGATGGGTGGGAAGAGACTGAGGGAAATAGAAGGGACTGAGGGAGGGACTGTGTGAGCGGTGGCCCAGGAGAGTGGACAGTGATCAGGATATAAAGTTAATAAAGAAACAAAGAAAAATATTGAAAAAGTAAACATGACTTCTTCATCAAAGTGAGCTGACTAAGTATAGCTAAGATGCAAATTCATATTGGATGAAAGTAAGAGGTAAGATACTGTCCCCACTATTTACTAGCAAAGAGGAACATATAGAATATAATTCAATTCCAGTGTGACTGTCTACCAGCTATGTTCAACCTGCAATGTATGGGCTGATACCTCTAAGGATAGCTATGAGCACAACTCAATATATTGATAGTTGAGAATGTCACCATATTCCTGGTCCACTCATAATCAGTTTACTATACTTCTAATGTAGTCATCCATTTGTATTTTTATTTATATTGATTTGGAAGGAGTTATACATTTTTCACTGTTCCTGTATTTCAGAGATTGGCTGACTTATTTATATTAATCAAGGAATACCTAAAATCTATCTTACAGATAAATTGGGCAAGCTGCTCTCTTGAAACCTTAACACTTGTGGAATCAACTTCATGACAATTTATTCTAGAGACATTAGGTTAGGAGGAAGGCAGCCAGTGGCTTTAGTAATTTTCGACATGTACTTATGAGGCTATGTCTAGTATATACAATATCTCAATTACCCTCCACCTCAAAACAATAAGGTTGTTTTTTCACTCCATTTTATAAATGCAAGCACCAAGGTCCCAAAGAATATTGTAATTGGCTCTGGGTCACTCAATTAAACAAATGGCGGGGCAGTTTTCCATTTTTTTTTAACGTTCTTTTACTGTGCTTGCATTTTGAAAATTTATGCTTAGATCTGAGATTCTGCCACGAGGCAAGCCTGCTTCATTTTGGACATGTGTCCTTTTCATAAAAGTAGAAAGGGCTGATTTGGTTACTGGCTTCTTTTTAAAACCATGTTCAAGCAGAATTTAAATGTATATATTATTAAGCAATTACACAAAAATTAACCCACCAGCACAATTCTTTTCACTGTCTTTCAAAGGAGAGAATGCAGGTCATTTGTCTGCCATGATATTAGAATTTGAACTTAATACAAATTAGTGTTTCACTGAGATGCTAATTTTGAAATAGTTAGCATATATGAATGCCTTAATTGTGCAGAAATGCATTTTAGGGAATGTTTCCTCATTTCTAAACCTTAGACACTGCAGCAGCAGTAACAAGAGGCTGTTCCTTCAGGTGACAGTTCCACTCCCAGCCCTGAAGACAAACACTCTGCTCAGCACTTGGTGTCTGTCAAGGTGTTCCCTTTAAAAGCATCAGTGGAGGAGTCCCTAATACATGAATACTTATCAAAGTATTTTAAATGGTAAAGATGATTTCTTTCCACTTTGGAAATTATAATATAATTATAATTATAAATATAAGTTAGTTGATGTGTAGGTAGCAGAAAATCTTTTTTTAAATATTTTTATTTTCTATATTCTTTGTTTACATTCCAAATGATTTCCCCTTTCCCGGATCCCCCCTCCCCATATGTCCCATAAACCTTCTCTCCATCCCTTCTCCAATCACCTCCCTCCTTTTTCTCTGTCCTTATATTCCCTTCCCATGCTAGATCAATCCTTTCCAGGATCAGGACCCTCTCCATACTTCTTCATGGGAGTCATTTGTTATGCAATTTGTGCCTTGGGTATTCAGAGCTTCTGGGCTAATTAATATCCACTTATCAGAGATTGCATTCCATGTGTATTCTTTTGTGATTGGGTTACCTCACTTAGGAGGATATTTTCCAGATCAAACCATTTGCCTAAAAATTTTGTAAATTCATTGTTTCTAATTGCTGAGTAGTATTCCATTGTGTAAATATACCACATTTTCTGTATCCATTCCTCCTTTGAGGGGCATCTGGGTTTTTTCCAGCTTCCGGCTATTATAAATAAGGCTGCTATGAACATAATGGAGCATGTGTCTTTATTGCATGCCGGGGAATCCTTTGGGTATATGCCCAGAAGAGGTATAGCAGGGTCCTCTGGAAGTCTCATGTCCAGTTTTCTGAGGAACCTCTAGACTGATTTCCACAGTGGTTGTACCATCTTACAGCCCCACGAGCAGTGGAGGAGTGTTCCTCTTTCTCCATATCCTCGCCAACACCTGCTGTCTCCTGAGTTTTTGACCTTAGCCATTCTGACTGGTGTAAGGTGAAATCTCAGGGTTGTTTTGATCTGCATTTCCCTAATGACTAATGATGTTGAGCACTTCTTTTTTTTTTTTAATTTTTTTATTCGATATAATTTATTTACATTTCAAATGATTTCCCCTTTTCTAGACCCCCACTCCCCAAAAGCCCCTTAAGCCCCCTTCTCTTCCCCTGTCCTCCCACCCACCCCTTCCCACTTCCCCGTTTTGGTTTTGTGGAATACTGCATTTCCCTAATGGCTAATGATGTTGAGTACTTCTTAAGGTGCCTCTCGGCCATCCGAATTTCTTCAGGTGAAAATTCTTTGTTAAGATCTGTACCCCATTTTTAATAGGGGGTAGCAGAAAATCTTATAACCTGACTTCACATTTTTAAAATGGAAAAAAAATCTTTTTTTCATACAATATACTCTGATCATGGTTTTCCTCTCCTACTTCTTTTTTAAAAAATTTTAATTAATTAATTATTATTAATTGCCTAACCCCTCTCCTCTCTCCCCTCCCCCTGCTTCTATGAGGGTGTTCCTTCACCCACCCACCCACCCACTCGATTTCCCTATGTGGAGGTATCTAAGGTATCTATCCAACCTTCATAGGACCAAGGACTTCTCACATTGATGCCTGACGAGGTCGTCATCCTTTGCTACATATGCAGCCAGAGCCATGTGTACTCCTTGGCTGGTGGCTTAGTCCATGGGAGAGACACATGCTCCACTATGTTCATAGCAGCCTTATTTATAATAGACAGAAGCTGGAAAGAACCCAGGTGTCCCTCAACAGAAGAATGGATACAGAAAATGTGGTACATCCACACAACGGAGTACTATTCAGCTATTAAAAACAATGATTTCATGAAATTCTTAGGCAAAGAAATCATCATCCTGAGTGAGGTAACCCAATCACAAAAGAACACACATGGTATGCACTCATTGATAAATGAATAATAGCCCCAAAGTTAGAAATAACCAAGATACAATTCACAGATATACTGCCTATATCTCATAAAGTCTTCAGTATAGTGATGATGGTTGTTTATAGACAAAGAAACTGACTCATAGGTCCTATAACTTCCTTAGCAGAGATTCACAGAAGCTTGTTTCAACATGTATAGTCTTCTTTAAACTTTATACCTTAGTAGCATCTTTGGAATTGTATTATTTAGAAATCTGTAACACATAAGTAAGAGAGGTAAAATTTATGCAATGATTATTGTCCTCTAGACTGTTACAAAAAGAGTACATTTATAACTCAGTCTCCACAGCAATCTGGTTTTTAAAGTATTAACATTTAAATAACATGAGATGGTCTAATAACATTTTTTTTAATTGCTGACAAAGGCAACTTGAGGAAGAAAATATTTACCTTGGATCACAGTTTTATAGCCTATTCTGACAGGGAGAATGTAGTATTAAAACCTGAGGCAGCTTGTCATAGTGTGTTCACAGTCAGGAATCAGAGATAATGTAAGAGGTTAGCTTACACTGTTTATTCAGTCCGAGACCCCAGCCTATGGGATAATGTCACCCATGTTCAGTGTGTTTATTTGTTCGTTTATTTATTATTTTTATTTGTTTTTTAAAACTTTATGGAAACACCCTTCCAAACATACCCTGAAGTATATATCTATTAGGTGATTCCATAGCCAATCAAGTTAACAGTGAATACTAATCATCACATGAAGTAAATATCTCATGGCATACATAGTCATGCTTCTGTCAACGTGAAGCCATGTGTGTGATGGTGATGCTAAAATATTATCTAAACTTTCAAGTGACATCATAAAAATCTCTCCATTGTGTAAGTCGAGCCTATGGTGTTTGCACAATGACATAATCATGTAAAAACACACACTTCTCAGGATGAGTTCATATTTCTGTAAAACCAATAGAAACTTAAGTTTTCTAAATATTCCTCTCTTTCACCATAAGAAGAATTGTATTCAAGTTGTATGTTTAGAAAAGATGATAAGTCAATACTGTGGCATTAGTTATTAAATTGTCTTAGTTTTTAGAAATAACTTTCTTTTTAAAATACTTTTGTCAATAAATTATTTTACTTAGGACATGATTTTATATGTGAGTTCATATAGTACAGGTTTAGTTGTTGCTATTTTACTATATACACATTTGTAAACAAGCATCCAAATGCACATAGAACTTTTATCACATATACAGGTATATAGCCGTTATTATGGAATAGTATTGGTTCCTAAGCACGGTGATTGATTTACCCTTACTCATTATTATTTTTTTATATAGTAATTTTTTTATTCGATATATTTTTATTTACATTTCAAATGATTTCCTCTTTTCTAGCCCCCCACTCCCCAAAAGTCCTGTAAGCCCCCTTCTCTCCCCCTGTCCTCCCACCCACCCCTTCCCACTTCCCTGTTCTGGTTTTGCCCTATACTGCTTCACTGAGTCTTTCCAGAACAAGGGGCCACTCCTCCGTTCTTGTACCTCATTTGATGTGTGGATTATGTTTTGGGTATTCCAGTTTTCTAGGTTAATATCCACTTATTAGTGAGTGCATACCATGATTCACCTTTTGAGTCTGGGTTACCTCACTTAGTATGATGTTCTCCAGCTCCATCCATTTGCCTAAGAATTTCATGAATTCATTGTTTCTAATGGCTGAATAGTACTCCATTGTGTAGATATACCACATTTTTTGCATCCACTCTTCTGTTGAGGGATACTGGACACTACCGGCTCGGTACCTTTGTTTCTTTACCTTATGTGTGCTTACTGTCTGTTGCTTTTTTCTTCATTGCTGTGTCCTCTAAGCACTGCACTGCCAGAGGGGAGCTCCTGCAACTCCTTTCTACTCCACTCACTCCTCAGAAAACTTGCTCAGGCCGGTGGAGTTAATGTCAAAGCATTTGTTGACATTCTGTGCAGACATTACTCCTTGAAATCTGACTTTATTCTTCTATGTATAGCTACCCATGGAATGTTTCTTTTAGAAATCTAATAATACTGCCAATGTTTAAAAAATGACCATATGTGAAATAAATGTATCCAAACTTCCTCCTTCTTCATGAAGAGCTTCACTAGCCCAGTTGTTCACACTAGGACCCTTGGATCCATTCTTTTCCCCTGGGACACATTAAAGTTTGCCTCCCCCCATTTCATTTACAATTTAGAAGCTCTGGAGGGATTCTTTTATAATGCAAGCCTTCACCCAGTTCCATCTCAGTGACCTACACATTGTTTATGGAGTCCCTTAGAAATCCTACTGAAGGCTGTGGTGCTCTAGTATTATGTTTTCTTGGAACACTGTTCCTCAGAACACAGCACTGACTCTTACAACCATACAACCAACTCTAGTAAATAGCATGTAAAGGATTTCTGTTTATACCTTCTCAAACTTAACCTCATTCCCCAGCAGACATACAGCGTTCCTGTTCTTTGACTTATCTCTCTCCTTTAACTATTTAGCAAAAGTTAACCACCGTTCTTTTCTTATTCTGACCTCCTCTAGACCATACCTCAGTGTGAGCAGATGCATTCCTCCCCACACAGAACTGCATGTTCAGTGCCTAGGAGAGCACCTGAGACATACATGGAACTTCAGTAGGCAGATGTTAAAGATTCCTGGATAAATTTTTAACATAACTCAGTACTTCTTAATACATAGTTTTATACTTAGAGTTTTAAAAAATAATATAAGAGGTATATGTTTTGGATGAATTTTGGGAAAACTCAATTGTACTGACAAGATTATCAGCTTAATTATTTTTTTTTATCAAAAAGTATATATCAAGTGGATATATGTACCATCTCTGGTTCTATATTGAACCTCGAAGTATTCTATCCCTAGAAGCACATTCCAAAAGCACACACCATCAAATAAAATTTTATAAACCAAGAAGCAAAGCAGAATAAAAGAAAATTTAATTGGTAAAGTTAAAACAATTTCAACTTTTTAGCCTCACTACTCTAGACATTATTTTTCCCTGAGCATCAAAAATAATACACAGGAAGAAAACATCATTTATAAACTGAATCCCCAGTGGCATTAGGTTGTGCAGGGGGCCTGGTTTCTTCTTGGCTTGCAGAAGGTGGTTTGCAACATTTTATTTTTATAAGCAAAAACACACATTCTTAAGTTTGTTTATTTTTAATATTACTTTTTTCACATATATTTATTTCAAATTAATAGTTTAGATATCTTTTTTCCTAGCTTGCCTACTCAACTTCTATCTGATAAGCTTCTAGAGGCATCCTGTAAAGTCTAATCAAAGTCAGTTACCTCACACTGATGCCAGTGTCTCTTTGGAATGAGACTCCTGTTATCAGCCATACACTTTCTTTTTTTATATTACAATTTTTTATTTTCTATATTCTTTGTTTACATTCCAAATGATTTTCCCTTTCCAGGTTCCCCCCCTCCCCATAAGTTCCCTAAGCCCTCTTTGCTCTGCCCATTCTCCTATCAACCCCTTCCTACTTCTCTATTCTGCTACTCCCCTACAATGCTGGAACAAGCCTTTTCAGGACCAGGGACCTCTCCTTCCTTCTTGGGAGTCATTTGATATGTGAACTGTGTCTTGGGTATTAAGAGTTTTTGAATTAAAAAAGAAAAGAGTTTTTGAATTGATATCCACTTATCAGTGACTATATTCCAAGTGTGTTCTTTTGTGATTGGGTTACCTCACTTAAGATGATATTTTCCAGACCCAACCATTTGCCTAAGAATTTCATGAATTCATTGTTTCTAATTGCTGAGTAGTATTCCATTGTATAAATATACCACATTTTCTGTATCCATTCCTCCATTGAGGGACATCTGGTTTCTTTCCAGCTTCTGGCTATTATAAATAGGGCTGCTATGAACATAGTGGAGCATGTGTCCTTTTGCATGCCAGGGAATCCTCTGGGTATATGCCCTTAAGCTTACTTTTGATGGTCTCATAATAACTGAATAGGTGTGAGCCAAAATAAGATCATCTTAAGGACCATTGTTTCTTTTTTTTTTTGCCAATTTGTTTTCCAAAATCTCCTTCCAATTTTCCCTTTATCAGCAAGTTAGAATGTGTCCTTTCTTCCATGATAAAAATAAAATTGTGACAAAGTTATTATTAAATTTCTACTATAGTAGTTTACATTCCTTAATTGTAGGTTTCATGCTTTTTTTCAAGTTTATTAATCATTAAAATTTTTCGTGTCAGTTTCCAGCTTTACTTTTACTTAGTATTTGTTATTTTTATTCAAGTATGAAACTCTAATAATGAAGATGTCTGTGGCTCTGCTTATTGTATGAGGAAAACTGCTTCTTTTCTCTATCCATTTGATTAAAAATTCCCCTTGACTTTTACATATTAAGTTTATCAAACTGCTTCTTAATGATCACTTGGTTGGCTGTGTATTTTTTCTCAATTTCTTATGGTCTGAGATTTTTAACATTTTGATAAAAATTTACATAGGTAATTTGTTGCTATTGTTAAAAAAGTAATCAACATTATGCCTCTAAGACATCATAAATAGCTCCTTGGGGTCCTCTTTTTAGTGATATGTTCTCCACTCTGGCTGGAAGCAGGCAGCACAGGATGTCTGGCCCAGGACCAGGAGCTGCTGACAGCTCTGACACTTCAGAGAACAAACACATGAAAGGTAAAGCTCACCTATCCTAAGTCTCTCAACTGTTTGTTTTATCTCAGGACTGAACTCAGCCGGGCTGCTCCTCCCAGGGAACTCTTTTATTGGGTTCTTATTAAAGAAAGATCAGGCTGGCAAGAAATAAAACCATCCTTTGAAAGCAGTATTCTGAACTAGGGAATGCACTACAAATATTTCTGGTGGGTTAAAAGGCCTTGTGTAATTTGGCTTCCTTTTGACTAATTTTCCTCATTTTTTTGTCACATGTCACTTCAATCTCAGTATCTAGTTTTGCTTGATGCTACATGGAGGAAGAGTCACTCTACCCTGTCAGGCCTGAGGTAAATATATGTCAGAGATGGAAGGAAGACCAAATGTGACTGAGAGTGGGGGAATGGTGCAGCCATGAATGTAGATTGGAATCCCCTACTTAAAAGGCAAATTAAAGAATCAGTGGACAACATAGCCCACAGAATCAACGAAGCACAACTCACAGGCCTCAGAGACTGAAGCAACAATCAGGACCTTGTATGGGTCTGAGCTAGGTCCACTGCATCTATGTCATAGTTGTGTAGCTTGATGTTCGTATGCCACGCCTAACGCTGACTCATTTGTCTGCTCTCAGGACCCTTTTTTTTCTACAGGGTTATCTCATCCAGCCTTGGAATGGTTGTGTGTGCCCTGTCTTATTGTAACTTATTACGCTGTGTTTGGTTGATAGCCCTGGGAGGCCTGTTTATTTCCGAAGGGAAATGGAGAAGCAGTGGATCTGGGTGGAGGGAGGTGGCTAGGAGGGAGGGAGGCAGTGGGAGGAGAGGAGGAAGCAGAAACTGCATTATGGATGTAATGTATGAGATGATGATGATGATGATGATGATGATGATAAAGATAGAAAAGAATCAGTGGATGTAAACAACAGAAATCAATAGAAGGCAGGAGAACTATTTTAAAAAATAACTTCTATAATATCATTCTTTTTCTCCAAAAGAATCTTACGAAAATTCACTTAAGATGCCATGAAATCATTTAGTGAAGTAACAAAAATGATGTTATATTTTTCCTGCATAGCAAAGAATGTCCAAAGTGAAAATAATGG
Source organism: Apodemus sylvaticus (assembly GCF_947179515.1). Taxonomy (NCBI): domain Eukaryota; kingdom Metazoa; phylum Chordata; class Mammalia; order Rodentia; family Muridae; genus Apodemus; species Apodemus sylvaticus. Next base: position 55,365,636 of record NC_067489.1, read on the forward strand.
CTTTGAACAAAAGAAGCTGCTATTTATTAGGACAATAAATAAGATAGTGTCGTATTTTCTTTTTTTTAAAAAACTTTTTTTAATTAGATATTTTCTTAATTTATATTTCAAATGTAAACCCTTTCCTGGTTTCCCCTCTGAAAACCACCTATCCCATTGCCCCCTTCCCCTGCTCACTAACCCACCCACTCCTGCTTCCCTGTCCTGATATTCCCTAAGGATTTACAAATAACGTAATCTCAAAGGTGAAGAAACATTCTATGTTTCATGCGTAAAAGTACTTAACCTGGTATTGGATTTTAAGTCTTCTGGCTTTTAAATTTCACAGTATATTTTTCTGTTACCCATAATGTACTTATTTTATAATTACTAGTACTATCATAAAATATGTCAGATTGGGTTGTATCCAGCAAAACAAACTTTAAAAAATGATAAAGTAGTTTAGGTACTAAAATATGGAAGAAAAACAACCCGGTCAATATGCAACTACTGCTCTAAATAGCAGGATGTTATGATCAAAACGTAATGTAGAGAATTCTTGAAGACTAATAAAAGGAGAAACTATTAAACACTAAAACAAAATAATAAAAAGCTAATAATATTTTATTAAAAAGCAATAAAAATATTAATAATAAAAAATACAAATTGAAGCTATTTTAAGAATTCATTTTATCCTAGTAAGGATGACTAAGATCAAGAAAACAGCCAGCAACAAATACTAGTCATGATGTGGAGAGAAAGGACCTTCTTTCATCATTAGTGGGATTCTAAACTGGAGCAGTCACATGGAACCTGTGGCCCTGGGTTCCCTCTCTTTCCAGGGGTGTCCAGATGCTGCTAGTATACCAGCTGAGAAAGGACAGGGTAAAGATTCTCAGAGGTAGTGGATATCATTAAGAAAAGCATGGCCATTTTATTTTTTTTATTCATTAAGGGAGTTGCACATATGAATTTATAGTAACTGTGACAGCATGCACAAAACCTGCAAAACCTCAAGCTAGTCAAAACCCTTAGGATGGGGGTGGGGAGATAAATCCCACTAGTAGATGAGAAGATGTTGGCATTTGATGGCTGCTGGGAAAAGGAGAGTCAGTTGTCATGAATGGTGTGACCTCTGGTAGATTAACCCCATCCCAGAGCACACCTGACCCCCAAAGGTGATTTGGAACCACCAGTTGGATTTGATGTTTCTTTTTAAACAGGACAAAATTTCTGTAGATAGAGAGGTGAAGGCAGCTGTGGAAGAAGTTGGTGGAAGGGATGAATACGAACAAAACACGTTGTATGAAATTCTCAAAGAATAAGAAAAAGGTCCAAAAGATCGGACTGTTACCTTGATATACACAGAAAACTGTAAAATTAAAACCAATGCTACTTTTTCATGTTAAAACTGAGATTGTAATGTAAACTAATTTATTTAACCTCATAAAGAACGCTTACAGGCATTTTTTTTTCATTTGGAAAGCTATAAAAAGATTTCTATTAAATTTGAGGAAAAGACACAGCTGTCTATTTTTAACACTTCACTGTATTTAACATAGCCTTGGGTATTATAGTCAGTGAAGTATAAACAAAGAAATACAAATATAAGAATCAGAAAGAAAGAAAATCAAAATGCCATTCTTTGAACATCTTTGGTTATATAGAAAATGACTAAGAAGCTGTACAAATAAATACCTAAACGTGGTTGATCTTAACAAGCTGTTTAACTATCTGGAAAAATAGAATGTATATAGATAGGCATATACATTTATAAAAGTCTATTTTAAAAGGAAAAACACTGCTTACATTGGACATACAAAATTTAAAGTGTTTCAGAAATCATCTCAGTCCATTTGGAAAGCTATAAGAACATATTGTGTAATTCAAAAACATTGTATACTTATTCCTCAGAGTATTGGGAGCAGCAATTTCTAAGGTCTGAGACTAATAGGTCTTCTAGGAAGAAGTTCTCTTTTCTTCTTAGATGGTACTTTTTCAGTGCCTTCTCAAGTGGAACTAAGTGAATGCCCAAGGACCCCTTTCATACAGGTGCTAACTCCTATCAGCCGAGAGCCTTATGACCTATTTGCTTACCAGGCCCTAATATCTGGATACTACTATACTCGATATTAAACTCCAACATATACATTTTGGGGATACAAATAAGGAGACTGTAATAGTAAGGAATAACAGATATCCTCAAAGCCTTCTGCACATAGAACATACAATACAGAACTGCATTTAAAATGACTTTAATGGAAACAGACAAAATAGGATGAGACAGAAGAAGAGATTGATAACTAGGTCAGCCATGGATACACTGTTGTCAATGCCAAGCTAGAGAATGAGAACTCAGTTGTGCATGGACATTGCTGTGATTGGGCCATTCTCATCTATTTCTCATTTGACACAGTTCAAAGTGTTTTGGGACTTATCACTCCATCCAACAACTGGAAACTTACAGTAAGGTACTATATTCAGTCCATAAATGCCCGAAACCTTTTACAATTTCTTGGTAGTAAGTTCTGCTGCTCTTTTGTATTTATCAGTACTTGTCTCCTGCACAGGATTTGGCCATAGTTTTTGCCTTAGTCTGGGTTTGTATTCTTGCACAAAACATCATATCCAAGAAGCAAGTTGGGAAGAAAAGCGTTTATTCAGCTTACACTTCCACATTGCTGTTCATCACCAAAGGAAGTCAGGACAGGAACCTAGAGGAAGGAGCTGATGCCAAGGCCATGGAAGAATGGTGCTTACTGTCTGGCTTGCTCTGGTTTGCCCAGCTTCCTTTCTTATAGAACCCAAGACTGGTGGCCAGGGATGGCACCACCCACAATGGGCCCTCCTCCCCTTGATCACTAATTGAGAAAATGCCTTACAGCTGGATCTCATGGAGACATTTCCTCCTTTCTCTGTAATAACTCCAGCTTGTGTCAAATTGGCACACGAACCTGCCAGTACAATTTTCTTTCACAGACCTTCTTTTCTCAAGACTGTTCGATCATCAATTCGAAATTAGTTCCAGCACTGACCATTGTTAAGAGGTAAAAGCCACAGCTAAATCTCATTCAAGCAGTTTTCATATCATAAGAATCTGAAGCTTGGAGGCATTATCTATGAAAAGAAATCTGGTTGGGTGACAAAATTCCATATATCCATTCATTTCCTCTACTGACCTGCTGCTCTAAATCTAACTGTTGTGCTCTATCTCATACAATGTGAAAACTCAATAGCTTTCTAATGTTGAGTTCTTTTCCTTAAGTTAGCCAGAATCAAATTCAGTTATTTGGAATTGAGAGTCATAGCGACTCTTGAGAGTCCATCTCAATGGAATCCAGTTGTCTCCATGATTAATGAGTTAGCTCTATAGATCTGTGAGTATCTAAAGTCTAATTCTGGACTCATCAAATATATCTACTATTCTGACAAGATAATACCCACCCTAAGGAAAACTCCATGCTATTGAAAAGCCAATTTGTTCTACTTGAATTAATGAACATATAATCAGTTTTCTTTGAAAACATATCAATATGGACTATGAAAGAAGTGAGGAAAATATACCCATGGTGTTTGCAAAAGAAACATTACTCATTTACGGCATATTGTTCCATATCTACATTTCAGATAGACATGTTCTATGAGGCCTCATGCTTAGTGACCCTCACATGTAACAGGTATTTTTTTTTCTATCTTCGGGAACAGATGGGCATAGCTATCTGTTTTCTGCCACAGTGAAACGCCATGTTGTCTTTCCACAGACTGCCTGCCTACAAGAAGGGAGACTATCGTAGGCTCAAGTTTATGTTTAAGATACTTTGTTTATAAAGCATTCTTGCTTGCCTTCTTTTATAAAGCAATTGAGACTCAATAGGAAGAAGGTAAGCACTATAGCTAGATGTAACACATTTTTGCAGGAAGCAAAGTAGTAAGTGGTGAATAGGTTGGAATTCCTTTTTTCTTTTAACTTGCTTCTTTTAGAGGATTACCTTCTATTCCCTACAGGTCTAACTGGAAAGTAGACATGTCTATCTCCATTGCTAAGTAAGACAGATACCTTTGCTATGGAGTCTTGGGAAGACTAGATAATGTAGGAAGCCTTTGTTGTGAATAAATAGGTGATAACTGATAACGAAATCTCTCTATTGTTATCTGATGAGTACCTTTAATCATTAAGTCAGTGAACTAATTAAAATTGATATTCTATCAATATCAAGATTTTTGACATGGAATTAAGCTAATGCATCCATATTGACTCTGTTGGCTGCCTTTCCTTTAAATGTGCATACTGATCATCATTTTGATGTTGAATATTAAAAACAATAATGACTAATTTTTGTTAGTTTTTAAAGAATTTATCTCTTTCAAATTTCCAGAATTTCTTATATACTTAATAAAGCTGGATAATGACTGAGGTGACTGCGTATCATCTTTTACTTCCTAGAAATCAATTATGTAATTCAAAGTGTCTTGATGTTTATAACCAGTTAAAGTACTGAACTCTGTCATCAATGATTGGCTTACTCAATTTGGGGAAATTCATTTTTGAGGAAAAGAAAACATATAGAGAAAAATTTCTTTTTGAAATATATTAGCATTTTATTACTTGCCTTGATACTGAACTTACTTATTAGAATGCAATTTACCAAAAAAAATTTTTTAAAACATATTCCTATCAATTCTGCAGTGCTACTTTTTTTCACAGAATGTGCTCATGATTACAGGACCTGGTCATAGGCTACCCTGACTACAGGGAAGACTGGAGAATTAATTTTTTTTATTTTTTCTAGTCCCTCACATAAAATCCTTACATGAGCTTGGTCTTTTTACACTGTTTTCATTACAAGTCTATTTATAAAAGAAAGGTGTTACTTTTCCTTCTTTCCTGATGAGTTGGAGGGAGATCAGTCACAAGATGAACTCAGTTCTCTTTTTAATCCACATATTTTTGAAAACAGCAGAGAAATTAAACAGCAATTTTAAGAAAGAAAACAGCAGAGACCTTAAATGCTTATGTCTAGATGCATTTTTATATATAATATATGTACATGTGATGATACATGTGATATATTAAGTGAATCTTATTTATAGGTTTAGGTAAATTAATGTTTATGGATATGATCTATTATCTATCTTTTATCTATCTGTCATCTACCTATCTATCATCTATCAGTATTTATTGCCTATCTAATCTATCGACCTCTCTTCTATAATTTATCTGTATCTATCATCTACCTAATCTATCTATCTATCTATCTATCTATCTATCTATCTATCTATCTATCTATCTATCTTTCATCTATCTATCATCTATCTCTCAATCTGTATATCTCTATACCCAGGTATTATGTCTCTTTAGGTGAAAAGAAGTTTATATGAGCAGTGAAACATTATTAGGAAAAATGGTATGGGTTGAGAACTCCTACATAGAAAACTTAACCACCCAGATGGTATCAGACATGGGTGTCTTTGGGGAAGTGATTACGTTATAAGAATAGATTTATCACGAACAGGACTAATGCACTTATAAAACACACTCCTTTCCTCATGTGAGATTTGGAAAATTATAAAAAAATAGGCTTGTGAGTAGAAGAATCACAGTAGATTATTTTGTGCTTCTTGTCCTATGAGAAGAAAAGACAAGGGCAAGGAAATTAGAGAAGGGATCTTGGCAGCTGTGGACTAGGCTGTTCTATATCTAATTTGTTTCTCTTTAGATTCAGCAGGTGAGAGGATACCTCCTTAGACAACTGGATATTCAAGGGACAAAATTGGAATATTTGGTTTGTGACCCCTCCCTTCCTCCAGGTGCACAAAATCACCTCTGCAGCTGGCTGGGCTGAGCTGCATTTTCAGAGTGTAAGGTTATATTCCATACATGATGGGGCTCACAGAGCTTGTTGTAAGAGCAGAAGATGTATGAGCATTAGAAAGGCAAGGCCACAGAGAAAAGACTGAGATTTTGTATGAAGTACAGAAATGAAATTGAACCTTGATTGTGGCTTTACAGTGCTTAGAACCATAGCTAGTTGGAATATTAACACAAAAGTCTGTTTGACAGTAGACTGTGTCATAAGTATTCTGCTACTGGAAAACTTCCAGTAACTTTCAGGACAGTGCCATGGAAGAAAAGGCGCCTCTAGAAACCATGAAACCTAAAGGACCTAAGATCATTAGTTGTATTCTTTCCACTTAAAACAGCCTAGAGAAGAGAAAATTTATTTTGGAGTTGTAGAAGATTGCAGATACAGATACTTGTTTTACTTCCTTGTTTCTTGACGGTCTATCCTTTGGAACAAGGAAGTAAAACAAGTATCTGCAGGTCCATCTGCAGGGAAAGCAGAACCATCCTCAAATGCAGTAGGGAGCTTTGATTGGGCAGATGAATGACAGAAATGAACTCATGACTTGTAATATAGACTACAGGATACTGAATTGCTTTAAAAGTTCATGAATGTCTATTTCATGCTCCTCAGGCCATATGCAGTTGAATAAAGCTAAGAATGTGACTGTCGTGTCTTGAATAGGTTTGGTCTCCATAAACTCATAAATTGGAATGTTTGGCTTCTGGGGAGTGGCACTATTAGGAGGTGTGGTCATTATGGATTAGGTGTGCTCCTGTTGGCCAAGGGTGTCATTGTGGAAGTAGACTTTTAGGCTGCTATGCTCAAGCTCTGCTCAGTGTGGGAAGAAAGGCTCCTCCTGGCTGCCAGCTGATGGCATAGCCTCCTTCTGGCTGCTTTGGGATTAAGGCTTAGAACTCTCAGCTCCTTCTACAGCATCATGTCTGCCTGGACACTGCCATGCTTCCCACCATGAAGATAATGGACAAAACCTCTGTATGTCAGCCCTCATAAAATGTTTTCCTTTATGAGAGTTGCCTTGTTCATGATGTCTGTTCACAGCAATGCAACCCTATTTAGGTTTGTAACTCAATACAAAATTACAAACTTACTTAAAACATTAGGAAATTGCCCTGCAATTTACTTACTTTTTTTCACTTTTGCACTTGTTTGTATAGTTTTGGAGTGAAAATTTTGCAGATGACCACGGCATTTTTCAGGGTAGACAGTTGGAAACAGCTTCTAGAGTTAATACACAAGTCACAAATGGGCTGTAATATAGGTTCCTTGGAAGCAGGGGACCACAGTTTGGAAGCAGAGTGATAGATATAAAAGTAAAGGAATAAATAAAAAAAATTATACTTGTGTTTTATCTTTGAATAATGTCTATTACCAAAGAGGAGTACCAAGAAGGGCTGGCCTTTGTAATTTTTTTTTGTAAATTTTAATATCTACTCTTAGCAGTAAGTTTTAATAATGCAATATGATTTTGATTATCTCATGCTATCTCGAAATTGCTTTACATCCACATTGTTGCCCATACTTACTTAGCTCATTATTTCTTTTTGTAGACAGTCTCCATTTTAAGAAAGCCTTTTCCCAATGACAACTGTTTCCTGTCATTATGTGGTTGCTTTATACACATCTCTCCTCCACTTAGCCACTTGTGTTTGAACAGTGAATTTGATTTTGTTGAAAACTTTTTACTTGAACGATGCTGTGTACTTCCTTACTTTGAATTAACATACTTGAAAGCTCTCCAGAGAAGGGTATGCGTTTTATTTATTTAAATTTTACTTGTAGGATCATTGCCTCGGCATCTTATGATCCACTTAATTTAACAGCATATTGCCTTTGAGCAGAGATCATTCAGGGGTCTTATGGGAGGGGGGACAGCAGACATATAAAGACCTGTGCTTTGAAAGCACCTATGGGAAATGCAGAATAAATAAAATACAATTTTCTACGAATAGTAAGGAATTTATGAAACAGAATACAAAATGAGGGTCACACATACTTGTACTTTTGGGTATGTTTCTGCTGTTATAAAAATATATTTCCTCTTTCTTTGATCTAAAAGTTTTTAAATTAAGGTTTTATGAATTAAATCTGTTCTTTGACAATTTCATACAAGCTAATAACTCACACTGAGCACTCTTTGAACTCTTTTAAATGCCTTTGACCTCTGTTTTTCCCAAAAATCTCTTCTCACATTTCTATTTGCTTTGTTTAGATCTGAAGTTTCACAACAGAAAATTAACATTTAAAATGTTACTGGGAGATGGTTCCGTGGGTATGATAGCTAATCTTGGTTGTCAACTTGACTACACGTGGAATGAACTAAAATGTAGAATGCTAGGCACATGTGTTGGGATTTTTCTTAATCAGTTTAATTGGGATATTTAAACAACACTTTAAGTCTGGGCTATATCTTCTAGGGACAGCTTACACAAAGACATTGACAAAGGAATCTCTACTTCTGGACCACCTGCCCTTACTCATGCTGGAGAATTTGTCTATCCTGTTGCTGAGGCTGGGATTAACTTCAACATCTTCTGACTTCCAATGTAGATAGAAAACCAGCAGCTCTTTAGGAGTCCTCCCAGTTTCCAGTGCCATCTTGGGAATGTAGAGACATCCAGCATCATCATGGACAGAAAAATCACTGGAGTCTTAGACTTTACTTTGTGAGTCAATCATTGCTGGACTCTCCAGAATCCATTGCGTAGCCTAGTCTCACACTAGTGCAATAGCCAATGTTAACCACAGAGCTATCTTTGCCTTTGCATCTCTCTCTCTCTCTCTCTCTCTCTCTCTCTCTCTCTCCATCTATTATCTATCTCTCCATCTCTCGTCTCTCTCTCTCTCTCTCTATCATCTATCTACCTACCTAGTATCTATCTATCTATCTATCTACCTATCTATCTATCTATCTATCATCTATCTATCTATCATCTATCATCTCTATCATTTTTCTGATTTATCTTCTATGCATGTATTTATGTATATATGTATGTATGTCTATCTACCTATTTATCTATCTATCTATCTCTTTCATCTTCTAATTGCATTTTCTATGTACAACAAGAAAAAAGAAAGAAAACCAACACAGCGGGCGGCGGCGGCGGCAGCAGCGGCAGCAGTGGCTGCTCCAGCTGAAGGGCCATCAGCAGTGGAACCAAGGCGTCACAGGGTCCAGTTAGGCCCTGCGCCCACGACCACTGACCTTCGCTGACCAGCCGGACAGCAAGCAGCTGCAGTTGTGCGGCGCCTTTCCTGCACGGAGGCCACTTCAGAACTCGGCCTCCCACCAGTCAGGAGAGGAGGATCCATCTTGGTTCCTTACTCCAGGAATCGGACAGACTGAGGTACACAAACATAATCCGAGGCCAACACCGCGGTGGTCTGAGCCCGACGGGCGTTGGCCTGCACCCAGGCCCTGGGCGGGTCGGGGGGCCATCGGGGTGCCAACCCAACCAGGAGGTTTTTTTGCCCAGGCCTGCGAGCGCGCCGCCGCCATTTTGCCTGCAGGACGACAGAGAGCTCAGGCGGGCAGACCTGTAACAGGCATAGCCTAAGGCTAACAAAGCGGGGGTCCAGGCCCCAAAAGGCACAGGACTGACCCCAAGAACTGGGCGGCTTGGTGGGCCATCTGTGAGCCAACCCGCCCAGGTGATTGTTAGCAAAGCAGACTCTCCCAGCGCTTTCAGGGAGCGCGGGCGCACACGCCCGCCATCCTAGTCACCTGGCAAACCCAATTAACAGTCAAAGCCCCAGGGGAACTTTGCTCGGACCTTGGCCTCCCAGGCTTTTGCCTGGACTCAGGGACTGGGCGGCCAGGCTAACCTTGTGTGCGATAGCCCGGTTGGCAGATCGGCTGCCCAGCGGAGTGAGAGGAACTCAGGGGAGGTCACAGTAGCATACACCATCGGCACTCCCTGGGAGTGCACACGGGCTCCATCTGCTCCACAGACACAATCTGGGGCAAGGCCTCAGGCAGAAGCCCTTAGCTCTACTCTCTCCGCTTCCGGATCCAGATCAGTCTGGGCGGCAGCATTACATCCCCAAGTCCTGCAAGTGGCTAGCTGGGCTTCCGGGCGGCCAGCTGGGAGAAGTCAGTGTGCTCCAGTGAATCCAGCGGGCCCCAGCAGGAGCCTTCGGGTGCCTGCTTAGGGATCTGAACAGCCTGGGCAGCAGCACACTGTCTACAAGCAGTGCAGGAGGTAAGCTGTGCACCAGAGGCCAACTGGGAAGGGGCAGCTTGCACTGGTGAGTCCAACACTGACAAGATAAACTAACACCAGTGAGATCTAGATGGCAAAAGGCAAACGCAGGAACGTCACTAACAGAAATCAAGGCAATATGGCAACATCTGAACCCAATTCTCCTCTACCAACATGTCCTGGATACCCCATCACACCAGTAAAACAAGATTTGGATTTAAAATCACTGGTCATGATGCTGGTACAGGAACACATGAAGGTCATACATAAAGAAATCCAGGAGACAATGGATCAAAAGGTAGAAGCCCTTGCAAGGGAAACACAAAAATCATTGAAAGAAATCCAGGAGAATACAAAAGCCAACAAGGAGGAAATGCAAAAAACACTTAAAGAAATACAGGAGAACTTTGCTCAACAGACTGAGGTCATGAAAGACGAAACACAAAAATCTCTTAAAGAAATACAGGAGAACTTTGGTCAACAGGCTGAGCTCATGAAAGAGAGAACACAAAAATCTCTTAAAGAATTACAGGAAAACACAAACATGCAAGTGAAGGAGCTAAGCAAAACCATCCAGGATCTAAAATCAGAAGTAGAAACAACTAAGAAAACTCAAAGGGAGACAACTTTGGAGATAGAAAGCCTTGGGAAGAAATCAGGGGACAGAGATACAAATATCAACAACAGAATACAAGAGATAGAAGAAAGAATCTCAGATGCTGAAGATTCCATAGAAACCATGGACTCAACAGTTAAAGAAAATGCAAAATGCAAAAAGCTTGTAACCCAAAATATCCAGGAAATCCAGGACACAATGAGAAGACCAAACCTAAGGATTATAGGCATAGAGGAGAGTGAAGATTTACAACTTAAAGGGCCAGCAAATATCTTCAATAAAATTATGGAAGAAAACTTCCCTAACCTAAAGAGAGAGATGCCCATGAATATACAAGAAGCCTACAGAACTCCAAACAGACTGGACCAGAACAGAAATACTTCCCGTCACATAATAATCAAAACACCAAATGTTCTAAACAAAGAAAGAATACTAAAGGCAGTAAGAGAAAAAGGCCAAGTAACATATAAAGGAAGACCTATCAGAATCACAGCAGACTTTTCACCTGAGACTATGAAGGCTAGAAGGTCCTGGGCAGATCTCATGCAGACTCTAAGAGAACACAAATGCCAACCAAAACTACTATATCCAGCAAAACTCTCAATCACCATAGATGGAGAAACTAAGATATTTCATGACAAAACCAAGTTTACCCAATATCTATCCACAAACCCGGCCCTAAAAAGGATAATAGGAGGACAACACCAATACAAGGAGGGAAACTTCACCCTGGAAAAAGCAAGATAGTAACCTTTCATCAAACCCAAAAGAAGTTAAGCATTCAAATTTAAAAAATAACGTCAAAAATGATAGGAAGTAACAATCACTATTCCTTAATATCTCTTAACATCAATGGACTTAATGCCCCAATAAAAAGACACAGACTAACTGAATGGATACGTAAACAGGACCCTACATTTTGCTGCTTACAGGAAACACACCTCAGGGCCAAAGACAAACACTACCTTAGAGTAAAAGGCTGGAAGACAATTTTACAAGCAAATGGTCTCAGGAAACAAGCTGGAGTAGCCATTTTAATATCAGATAAAATTGACTTTCAACCCAAAGTCATCAAAAGAGACCCTGAGGGTCACTTCTTGCTGGTCAAAGGAAAAATACAAAAAGAAGAACTGACAATCCTGAACATCTATGCCCCAAATGTAAGGGCACCCTCTTTTGTAAAAGAAACTTTATTAAAACTAAAAGCACACATTGCACCTAACACAATAATTGTGGGTGACTTCAACACTGCACTTTCCTCAATGGACCGATCAGGAAAACAGAAACTAAACAGGGACACAATGAAACTAATTGAAGCTTTGGACCAATTAGATTTAACAGATATATATAGAACATTCTATCCTAAAACAAAAGAATATACCTTTTTCTCAGCACCTCATGGTACCTTCTCCAAAATCGACCATATAATTGGTCACAAGACAGACCTCAACAAATATAAGAAGATCGAACTAATCCCATGCCTCCTATCTGATCACTATGGAGTAAAAGTGGTCTTCAATAGCAACAGAAACAACAGAAAGCCCACATACACGTGGAAACTGAACAATACTCTACTCAATGATACCTTGGTCAAGGAAGAAATAAAGAAAGAAATTAAAGACTTTTTAGAACACAATGAAAATGAAAACACAACATACCCAAATCTATGGGACACAATGAAAGCAGTGCTAAGAGGAAAACTCATAGCCCTGAGTGCCTCCAAAAAGAAAATGGAGAGAGCATACATTACCAGCTTAATGACACACCTGAAAGCCCTGGAACAAAAAGAAGCTATTTCGCCCAGGAGGAGTAGAAGGCAGGAAATCATCAAACTCAGGGCCGAAATCAATCAAGTAGAAACAAAGAGAACCATACAAAAAATCAACAATACCAGGAGCTGGTTCTTTGAGAAAATCAACAAGATAGATAAACCCTTAGCCAGAATGACCAAAGGGCACAGAGAAAGTATCCAAATTAACAAACTTAGAAATGAAAAGGGAGATATAACAACGGAAACTGAGGAAATCCAAAAAATCATCAGATCCTACTACAAGAGCCTATACTCAACACAACTGGAGAATCTGGAGGAAATGGACAATTTCCTTGACAGATACCAAATACCAAAATTAAATCAGGACCAACTAGACCATCTAAACAGTCCCATAATGCCTAAAGAAATAGAAGGAGTCATAGAAAGTCTTCCAACCAAAAAAAGCACAGGACCAGATGGCTTCAGTGCAGAATTCTACCAGACCTTCAAAGAAGAGTTAACACCAATACTCTTCAAACTATTCCACAAAATAGAAACAGAAGGAACACTTCCCAATTCCTTCTACGAAGCCACAATTACGCTGATACCAAAGCCACACAAAGATCCAACAAAGAAAGAGAACTTCAGACCAATTTCCCTTATGAACATCGATGCAAAAATACTCAATAAAATTCTTGCCAACCGAATCCAAGAACACATCAAAACGATCATCCACCATGATCAAGTAGGCTTTATCCCAGGAATGCAGGGTTGGTTCAATATACGGAAATCCATCAATACAATCCACTACATAAACAAACTCAAAGAACAAAACCACATGGTCATTTCATTGGATGCTGAAAAAGCATTTGACAAAATTCAGCATCCTTTCATGCTTAAAGTCTTGGAGAGAACAGGAATTCAAGGCCCATACCTAAACATAGTAAAAGCAATATACAGCAAACCGGTAGCCAGCATCAAACTAAATGGAGAGAAACTTGAAGCAATCCCACTGAAATCAGGGACCAGACAAGGCTGCCCCCTTTCTCCTTATCTTTTCAATATTGTACTTGAGGTACTAGCTCGGGCAATTCGACAACATAAGGAGGTCAAAGGGATACAAATTGGAAAGGAAGAAGTCAAACTATCATTATTTGCAGACGACATGATCGTCTACCTAAGTGACCCAAAGAACTCCACTAGAGAGCTCCTACAGCTGATAAACAACTTCAGCAAAGTGGCAGGTTATAAAGTCAACTCAAGCAAATCAGTGGCCTTCCTATACTCAAAGGATAAGCAGGCTGAGAAAGAAATTAGGGAAATGACCCCCTTCACAATAGCCACAAACAGTATAAAGTATCTTGGGGTGACTCTTACCAAACATGTGAAAGATCTGTATGACAAGAACTTCAAGACTCTGAAGAAGGAAATGGAAGAAGACCTCAAAAAATGGGAAAACCTCCCATGCTCATGGATCGGCAGAATCAATATAGTTAAAATGGCCATTTTGCCTAAAGCACTATACAGATTCAATGCAATACCCATCAAAATCCCAACTCAATTCTTCACAGAGCTAGAAAGAGCAATTATCAAATTCATCTGGAACAACAAAAAACCCAGGATAGCTAAAACTATTCTCAGCAACAAAAGGAAATCTGGGGGAATCAGTATCCCTGACCTCAAGCAATACTACAGAGCAATAGTGTTAAAAACTGCATGGTATTGGTACAGTGACAGACAGGAGGATCAATGGAACAGGATTGAAGATCCAGAAATGAACCCACACACCTATGGCCACTTGATCCTCGACAAAGAGGCTGAAAACATCCAATGGAAAAAAGATAGCCTTTTCAACAAATGGTGCTGGTTCAACTGGAGGTCAGCATGCAGAAGAATGCGAATTGATCCATCCTTGTCTCCTTGTACTAAGCTCAAATCCAAATGGATCAAGGACCTCCACATAAAGCCAGACACTCTGAAGCTAATAGAAAAAAAACTGGGGAAGACCCTTGAGGACATCGGTACAGGGAGAAAGTTTCTGAACAGAACACCAATAGCGTATGCTCTAAGAGCAAGAATTGACAAATGGGACCTCATAAAATTACAAAGTTTCTGTAAGGCAAAGGACACCATCAAGAGGACAAATCGGCAACCAACAAATTGGGAAAAGATCTTCACCAATCCTACATCAGATAGAGGGCTAATATCCAATATATATAAAGAACTCAAGAAGTTAGACTCCAGAAAACCAAACAACCCTACTAAAAAATGGGGTACAGAGTTAAACAAAGAATTCTCACCTGAAGAACTTCGGATGGCGGAGAAGCATCTTAAAAAATGCTCAACTTCATTAGTCATTAGGGAAATGCAAATCAAAACAACCCTAAGATTTCATCTTACACCAGTCAGAATGGCTAAGATTAAAAATTCAGGAGACAGCAGGTGTTGGAGAGGGTGTGGAGAAAGAGGAACACTCCTCCACTGCTGGTGGGGTTGCAAATTGGTACAACCACTCTGGAAATCAGTCTGGCGGTTCCTCCGAAAACTGGGCACCTTACTTCCAGAAGATCCTGCTATACCACTCCTGGGCATATACCCAGAAGACTCCCCACCATGTAATAAGGATACATGTTCTACTATGTTCATAGCAGCCCTATTTGTAATTGCCAGATGCTGGAAAGAACCCAGGTATCCCTCAACAGAAGAGTGGATGCAAAAAATGTGGTATATCTACACAATGGAGTACTATTCAGCCATTAGAAACAATGAATTCATGAAATTCTTAGGCAAATGGATGGAGCTAGAGAATATCATACTAAGTGAGGTAACCCAGACTCAAAAGGTGAATCATGGTATGCACTCACTAATAAGTGGATATTAACCTAGAAAACTGGAATACCCAAAACATAATCCACACATCAAATGAGGTACAAGAAGAAAGGAGGAGTGGCCCCTGGTTCTGGAAAGACTCAGTGAAACAGTATTCAGCAAAACCAGAACGGGGAAGTGGGAAGGGGTGGGTGGGAGGACAGGGGAAGAGAAGGGGGCTTGCGGGACTTTCGGGGAGTGGGGGGGCTAGAAAAGGGGAAATCATTTGAAATGTAAATAAATTATATCGAATAATAATAAAAAAAAAAAAAGAAAAAAAAAAAAAAAAAAAAAAAAAAAAAAAGAAAACCAACACAGCATTTCATTTAAGCACTAGGAACTGTTAGAAGCATTTTATATTTATTTTCCAGGTGATGAAACACAAACCTAATTCACCAAAGGTAATACAGCTAGTGAATGACAAATCTTGGTTAGTATTCTTTCCACTGTGCCCTAGCCATTTCCAAAAGGTAATTGGTAATCATCATTTTATACAGTAAATATTCTGAAACTAACAAAGAAAGCATGTATAATTTTTCAGTGTGACATACTTTAGTTTTCAAAAAAAGAGCAATAACTCATTGTAAAGTCTGTTGACTATGATTTAGTTCCTCTGGCTATAATTCGTTCCTTGCATTGGGTTCCTCTCTTTGGGAAGGAAACACAGACCTATGCTCACGGGTCTCGTCCGTGAGGACATAGCCCTCACTTTTCTGCTTTTAGTCTTTAAGGACACAGCATTCTGTCTTTCTCCAGACTCCACAGACCTTAGCTTCTACCTACTTAGTCCTAGCCCTGAGAACTCAAGTAGTTATTCTGTGGAGACAGGTATCTGTCTACTAATTTATTGACTCTTACTGATCACCTCTTTATCCTCAGTACACAAGTCAAGTTTATCAAACTTAATTTTGCTCATAATAGAAACCTTTAAACTATGTATTTATATTAAAATTATTACTTAATTAACTGAATTTATAAGGGATATCTGCAATATAACTATTTACCAGAATCAGTACATTGCTATCAAATAGGAAACAATCAAATTAAAATTTGTGGAGGGGTTACCATTCGAATTAAAGAAATAATGAAACTATTGTACAATAGAACCATTGTGTGTGTGCTTGTGGTGCACCTACAAGAGTGTGTGAATGTGTGTACCTTTGTGTACACCCATGGAATCCAGAAAGTTTGTTAGGAATCGTATCTATTCCTTTTTACCATATTCCTTTAAGGGAGGGTCTCTCCCTGAACTGGAAGAGTTAGGCTGACTAGTCAACAACCTACCAAGATCCTTCAGCTTTGTGATGTATACAATAGACACCACGCATGGGTTCTGGAGTTCCAGGGTTTCAAGTCAGCTTTTTATGCTTGGACAGCATCTGCTTTCAACGCATGAGCAATATTCTCAACCCGCGAAACAACTTTTAAGGCACAAAGATCTCCAGGTTTCACATCAACCAAAATGAATGAGTATCATCAGTGCTTGGTATGAGGATTCTGTTTTGCAAGGCCTTCCTTTGAACTTCCTTCAGTAACAGAAGATGTGCTGCTTTTGAGGAACATGAGATACAATGGAAAACCTTTCTAGTGTCTGCAGTACTGGGAGAAGGTGAACTGTAACAATGTTTGAAAGCTGAGGAGCAGGCAGACTGAGGTGAGTCCAAGAGGCAAAAGGGAACCATTTGGTTTGTGTGTCAGCAAGTTTATAAGGGAGGATCGTAGTTAAGGCACGGGGTTAAGAGGTGATTGTGTTTGGTCCAGATGAGGAAGATGACAGCTTCTTTGTTTAAATCAGCGTTAGTGGAAAGGGGAGGAATTGGTTAAACTAAAGGGTTGGTGGCATATTTGGCAAATCAGAGGAGCTGTACAGTGTAGGAGGGATGAGAAAACAGGAGGAAAATACTACATTCCTAAACACTAGCACAGATTGTGATTTTTAAATTGTTAAAATGTAATAATAATCAGGACTGAAGTTGTATGTGTATCACCATTAGATATTGTGTTGAAACTTCCTGTTCTGAATTAGAGAGGGAGAACTTGTATCCTCTTCAGCCCTGTGTGTCTCATTTGTGCCTATTTAAAAAACTTTTTTTTTCATTTTAAGCATATCTGAATCGACCCTAGAACTGATGTTTCTTAAAGACTCCTATTTCTTGTTTTCCCATTAATTTGTTTATTCAAGTTACATCCCTATCACAGTGCCTACCTCTCCTCCTAGTCCCACATGACATGTCCTTCCTCCTCCCCCTCCCCTTTATCTCTGAGAAGGCGGAGGTCTTCATTGGGTACTAACCCATTCTGGCACCTCAGGATACTGCAGGACTAGGTACATCCTCTCCCACTGAGGCCAGACAAGACAGCCCAGTTAGGGGAACAGGACCAGATCGAGAGGCAGGCAGCAGAGTCAGGATAAGCCCCTGCTCCAGTTGCTGAGGAATGAACGTGAAGACAAAGATTCACATAGACTACATATGTGTGGGACTGGGTGGGTCCAGCCCTTGTATGCTGTTTGGTTGGTGGGTCAAAGACCCCCCATTTCTAAATGCACTATTTTAAAGCACAGCTTTAGCTGTTCTGGTTTTATTGTATGCAAAGTGGTTGCACCCAGCACCCTCAAGATGGGCCTTGTCATTCTAAGCTCTCCAAAGATCCATTCATTCACAAACTCTCCATGCATATAGCTCTAAAAGCTACATTATGGAAGGCAATAAAGGTTCCCTTAACAGCTTCAATTATTGAATTTTGAGAAATGTTTCAGGAAACCCCATTTCCTACTAAGTTATGCAGAACACAATTTCCTACTATTTATAACCTTCATATTCTTGTTTCTATTATGTATCTCTTATTATTGAAAGGGGTTTCTTAATCTTCAAGATTGGTTGGATACCTGGTGGTAAAAGACTTGTCTTATCTGTAGGGATTATTACATATTCCAAGCAATAGTCAATAAACAAATGTTGTCTTTATTTCTAAAGCAAAATCAGTCAAAATCCCTAGATATTTGAGTAAAAAACTAAGCAAGTCAATACTGGATTTTGAGGAAATAATTACATTACACACATTTATATTCATGCTTTTACTGATTAATGTAACTTTTAGCTTTTTTCTAAAAGTTAATTGCATATTTTTCTTATTAAATATTGCTGCACAAACACACCTGAACTTTTATTTATTTGCTTCCTTCTGTGTTTAATTACAACTTTAATGTTTGAGAATTTGATTTTTGACTCATTTATATTATTTCTACTTCTCTCATTTCCCACTCTGATTGCCTCTCTGTTTCCCCACCTTGACCACAAATTCAGGACTCTCTCTCTCTCTCTGCTTTACATTTTCTGCCATACAATATTCTTATTATGGTTCCCCTCCCTCTTCCTCCCTGTTCTTCCCACCTCCTGACTCATCTAAATCAACTCCCATTCTGTCTCCAATTAGAAGACCAACATGCTTCTAGAGGATAACAAAAATATAACGTAATAAAAAATAAAGTAAAATAAAATAATAAAATAAGATAAAAGCTAACACATTGATATTGGACATGACAAATGAACAAAGGAAGAGAGCCCATGAGAAGGCACAAGAAACAGACACCCAGTCATTTCCTCTCTCAGGAATCCCATAAAAATAATACACTGAAAGCCGTTATACAATGCAAAGTATCTGCAGGGTGAAAAGAGAACATAGAGTAAATAAAAATTAAGATTATTAAGGTATAAAAATGGGAAAAGGCCTGATATAGCATTATGAGAGAAAGACCATCTAAAGCTGACCCTGAGTTTGTTATCTGTTTACAATCTACGGCTGCTGGCCATAGAGTCTACACATCAGAGTGGTTTGTTTTCCCAGTGAGACTCCCTCGGAAGAAACTAAATTTTCATTTGCAAGTGGTTGCTTATTGGAGATAGCTTCTGGGATAGGGTTGGGGCATGCGTCCAATTCTCCTTTTAGTCCTTGAGCGCAGTTTTGTACAGACTCCTGCAGATCCTTGGCTTGCTGCCTCAGTCTCTGTGCGTTCATATGTGTGTCTATCATGTTGATTTAGAGGGCTGTGTTTACTTGCTATCCATCATGTCCTCTACTTGTCTAGTCTTTCTGTTTTCCCTTCAGCAGAGTTCCTGGAACACTGAGCGGAGGGATTTGGTGGAGATATCTATTTTACATCGAAGAATTTCAAGGTCCTTCATTCTCTGCACAATGTCTGCCATGGGCATGTATTTGTTCCCATCTGCTGTAGGAGGAAGCTTCTTCAATGTCGGTTGTGCATGGCACTGATCTATGAGTATAGTAGATGGTATAAGAGTAATTTTTATCTCTACATTTTTTAAATTAATTCCTATTTTAAAACAGTACTTATATGGTTGTGTCCTATAACCCTGGGCGATCTAGTTTCAGGTTCTTAGTCACTAAAGCAGGGTCTAGTATGGCCTTCATCTCATATGGCCTTCATCTCATAGAGTAGGCCTGTAATCAAATTAGATACTGGTTGATTATTTCCACAAGCTTCAGGCCACCATTGCACTAGCATTTCTTATAGGCAGGGCAACACTATTAACTCTAGGGAGGGAGCTTGGATGAAGTGCTCTACAGTGGAGAGGAGGAACTTGCAGAGTCCACTACCAGTGGAGGGACAGGACATCAAGTGGAGGGATGGGGTTGCCATCTGACAGTCAAACGCTCTGGCCCAGAATTGTTCCTGTCTGAAGAAACTGCAGGGACCAATATGGAGAAGAGACTGAGAGAAAGGTGGTCCAGTAACAGGCCCAAATTAGGATCCAGCTCAAGGGGATGTTCGGGGCCCTGACACTCTTACTGATGCTGTGATGTGCTTGTAGACAGGAGCCTACCATGGCTGCCATCTGAGAGGCCTAACAAACAGCTGGAAGTGTCAGATGCAGATACTAGCACCCAATGACCAGAAGCCAGGACATCTGTGGTTAAGTTGAGGAAAAGATGAAAGGAGCTGAGAAGGAGAGGGGCCCCATAGGAAGACCAGCAGTCTCCACTGATCTGGACCCCCGAGATCTCTCAGACACTGAGCCACTGACCAGGCACATACCCCAGCTGATATGAGGCTCCAAACACATATACAGCAGAGGACTGGCTGGTCTGGCCTCAGTAAGAGAAGATGTACCTAACCTTCAAGAGATTTGAGGCCCCAGGGAGTGGGGAGGTCTAGTGGAGTGGCCGTGTGAAAATGGGGACATCCTTTCGGACACAAGGGTGGGTTGGGGCAGGGGAGGAGGAATGGGTTGGAGAGAAATTGGTGGGAAGATTGGGAGGGGAATGAATTCTGGAATATACAAAAGTTTTAAAGAATAAATAATAAAATTGAATTAAAACAAGTTGTGTTGCCTAGTTATCTCCTTTATGTTTCTCTTTTGGATTAATGTGCAGGATCCTTTTCTGTACCAAAGATGGTAACGTGTAGAGATGAAGGTTCTGTGTAGGCACCAGTGGGACTTCTGTCTAGTCTAATGAGTTGTGTAGGTATCCTGAAGAGAAACGGAAACTTTACATCATTTGTAGATAACCACCTACAGTCTTAACAATGACCTGGGTTGTTTGAGGGTTCCCATGGAGATTCCTTTGGATAACAACTCAATTCAATGTAACTCAATTCCGCTTCATTTGGTGACGAGAGATGGCCAGTTGAGGCTCTGACTTCTCCATTATTTGGCTATTTTATTTAGAATGCTTCGTGTATGGACATATTTTAGGGAGTTTCTGTGGTGTTTCTATATGACACCTCAAATGTCCCTTAACTTTTAGCTGTCGCTCCTTGTATTTCCTCTCATTCTCTTATTCTATCACCTTCTCCACTTGATCCTACCAGTCTAGTCAGTCCTCCTCCTACCATTCTCCTCAGTCCATGCATAACTATCTATTCTATTTCCCTTTGCTGACAAGATCTATCTGCTTCTTCTCAGTCCCTTACTCTATACATATAGAACTCTATGGTTCTACAGACGGTAGCTTGCAGATTGTATCCTTGACATAACAGCTAATATCTAAGTATAAGTGAACAAGTATAATTTTTATTCCTGGGTCTGTCTGGTTTACCCCCTCTTAGGATGATTTTGTTTCTAGTTCCTTCCATTTACCTGTGAGTTTCATGATTTCATGGTTTTTAAATGGCGTAGTAATACTACACTGTATACTTGCACCATAGTTTCTTTTTCCGATCTTTCAGTGAGGGACGTCAAGGTTGTATCTTATTTCTGGTTATTATAAATATAGCAGCAGTGAGCATGGTCGCATAAATGTCTGGTGATAGAATGAGATCGATCTCCATCTTTCTGACAAGTTGCTACACTGATTTCCATAGTGGCTCTGCAAGTTAACCCTCTCACAATTCAGCAATGAATGACCATTCCCCTTACTCCATATCCTTGCCAGAAGGAGCTAATTACTTGTTTTATTGATCGTGAACATTCAGACTGGTGTAAGATAAAATCTTAAATCTGTTTTGATTTGTATTTCCATAATAACTAAGACTTCTGAACATTTCTTCAAATGTTTTTCGGGCATTTGAGTTTTCTGTTTTGAGAATTCTGTTTAGATCTTTAGCTCATTTTTAATTGAGTTATTTGTTTTCTTGATATACAGACTTTTGAACTCTTTATATCCTTTGGATATTAGCCCGCCATTGGATGTATAGGTGGTACAATTTTTTTCCTGTTCTGTAGATAGCTGCTTTTTGTGAATGCTTTTGTGATGATTTCCCTTGCTTTATACAAGCTTTTCAATTTCATGAGGTCCCATTTATTAGCTGCTGATCTTAGTGCTTGTGCTACTGTTATTCTGTGCAGAAAGCCTTTTCCTGTGCAAATGAATTCAAGGTTATTTTTTCACCGTCTACTCTATCATGTTCAATGTATGTGTTTATTTATTTATTTTTATTTATTTATTTACATTCTAAATGCTGTTATCTCCCTGTCCCCTCTCCCACAGTTCCGCCACTGTCTTCCATCCTACCTCCTCTTTGCCTCTGTGAGGGCAATCCTCTATAATTTCCCACCCTCTCCCACTGAGACCAGACATTGAGCATCCCTCTGCTACATATGTGTCATATGTGTTGGTGGTCTCAGACTAGCCCATGTATGCTCTTATATTGATGACAGTCTCTGGGAGCTTCAGGTTAGTTGACACTGTTGGTATTTCTGTAGGGTTGCCATCACCTTGAGGGCCTTCAATGCTTCCCCTAACTCTTCCATACAGGTCCCTGACCTCCATCCAGTGTTTGTCTGGGATATCTTCATCTGTCTCAGTCAGCTCCTGGGTAGAGCCTCACAGATGGATGCTATGCTAGACTCCTGTATGTAAGCACAACATAGCATCATTAATAATGTGCGGGATTGGTGCTTACCCATGGGATGATTCAACTGGACCTGTCAGTGGCAGCCATTCTTTCAGTCTCCGCTCCATCTTTGTTCCTGCACTTATTTTACTCAGAACCAGTTTTGGGTCAAAGTTTTGTAGGTATTTTGGTGTACTTCCACTGGGGGTCCTTTCTGGCTACTGGAGGTGGTCTCTTCAGGTTCCATATCCCCACTGTTGGGCATTTCAGCTAAGGTTGCCTGCACTGACTCCTGGAAGCATCCCTGCTCCTGGTCTTATGTTGAATTTTTTTTTCAAATCCATTTGAAGTTGAGTTTGTTCTGGCTGATAGCTGTGGATCTATTTGGATTTGTCTATGTAGCCATCTAGTTTGACCAACACCAAATGTTGATGGTGATGTCTTATTATTAGTGTATATTTTGGCTTCTTTATCAAAATAAGGTGTCTGTGGGTATGTGGTTTATATCTGGGTCCTGAACTCATTGAATAATGAGTCTGTTTTTCTACCAATACCATGATGTTTTAATTACTAAAGTTCTGTGGTAAATTTTGAAATTAGGGATGGTGATAGCTCCAACAGTTCTTTAATTATTCCAAACTGCTTTAGCTATCCTGTTTTTTCCTTCCTTTCTTCTTTCCTTCCTTCCTTCCTTCCTTCCTTCCTTCCTTCCTTCCTTCCTTCCATCCTTCCTTCCTTCCTTTTCTTCTTCTCTCCTCCCCTCCCCTCCCCTTCTTTTCTTTTCTTTTCTTTTCTTTTCCTTTATTTTCTTTTCTTTTCTTTGCATTTTTCACATAAAACTGGAATTGGAAATTGTCCTTTTAAGTTCTGTAAGGAACTGTTGTTTGGATTTTGTTGAATCTGTAGATTACTTTTTATAGGATGTCCATTTTTTAAAAAATGTCTTATTTATTTACCTTCCAGTCATTGCCCACCCCATTCTGCCTCCCATAGTTCCTCATCCCATTCCCCTCTCTCTTGCCTCTGAGAGGATGACCCCCCTTTTCACCCAGACTATCCTCCTCCCCTGGAGTCTTAAGTCTCTCGAGGGTAGGTACATCTTCTTCCACTGAGATAAGACCAGGAAGTCCTCTGATATATATATTGGTGGAGGTCGTGGTTCACACCAGCCCCTGTATGCTGCCTGGTTGTTGGCTCAGCCTCTGTGAGCTCCTAGGGGTTCAGGTTAGGTGAGACTGCTGGTCTTTCTATGCAGTTGCCATCTGTTCAGCCTGTTCAGCTACTTCAATCCATGCCTATTTTTACTACATCAGTTTTACTAATCCATAAGTATAGAAGGTCTGACCATCTTCTAATATGTTCCATTTCTTTTCTCAATGTCCTAAAGCTTTTATCATACACGTTTTTCACTTGTGTGGTTAGAGTTACCCCTAGCAATCTCAAATTATTTGAGGTTCTTGTAGAAGGCACTATTTCTTTCTGACGCTCACTGTCATTTTTGTATAAGAGGGTGACTCATTTTTGTGAGTTAATTTTGTATCCATCTATATTGTTGAATGCTTCTATCAGCTGGTAGAATTTTTAGGGTCACTTGTGTGTACTATTTTACCATATGTAAGTAATGATACTTTGCCTTTCAATTTGTAGCCTCTTAAATCTCCTTTTTTGTCTTGTTCTATCTTAGTCTTCAGATATTACATGGAAAAGATGCAGAGCAGTGGATAGCTGTGTTCTTGTCCTGATTTTAGTGTGAGTTTCTTTACATTTAATTTGATGATGGCTATATGCTTGCTGTAAATTGCCTTTATTATGTTTATGTGTGTCCTATGTATTTACAGTCTCTCCAAAACTTCTATCATGAGGAAGTGTTGGATTTTGTTAAAGGCTGTTTTGGAATCTAATGAAATAAGCATGTGGCTTACGGCTTTGTTTGTTTGTTTCATCTCTGAGATGAACTCTATTCTTCTTTTTGTTGGACTTTAATGTGATTTGGGTAACAGGGTAACTGTGGTGTCATAAAACAAATGTTCCCTCTGTTTTTATTTTGTGAAATAATTTGCGAATTACTGGCATTAACTCCCCTTTGAAAGTCTTGTAAAAGTCTGTGCTAAACCCATCTGCCCTGGGAATTTTTTTTAATTGGGAGACTTTTAATTATGACTTATTATTTTTTTATTAGGGGATATAGGTCTGTTTAAGTTGTTTATCTGATCTTGACTTAGTTTACCTTGTTTATCTGATCTTGATTTAACTTTGGTCATTGTATGTATCTAGAAAATAACACATTTCTTTTAGATTTTCAGTTTGATGAAGTATAGGTTCTCAAAGCACGTCCTTAATTCTTCTGACTACTTTTTGGTTTAAAGTCTGTTTCTGTAAGTTATTAAAATAGATATGCTTCCTTCTTAGGTCTGTTTGTTTGGTATTTCTTTTACCTACCCTTTACCTCAAGGGGCTTTCTAACCTTGAAGGTTTGTTTTCTGGATGGAGCAAAAGGATTTTTCTTTCTCCTTATCTTTTTATCTGTGTCTTTTTATTGGGCATTTGAGACTATTGAGGTTGAAAGATGTCAGTGATCAAGGTGTTGATTCCTGGTTTTGTGTGTGTGTGTTTTCCCATTTTTGATGCTGCTCTGGGATTTTTTATTTATTCCTTGTGGGTCTTTTGGTTGGTAACTTTTTTAGTAAGTGTTTTCCTTCTAGCACCTTATATAGAGACCACAGCAGAAGGTGTTCTATATGGCTTAGGATGAGAGAGAGACTGGACTTGGAGGATATGAGGTAGAGTACAGATCTCAATCTTGCCTACCTGTTTAACTGGCCTACTTGCATTTCTAGTGGACTTGGCTAGAGCTTCCCAGAGAATGCCTGCTTGATTTGGGATATAGGATAACTGGATGAGCTTGGAAAAAGATTGGGAGAAAGGGTCTAAGTGTTCTAATGGAGTGGGAGGTAGAGACGGCAAGATCTCTGCAGTTGGCCTGCTTCATAAGGGGATAAGACTGAATGCTTAGACTTGGAAGAGAGAATGACAGGTGAACATCTGCAGTGATCCTACCTGCTTTCCTGGTAGGAGTGATGTGAGGGTTCCCAGGGAATGCCTTCTAGAGCTGGGGGCTGGGATAAACTGATGAGCTGGGGTAAGGATCTATGTGATCCACTAGAGATGAGGGCAGCAGGCAGAGAGAATGAGATAAGTGTAGGTGGTCTGCTGGAGTGGGTAAAGGCAAAGAGATTGGCTTTGGAGGAGCTAAGGCGAAGATCTACCTGGTTCTCTGGCTGGCATGTTTATTTCTAAACTTGACCAAATTGAACAAAGCTGGAAACTTAGGTTGTCCTGGTCAACATCCACACTCCTCCCTTCTTTAGTTTCTACTTAATAGAGACCATGTTATCAACACAATATACAGATTCCTGTAGTAGGTATTAGAGGCTGTTATTAACACTACATACAGATTCCTTTGCCGCTGTAGTAGGTATGTATAGCCAGGTTTCCTCCAGCAAATATTCTTGTTGAAATTTGAGAAAAAATGTTGCTGTCTTTTGAGGCAAGGCTTTCTTCTTTGCAAGCCTGATGGTAGAGGTATGTGGCTTGTGTGAGTGAGCTCTGGTAGCCCTTCAGATGATCAGCCCCGCCCCCCCCCATCATGGCTACCAGTGCTGTGATGGCAGCTGGACTTTTACTGGAAGGACACTGTGCTATTAAAGGCACAATCTTTCATGCCACGCCTGAAGATTTGGAAACATCTAACATTTTCAACGAATGCTTTTAGATACAGTTGGATCTGGCTCTTTCAACAGACGTGGTATTACAATTAAGTATATTCAGGTGGAAAAAAAGCCAATCAGGCACAGAGTGTCCTCTGATGAGAGCTAAGCCAATGTTTTTTTCCCACACAACATACCACATTGTGTACATATGACCTTGCTCAGGCAGTAAGAATATCTTCATCTCAAGGCCAAATGATAATACAGCTTTTGCAGCACTTAGTACAATGTCCATCCTAACCAAGAGCTAAGTACAGCATACTAAGTCTAAGAATTTTGATCACAGTCTCCAAGAACTATTCACAATTCAAATGATGGTTGATTAAATAAAATAAAAATAGCTCCTTCCTGTCTCCTGTAGTTTTATAGTTGCTCACCTTGAATTTAATAAAAAGAACTTATTGCCAAATTAATAAAAACAGAAATATTCCAAACTTTGGCAAAAGAACAGAATCACATGTGCTTTCCTACTTGTTAATAATTTACCACAAATCTACACTTATTAGTTATTCCTTAGATAGTTTTCCATATGCATTATTTATGGGGGTCTTTCTCCTTTGGTTAACAACAGCTGTCATTTTAATTTTTAATCAAATTGTAAAAATTTTAGGTAATTCTTAAGCTAGGTGAATATAAAAAAAAAATTATCCTGGAAGCTATATCTGAATGTCTTCTATTCCTAGGAACATACTTGCCATTCACTGAATTCCAATCTCAAAATGATTTTATGGAAGATAGTTACGACAAGACACACAGCCAGTTTCTCTAAGTAAACCTAGACCTTATTTATGGCTGTAAAAGTTCACATTTTTCTGCCTTTAAAGAAGCCAGCAATTGAATATTTATGATCCTGAGAGTGTCCGACACTTTATTGTTTTCCTCAAGGGTTTTTACCTAATCCAAAGAAGATGGAAACAGAAATTGCTCACAATCTGCCCAGTGCTAAAATCCTGTCTCCAAAATGCACTGCCAAAACTCTTGTAGCATTAGCATGCATAAATTGGAGGGATCCTGAAAAGAAATGTTCAGAAGTTTTGAGGAATTATTAATATAGCTAAGTCACACACCTTATATAAGGCTTCCTCGGGCTCATACGTGTTATTAAAGTGCTTGCAGACAGAAATTTTAGGTGTAAAATATTATAACTTGAATATTATTGCTATTATTAACTAAAAGCAAAAATATACAGAATACAAATGCTATAAAAGCAGCCTCTGTTTTGGTAGATCCTATCTGATTTGTTAGAACAACAAAGAGCTTTACACATGAATTAGAATCAATAGTAAGGGCTATAAGCAGCAGGATTATTCATTCATGTATTGGTTTTATGGTCTTAATATTGATTAATATCATTCTTAGAAACTTCACTGGAAGATAAAGTTTGTCTTGTTTTTTTGTTTTGTTTTGTTTGTTTTTTAGTTTTTTGGTTTTTCAAAACAGGGTTTCTCTGTGTAGCCCTGGCTGTTCTGGAACTCACTCTATAGACCAGGATGGCCTCAGACTCAGAAATCCACCTGCCTCTGCCTCCCAAGTGCTGGGATTAAAGGCGTGCACCACCACTGCCTGGCCTGAAGTTTGTCTTGTTACCTGTACCACAGAGCTTTGAAAACCAGAAATTAACACAACTGTGTGAGGCTCTGGTAAGGAATTTATGCTACATATGAAACTGAATGTGACATAAAACACCTCATGCAATTTTGAAATTGGAAGGATGAGACTCCGGAATGTTGATGAGGTAATGTAAATGCATACTACATGGAATCCATTGGGGAACATCCTTGTTCTTCTAGACAGTCATAGAAAGGAGGAGGAGTGATGGACAGGGGCTAGGAATGGGATGTATAGTGAATAAAAATAAATTATTGAAAAAAAGAAATAAGTATGGGCAATTCATCATTTTGATGTAAAAATTTAATTAAGCTAAACTGGAAATATTTTTAGTTTCAGTTTTCCTAAGTTTGTTACATAAACGTTTTCCTCAATGCACTGCTTCATTAAAATTATTGTAAATTATATTTTCTGCCTTTCAATACAAGTTTTTGTTTTCTAGAATCTTTTTATTTTTGAATAGCTTCCTTTGTGATAAAGAGAACACCATGGCAAATGTCTCGGGTACAGCAGCCTAACGGTTTTCCTACTTGAAATGTACATATATATCTCCTGGGCCTAGGTATATGAAAATTCTAATTTATTTTATCTTGGAGGGTGGCTTGATGTTCTGTGCAGGTGATGCTAATGTGGAGGGACCATATTAAACCAGGAAAAGCCTCTAGAAGGCAGCATCCGGGAGGTTTCATCTATCTTCACAGGTGAAGGCACAGATGAACCTGTTCCTGAGGCAGGTATTGTGGAGGATTTGGCACTGAGTACCCAAGGGCCTCAAGCATGATGGATTCTAAGTTCTCCATGGAATAGAATTGATTTGTTGATGGAGAACTTCTTCCATAGGCATATGTTTTAAATATAGTGCCCAAATTACTTTTAACATTTATTCAAGTGCCAAACATTGATTTTTGGATAGATTACTACCAGGTAATCTCTGGTAAAACTTGAATAAGAAGACTAACTCCAACAGATGACGCAGAGCATCTGGAGGCTCAGAGCGGACAGATGATGTGTTAATGGCCTGCACCTCTAGCTGGCTTGAAGACAAGAGGATGAGGAAAGTTCTTATGCCTAAAATATATTCTTCCTCCTTTTAATTTTTACTCAGTGTGAACTCAGGTATACCATATTAAGATATAGTGAAGATATGGAAAATGAACTTAAAACCAGAGAGATGCAAAAGGAATTCACTCTGACCTGGTATTTTAAAATATTGATCTGTGATAGGTAAAGGACGTACAGGTGAGGAAGACATAGAACAGCTGCTTAAAGGATATAGAATACAATGCATGACAAGAAAGATATTTATTCCTTCTTTGGGACATCTTGCGTTTTGGAAAGGCACAGCTGACAACGTTGATGTCTTGATTATCCCAGCCATGCTTTCTTGCTTATTTTTCCTGCTCCTGGATACCACAAAAATAGATTTTTCTCTAAGCATAAGTGGACAGGTAAATGAAGACAGAGATATTGAAATGGGGTTAAATTATCCATAGACCTGTCACGGGTGCCATCTTGGCTCAGTTTATGATTTCAGCAATTAGGACATCTCTGACAGTTGAGGTTACCATGAGTGATCACGTGATGAGGATAAGTGCAATTCTGAGCAAATGACTAAATTCTAAGTACATGACCGTGACATGCTTTGTATTAAAATATGGCTTGCTGTCATATTTTAATACAAAGGTAAAAATTATGAGTACATCACTCTTGTAGATAGTTTGTATTCACCTCTTCTTTTGAACATTCCTTTCTTCTATTTATGTTAAATATGCATGGCACGTCCCTCACACATCTACAATTTTAAGATAGATTATAGTGAAATGACTAATACGTGCCAGGCGATATTTTAAATGTGACAGAATCTTATACTCTAGCCAGGGAGAGACAATATGTGCATATATAACAATCACATCAATGAAAAAGGTCAATGAGTTTGAGAATTTCTTTTTTTTTTTTTTTAAAGAAAAATGAATTATCTCTCACCTGGAGTGAGCAAGAAATTGCAGCGGAGATTTGGTATGTGAGTGGCAAATTGGGAAAATGAGCATCGTTAAGATACAGAGTCTGAAGGATAAGATCATTTCAGGTAAAGAAGGCAGCATGAGCTAAGGCATAGGAGAGACAAATAAACTCCGTGAGACGGAGAGGAATTCATGGTGATGGAAGCTGAGGATACGCCTAGCAGGTGCCAGACTGTTCCACGACAAAGCGGCCCAGAAAAGAAGAGCTTATTCTGATAGTCAGACTTTGATTCCATATGTCCCCTTCCTAAAATGCCCATTTTACCTTTCAGTACCCACACAGTTATTTAGATCCTGTTTCCCAAGGCTCTCTACTGCCCCCGACACACCCAGTAGCAGTCTGTTTTACTTTATTAGAAGATCATGGAATGAGTTGCATTGCCAGGTAGCATTTAATAAACATCTAGTCTGATTTCTGAAAACGTGAATGTTTGAGAAAGTAGAAATTAGCTTACAGTTATGTATAATTCCCAATATCTATTATTCAGGTCATGGAGGCAGTTTTTTACGTGTTAATTGAATAAGTACATGGGTGCGCGTGCGTACGCGCGCGCGCGCGCACACACACACACACTCAGGAAAACAAGCTGGGGAGTGGGCCCCATTGGAGATCCTAGTGTGTAAGCATGAAGATCTATGTTCACTTGCACCAGTGTAAAAAGCTGGGTGTGGTGGCATGCACCTGTATCCCTAGTGCTGGGGAAGGAGAGACAAGGAGCCCCTGGTGCTGGCTCCTGTGAACTCCAGGCTCAACGGCACACTCCGCCAAACCATGTAGTGCAGAGTGGGAGAGGGAGATACCGCCTGTGTGACATGTATGAGAACATGCGTATGTTTGGGAACCTGTATGTATGTCTTTGCAAATATTTACATCCAGCGCACTTGTTTTCACTTTATAGTACAATATATTGCCATACAAACATGTGTATGTTTTCAGGTAACAATGGCTTCTGCATAATACCTCCAAATTGAATGGCAAAAAAGAACCAATTCTTGCTCCCATCTATTTTTTTAAATGAAACAGCTTTCTCAATTAACTGCCATTATTCTTGAAAAATAACCTATTCTGTTAACTTGTGGCTAGTCTCTTACCTATGAATTTATCTCATTCAATTTATGCTTTGCTGGCTCAGCAGTTAACTGGCTTGTAAGCAGAACTAAGCTGGCCGTTCTTCCTTCCCCTGTCAGACTGTAACATCTTTGGTGGAAAGTTGTTATGTCCTGCGTACTTATGATTAACCAAGAAATAATAATAAGATCTGTATCTTTTATAGTAGAGCTATAAGATTACTTTTCCATGGATTCACACAAAATCAAATACAAATCTCTTTTCAAGTGTCACAGTGGTAATGGTTTCAGTTAAAAGAGAGTTGAAAATATTACACAGATGATGGCAATATATTGTACTATAAAGTAAAAACAAGTGCGTTGGATGTAAATATTTGCAAAGGCATAAAGATGTCTTAAATGACACGATTAACCATCTTCTGTAGCACATAAAACCCATACATGAGAATGAGTCTGTGGAAGACTGTAGATCTGAGGTTTTCCTTACTGCTGTATTATTAGGGGACATCCATGCGCTGTCATCATATTTGTGGGAATGAAACTGTTCCTTTGACAGGAGATGTTACCACCTGTTTCTTGGATTCTGAGAGTGTTCACAATGGATAACTATGTTTGGCTTAGGCTGAACTACGTCAGCCTACCTGTTACATACATCTTTTTTCCCCCTAAAGATTTATTTATTTATTTGTTTGTTTGTTTGTTTGTTTATTATATGTGAGTACACTGTAGCTGTCTTCAGAAACTCCAAAAGAGCAAGTCAGATCCTATTATGGATGGTTGTGAGCCAACATGTGGTTGCTGGGATTTGAACTCAGGACCTTCAGAAGAGCAGTCAGTGCTCTTAACCGCTGATCCATCTCTCCAGACCCCATTACATACATCTTACAAAGGTGAGATCATGAGGCAAAGGAACATGGGGACACAGGAAAGTCCACATTTCTGTTTTTCCCTTTAGCAGATAAGTTTTCTTCAAATCCTGCTTTCTTCATCTATGGCATAGGTTAAACATAGCTGTCCAGGCCCAAATTGAAATCCAGCTGAAGGGGAGGGCCAGGGCCCTGACACTGTTACTGATGCTGTGATGTGCTTGCAGTTAGGAGCCTAGCAAGGCTGTCCTCCAAAAAGCCCAACAAGCACCTAAAAGAGTCAGGTGCAGATACTAGCACCCATGTCGCGGGAATTATTTAAAAATGAGTACCACCCCACCAGGCCTCGCATCAAGTCCCAGTGGGTCTCACTCAGGATGAATCTCGATGAGGCAATCTCTCCTAGCTAGCTCTCACAGCATCCCAGCTGTGTTTCCTCTCTGCCACAGACTCTGTAAATGGCGGCGGGAGCCCCGTGTTCCTGCTCTGCATCCAAATACCTGGTAAAGCACGACTCTTAAATAGTTAACCAAATATCTTTATGTATATAAAACTCCCAATTACATAATGCCAGTTTACAATGATAAAGTCTTATCCCAATATTTCTAACCTCTCCAAAACACCAGAAATATGTCTGGTTATCCCTATCTTTCCCACTCCCTGCTCGTGTGGTCCCTGATCCTCTCTCTCTCTCTCTCTCTCTCTCCCTCTCTCTCTCTCCCTCTCTCTCTCTCTCCCTCTCTCTCTCTCTCTCTCTCTCTCTCTCTCTCTCTCTCTCTCTCTCTCCCTCACTTCCCTTAGCTCCTCCTCCTCTCTCCCCTCCAATCACTGGCCTCTCACTGCTTCAATGTGGATGGATAGGAAATATCTTGCAACATACCAAACCAATGGACAGAAGTTGGGGACCCCTGTGGTTGAATTGGGGAAAAAGCTGAGGTGGAGAAGAAACCCCATAGGAAGACCAGCAGTCTCAACTGACCTGGACCCCTGAGATCTCTCAGATACTGAGCCACTGACCAGGCAGCATACACCAGCTGATATGATGCTCCCAACACACACACAGCAGAGGACTGCTGGGTCTGGCCTCAGTGAGAGAGAAGGTGCACCTAACCCTTGGAGACTTGAGGGCCCAAGGAGTGGGAAAGTCTGGTGGGGTACGGGTTGGGGGGTTGACTGCTTCTTGGAGACGGAGGTCATGGGGAGGAGGTATGAGATGGGGAGTGGTGTGGGGGCAGACTGGGAGGGGGGTGAAGAATGGACTGTAAGAAAGAATTAAAGAATAAAAATATATAAATTAATAAAAAATAAAAAAGGTAACTGTCTTCAAGTTGTATTGTGAGAATTAAAGACAACCTAGTAAGTATAACTCTCTGTCAGTATCTGAATCTTAAGAGTGTCTCAGGTTTAGGCTTTTTATTTATTATTAATATTAATATTAATATTATTGGTTTTCCTCAATTCTTTCCTGTAGCTCAGGAGAGAAATGTTCATGTTAAACACCTGCACTAACTGCCCATTTTCTGTTACCATGATGTGATAAATGAGGGGAAGTCTTTAAAGGAAGAGAACTCATTCATCTCTTGGGTTCGCAGACTAGAAGTTCAAACAGCACACCAAGCTCCAGTGCATTTTCCCTGTCTGTGTCACTTTATAGACATGTAGTCATGGAGGAAACACATGTGTGGGAGTAAGAGACCACATTGCAGGAGAGCAAGCCAAAGCCACAGGCCAAGAACTAACAGGAGCCCCATGAGTGCTGCGTTAATACCACTAAGAGTGTGATTGACACTTAGAGATTTCATAGTAGGCTTTCCATCTTAGATGGCTTACCGGCTCAACAAGATAGCATGAGTCTAAGCCACATGAAACCAAGGGGGAACCCATTACTCAGTTTTGTCCTCAGTGACCAACTACTGGAAAAAGATGGCTTAAAGGAACACATCAAAACACGCGTTCAGAGCATTCAATCTCTAGTCTGCAGTTCTCTGGTGATTCTGGACCTGTAGTAAGTCAGAATAATAGGACCTTGGATGCTTTAGAGAGGCCATTCATCTTACAGTACAAAGGAAACAGAGATAGGAACTGATCAGGAACCAAGCATAGCACCAAAAGGCATAAGCAGGGTTACCTACTTCCTCCAGCTAAGACCCACCTCTCTGTTTCCACCAACTCTGGCATTAGCTCCACCACTGCAGAGTGTTCAGTGTTCAGTGCAGGAGCTGACGAAGGGTATTTCACAGTTAAAGCAAAGCAAAACAAACAAACAAACAAACAAACAAACAAATAAAAAACACCCACCACAACCAAAATAAAAAACAAAAACAAAAAAGAGAAGGGGGTTTAATGAACATCTAAGATGTAACATATGAAACTGAGATATCTATTTTCAAACCTTGGAAGAAGGTTAAGATGGCTTCAGTGAATGCAGGTACAAAAGTGTAAGAATTGCTTGGGTTAATGTTTCGAGGTGTTAAGAAAGGGCTGCAAATCTCTTAGTTCATAGGCTGACATAGCTATTTTCTACCAAGTTTCCCTAGGTATTTGTGGCTAACTTGGACTGCCATATTTAAAAATAGATCACACTGTTTGGGACACACTTAAAAAATGAATGTGAGTGGATGGAGAGAAGAATCAGATTTTGAGATTATTGGCTTTTCTTTCTTCCAGAAGACCTGGGTTCAATTCTTCATACCCACATGGTGGTTTGTAACCATATAATTCCAATTCTAGGAGAGTTAATGCCCTCTTCTGGCCTATGTGAGAACTTAGGCACACAGTCCAAAGATGTACACACATCCAGAACAGTTGTGCACATAAAAGAAAAATAAACATAAAGTTTCTTGAAAAAAGGATGAGTATGTTTTGATATTTGGGACATTTGTTTACGTGTATTGAAACATAAGTGGATGTTCTGTATATGTGTCTGTGCGTGTGTATCTGTGCATGAATGTGTGCGGTGTTTGTGTGTGAGCTGTATGCATGTGTGCCCTCAGGATGGACTTACAGATACTACAGGATGCTGGGTGGTCTTCTTTATCACACACATCCACATTTCCTTGATAGAGGGTCTTTTGCTGACCCGGAGACAGCAAACAGACAGCTGGCAGACAGAAAACCCCAGCAATCCTCCTGCCTCTGCCTCCCAGTGCTCTGGGTTTGCAGGTATACACAAAACCACATTGGACTTCTATGGATGCTAGAGATCAAGTTTAGTTCCTCAATAATGTTGAAGTAACACCTCAAGCACATTTACAAGCTAAGTCATTTCCTCATCCCCACATGTTCTATATTTTATCTAAAAACCATGGCCCAATTTATTTGCAAAAATATCTGTTTCAAGCACAATGTTTATTTCAAACTTACTCCTAATAGCACTGTTTAATGTCATCTTGATTTTGTCAGATGAATTTTGTTTACTGTACATGTTATCATTTTCTAGTGATAGTTTGTCACAAATCATCAAATTAAAATGTTAATGAAATGGTATTTCATCTTAAGGTCCGTTATTGCTAGCTTTTTAAATTTTAATTAATTAATTAACTTTTTTGTTTGTGAGGCAGAGTTTCCTTTTGTAGCCGTGGCTTTCCTGAAACTCAATTAATCCAAGCTGGCCTTGAATTCAGGGATCTATTTGCCTCTGCTTCCTGAGTTCTGGGATTTTCACTCATGTATATGTATCTGTTTTAGTCTATGTCAAGTATGTATGGGGACTTGCAGGGGCCAGAAGAAGGCAATGGTTCCTCTAGAGCTGTGGGGATGCGAGGCTGTGTATCGCTTGACATATATGCTGAGAACTCAACTCAGGTGCTCTGGAAAGGCAACAAACACTTTTACTCAGTGAGAGATCTCTCTGTTCTAGGGTCACATTCTTACAGATTTGACTTTAGTAATTTTTAAATAATTTTCTGTTGATTTGAATTTTGTTGTTATAATAATAGATTGTCCATTGTTCCAATATACATATCTCTCCATTTTAACCAACATCTATATAAGTTACTTCCTATCAGTTACAGACTGTGTATTTCTGCCTACAAGATTGTCATGTTATTCTTCCTCCTATTTACTTTATCTCTTGATTCTCACAAATTGTTTATCTTGATTCTCTTGAAAGCTTTAATTTTATAAAATTGAATCCCCCTGCTAATTTCCCTATAAAGAATTAGCACAGAATGCTAGTGCTGAATGGACCAGAGTCTTTGGAGTCCAGTTAGTCTGAGGTAAATTTGGCACAGTCTGCAGTGTTTCGATGTTTCTGAATTATTTATTATCAGATACACCTTTGACCTAGGAGGAAAAGACTGATTGTTATCCAAATATGTATTCTTAGACCCTTCTATGAGATTAATAGTTATATATACTTATAATAACTTACTACTTTAAATTGTATTATTCTTTGTAATAATCATAGGAGTTGCAATTATATAATTTTAAAAATAAATTACACAGTTGTTTTGACATAAGTGATTATTCTAAGACATACAATAATAAATATTAAATGCTTTATGAGATATTTTATGCCAATATAAGATATTAACTTTAGTATATTAAACTATAGTTTAATATTTACTGCATGAACACAACTTAGGTTGTAGGTAACTTGTTTGATATATACACACGAGTGTATTTATACTACATAATGCATTTATACTATGAAACAGAACATTATTTTTGCCTTAGGATATTGATTTTATATATTCATGGCTACTTAGTTTTAATTCCACTGGAGTAAAGCGATAAACTGTATACAATGAATTTTTTTCAACTGTCAATCAATAGAATCTGATTTTCAAAAGGAATTTACAGAACAGGGGTATGAATGTTTCAAAGACTCACAGAGCCTTGATGAACAAGACTGTTTACTCTTGCAAAAACAAAGAACAAACCACATGAAGTTTCATTATTCATTAGGCATTAACAATTGATTGATTCTGCTCAGTTACCTGCCATTACCCTCCATGATCTATATTTAGGGAAGCTTCTTTTCAGAGCTGGGGAAAAGGACACCCAAGGGTCCTTTCATTCAGAGGTGATAAGCCACAGAGATGGCAGTGAGTTGGGAACTTCTGTCAATAACAGAGTCTGTTCTGCATGAACATGCTTGAGGTCACTTTCATATTGTTTTGACTCTTGTCAAAAAACCCTAGCCATGCTGATTATAATTCTGCAAAAAACAAACTTAATCATTACAAAGAAATCCTGTATCAATGGAGTACATTATTGTGACCCGTGTGTTCTCAGGGAATTATGCATCTAAAGACACATTAGTCAGAAGACATATGATTTGATAGTCTTTGATTTTACTTGAATAGTACAGATATTACATAATCAAAGAGAGCTTTGTGATAAGGTTCAAGGTCTTTGAAGTACTTTCTTTCAGTAAGGATAAGAAGGGGCTGTTTAAATAGAATACAGGGGTTCTTAAATAGAGGACTAGAAGACAACATAGAAAAACATGAGAGAAACACAAGGAAGTTGAAGTCACTTGCAGCTCCACATAGCTGGGGTCAAAGAGGCTGGGTGTGGGGGACTGATCAATAGGCAAAGCATGAAAAATGACCATGCTAGCTCACATCTTGAATTCTAGTGCTCCTATGATGAGGTGGGCAATAGAAACTAGAAACACCAGAAGGCATGGGGCAGCTAACCTGGACTGCACATAGGCAAACGTGAGACCCTATATCAAACAAGGAGGAAGGTGAGGACTGAGGCCCAGGATTGCTCTCTGACTTTCAAAGGTGTGTGGTGGTTCATGCAACATATTCTCCTATACCAATGAAGATGACCCCCATCTTTCTCTTTCTCTGTCTTTTTCTTTGTCTCTGTCTTTATCTCTGTCTATGTCTCTCTCCCTCTCTCTCCCTCTCTCTTCCTCTCTCTCTCTGTCTCTGTCTCTGTCTCTCTCTCTCACTCTCTCTCTCTCTCTCTCTCTCTCTCACACACACACACACACACAAACACGCACACAAACACACACACACACACACATGCAACATACAACCCAGACCCTTCAAAGTTAAATCTCTGATTTTTGGTCACTTAATGGAATTTTTTTCTACTTTAATTCAGATTTCCTCCCCATTTATTCCCCTTTTTTCTTTCTTTTATTTTATTTTCAAGTATTAATTTTAATGATATTAATAGTTAAAATGTAAACTTTGAGGTCTCATGATCTGAATTCTGATTCTTTCTCTGCCACTTAATAGCAAGGAGGTACAGTAAATTGTGTATCTTTTCCTAGGGGTCAGTTTATTTTTCCATACAATATTTCTTTTAAGAGATATTAATGATGGAAAGATGAACAGATATTCATATCTATAATAGCTATCATATCATATATCATATAAATCATTCGTCATGGGCATGGATCAAAATCATTTGCTATTATTATTGTTATTAATCCACTATTGCTTGTACTGATGTTAATATCTAAGTTATAGTTATAAATTATTATTTCATTTTTTGTATGTTGTTATGATTTGAAAGGCAATCACAATTATAATGACAAAAATTTGCCTCCATAAGAGAGAAGAATGTAAATGAGAAAGAAACTGTAGTCACTAAAAGTGCTGTAAGAAACAAGGATGTTAATTAAAAAAAACCCTCACAGCCACATGTGAGGAAAAATTTGGGAAATAATGTATTTTTATACTAGTCCATTTTTTATTTTTGAGATTATAATTACATTTCTTCCTTCCCTTTGCTCTTTCAAAGAGCAAATATACTCCTATATACCTCCTCCTTTATATTCTCTCCTCACTGTTTTTCAAAATCATGGCCTCTTTCTTCACTGATTGTTATTGTATGCCTGTGTATATAAACACATTTTAAAGGCTGTGGTTATAGTTCAGTGGTGGATTTCTTGTATACACAGTACAAGGCCCTGAATTTTGACAAGCACTGAAAAATCAGTAACAAGGGAAAAATAATGAACAAAAGGAAACAGATAAAACACCTGACTAAAAGTCTTGGGAGAAAATGCAAAATATGCATATGTATATTTTAAAAATGGTGCATTACTCATCCAGTTTTATTCCTGCCTGTTCTACTTAAAAAATGCACAATGGACAGTGCTTATTCTTAGCTGCCTTACAAACTAGCAGTAAGATTAAATGAGCAACACATGTACGGTATCTTGGGTAGAGCTTCCATTGCTGTGAGGAGATACCATGACCAAGGCAACTCTTAAAGGCAAACCTTTAACTGATCTGAGGGCAACCAGGAGGAGACTCTCTTTCACACTCAGTAGAGATTGCCATAGGAGGAGAAATCAAAATTCACCCCACAATGATACACTACTTCTAACAAGAGCACACCTCTTCCAATAAGGGCCACACCTCCTAACAGTACCTCTTCCCATAGGCCAAGCATATTCAAACCACAATATATGTTATTCACAGCAGACAGAGATGGTGAAAGGAACTAATTGAGACCTTGAAGATGACCAGTATAAGAACAAGAACATCAGCATATGAAGGCAGAGGTTAATGGCATATAGAGCTTTTATACAGAAATATACACAATGCTTCCCAAGTTCTATGTGCAGTGGGTTCACTTGACAATGCTGAAGTCCAGGGATTGACAGACTAGTTGGTGGATGAAATCCCTTTTAAATAACTACAAAATTTGAGTGGTTTGTTTTAAATGTATTATTGTAGAAAGTTTACTTTGAATCGTTGAGACAGAATCTCATATGTCCTTGGCTAGCACGGAATTTACTACGTAGTTAGGAATGACCTTGAGCTTATGATACTTCCTCATCTCCCTGCCTACCACATTTGGTTTTATATGATGCCTAGGACATAACTTCATGTATGCTCCATGAGCACTCTACCAATAGAGGTTCTTCCTAAGCACCCATGTTTTTGTATGATTAAAGAAAACCCAAAGGGACAATATCACATGACATGACTTTATGACACTCTAATTTTAGCATCTAGTACTAGAACTTATTTGAAAAATACCCAAGCTCATTATTTCATATTGTTTATAGTTCCGTTCATATTACAATGGAAGATATGGATCATTGCAACAGCATATATCTTCTTACTCTCTGGCCATTCACTGAGAAGGGTTGCTGACCTTGATTTAGCTTGCTAAGCCATCTGTGAAAGAATCTGTGGCCATCAGGACCAGACTCAGTCGATTCAGTTGACTGGAGCGCAGAGAAATGATCAACAGGTAAAGAGGGAAGACACATAAGTAAACCATAGCAGATAAGCAAAATATTGAGGATAATTTTCTCTGCCTAATAGTTGTTCACCATGTATGGAAAACATGACCATAATATAAAAAGGAAGTTATGGAAGGATGGAGACTTTAAAAGAAGAGGCTGACAAATGGGGAAAAATGTTTTTCTTTAGGAAGGAAATGTCTCTTTTCGTTGTATCTTAGTGTGGATCTTTTGGCTTTAGAGGTCAGACTGCTATCAAAACAGTTTGGTCACAGCTTGTAACAGATTGCACTTCAGACCGCACATGCCAGCATGCCATTTTTGGTCCTTTTATCTAAGTATCTAGCATTATGAACTTTATGCACAGGTTTTTAATTCCTATGAACAGCAAATCCAAAGGAACATAAAAATAACAGCAAATGACCTCACACCACTCTCTTGTCTATAGTCTATTCTGTATATTTTCCCTAAAATGACTAAATTTCCCTGCCGAACACATTTTTCTTCAGCTCCTTCCTTAAGCTTTTCAGTGACAGGCAGGAGGATCAATGGAACAGGATTGAAGATCCAGAAATGAACCCACACACCTATGGCCACTTGATCCTCGACAAAAAGGCTGAAAACATCCAATGGAAAAAAGATAGCCTTTTCAACAAATGGTGCTGGTTCAACTGGAGGTCAGCATGCAGAAGAATGCGAATTGATCCATCCTTGTCTCCTTGTACTAAGCTCAAATCCAAATGGATCAAGGACCTCCACATAAAGCCAGACACTCTGAAGCTAATAGAAAAGAAACTGGGGAAGACCCTTGAGGACATCGGTACAGGGAGAAAGTTTCTGAACAGAACACCAATAGCAAATGCTCTAAGAGCAAGAATTGACAAATGGGACCTCATAAGGTTACAGAGTTTCTGTAAGGCAAAGGACACCATCAAGAGGACAAATCGGCAACCAACAAATTGGGAAAAGATCTTCACCAATCCTACATCAGATAGAGGGCTAATATCCAATATATATAAAGAACTCAAGAAGTTAGACTCCAGAAAACCGAACAACCCTATTAAAAAATGGGGTACAGAGTTAAACAAAGAATTCTCACCTGAAGAACTTCGGATGGCGGAGAAGCATCTTAAAAAATGCTCAACTTCATTAGTCATTAGGGAAATGCAAATCAAAACAACCCTAAGATTTCATCTTACACCAGTCAGAATGGCTAAGATTAAAAATTCAGGAGACAGCAGGTGTTGGAGAGGGTGCGGAGAAAGAGGAACACTCCTCCACTGCTGGTGGGGTTGCAAATTGGTACAACCACTCTGGAAAGCAGTCTGGCGGTTCCTCCGAAAACTGGGCACCTCACTTCCAGAAGATCCTGCTATACCACTCCTGGGCATATACCCAGAGGATTCCCCACCATGTAATAAGGATACATGCTCTACTATGTTCATAGCAGCCCTATTTATAATTGCCAGATGCTGGAAAGAACCCAGGTATCCCTCAACAGAAGAGTGGATACAAAAAATGTGGTATATCTACACAATGGAGTACTATTCAGCCATTAGAAACAATGAATTCATGAAATTCTTAGGCAAATGGATGGAGCTAGAGAACATCATACTAAGTGAGGTAACCCAGACTCAAAAGGTGAATCATGGTATGCACTCACTAATAAGTGGTTATTAACCTAGAAAACTGGAATACCCAAAACATAATCCACACATCAAATGAAATACAAGAAGAAAGCAGGAGTGGTCCCTGGTTCTGGAAAGACTCAGTGAAACAGTATTTGGCAAAACCAGAACGGGGAACTGGGAAGGGGTGGGAGGGAGGACAGGGGAAGAGAAGGGGGCTTACGGGACTTTCGGGGAGTGGGGGGGGGCTAGAAAAGGGGAAATCATTTGAAATGTAAATAAATTATATCGAATAAAAAAAAGAATGAAAAAAAAAGAACTAAAAAAAAAAGCTTTTCATTTTCTGCTGCAGAGATAATTTGCTAACGCTAAAAAAATGTTAGTGGTTTTCTCCTTTTGAAAAAATTATCACTATCCTACCTCTTAGTTATCATCTGCATATTTTGTTCTGCAGCTACTATTTGGATTTAACTTCATTTCCTTATTCAGGGGCCAGGTGCTAATGTGCATGAGTGTAACCACAGGTGACATATATATTCTTTGAGAACTGTCCCACGACATTCTGTTTTCTTATCTATGTCATTAAGCTCAGTGTTTTGAACATTATAGGGAGAAACAAAATGGCACTAATTTAATTGCTAAGGACCTTTATGCCATGATCTGCTATTCTCTTCCCTGGGAGTAAAGTACCTTCCTAAAGAAGATGCAGAGACTCTGGAAATCAATCTGGTGGTTCCTCACAAAACTGGGCATGATACTTCTGGAAAACCCTGTTATACCACTCCTGGACATATACCCACAGGATTCCCCAGCATGTAATAAGGACATATGTTCCACTATGTTCATAGCAGCACTACTTATAATAGCCAGAAGCTAGAAAGAACCCAGATGTCCCTCAACAGAGGAATGGATACAGAAATTGTGGTATAGTTACATAATGGAGTACCACTCAGCTATTAAAAACAATGAATTCATGAAATTCTTAGGCAAATGGGTGGAACTGGAAAATATCATCCTAAGTGAGGTAACTCAGTCAAAAAAGAACACACATGATATGCACTCACTGATAAGTGGATATTATCCCATAAGCTTAGAATGCCCAAGACACAATTCACATATCAAATGATGGCCAAGAAAAAGGAAGAACAAAGTATGGATACTCTGGTCCTTCTTAGAAGGGGGAACAAAATACCCACAGAAGGAAATACAGAAACAAAGTGTAGAGCAGAGACTGAGGGAAAGATCATCCAGAGACTACCCCACCTCGTGATCCATCCCATATATAGTTACAAAACCCAGACACTATTATCGATGCTGACAAGTGCTTGCTGACTGGAGCCATTTATAGCTGTCACCTGGGAAGCTCTGCTAGTGCATGACAAATACAGAGGGGGAATCTCTCAGCCAGCCATTGAGCACAGGGTCCCCAATGGGGGGAGCTAGAGAAAGGACCCAAGGAGCTGAAGGGAGTTTCAGTGCCATAGGAGGAACAATGATATGATACCATATGA
Organism: Apodemus sylvaticus; assembly: GCF_947179515.1. NCBI lineage: Eukaryota > Metazoa > Chordata > Mammalia > Rodentia > Muridae > Apodemus > Apodemus sylvaticus. Next base: position 55,408,851 of record NC_067489.1, read on the forward strand.
TAATCAATGATAACCAATGACAACAATGATAATGATACCCAGTACTTCCAGAGCTCCCAGGGACAAAAACATCAACCAGATAGTACACATGGTATTACTGTTACCCATGTCTCCAGATACATAAGCAGCAGAGGATGGCCTTGTTGGACATCAAAGGGGTCCCTGCTCCTGGAAAAGCTTGATGCAGCAGTGTAGGAGAATACCAGGACAGGGAAGCCAGGAAGGGGTTGATTGTGGAACAGAGGGAGGGGAGATGGCTTATGGGATTTTCAGTGGGGGGACCAGGAAAGGGGAAATCATTTGAAATGTAAATAAATATCTAATAAAAATAAATAAAAAAGAAGAGGCAGAGAAATCAATGAGTTCTATTAAAACTCAAGTAGTGTTGATATACTCACAAGTCTTCATGTATCCAAATATTGTTCACTTTATCAAAAATGGTTCTAACTATAAAATGAGTAATTAATGGTCACTGAAAGTTTTCTTTCATGATTGCATGAAGGAAATGTTAATTTCCTAGGGAAGTGAACTTGGAAATTGGTTTTGTTGTTGTTATTTTTTAAAATAAGTAGATGGTTGTAACATTTTCAGGGTGAGGACCCTTGTGTTGCTAGTTTTATGTCAACTTGACACAAACTAGAGTCATCTGGGAAGGGGAAGAAAATGCTTCCATATGATTTGCTTGTAGGTAAGTCTGTAGTGCATTTTCTTAATTGGTGATAGAAGTGGAAGGACCTGGTCTAGTGTGTGTGGTGCCATATATGGGCAGGTGGTCTGGGGTGTATAAGAAGTGGAAGGACCTGGTCTAGTGTGTGTGGTGCCATATATGGGCAGGTGGTCTGGGTGTATAAGAAGTGGAAGGACCTGGTCTAGTGTGTGTGGTGCCATATATGGGCAGGTGGTCTGGGGTGTATAAGAAGTGGAAGGACCTGGTCTAGTATGTGTGGCGCCATATATGGGCAGGTGCTCTGGGGTGTATAAGAAGTGGAAGGACCTGGTCTAGTGTGTGTGGCGCCATATATGGGCAGGTGGTCTGGGGTGTATAAGAAGTTGAAGGACCTGGTCTAGTGTGTGTGGCACCATATATGGGCAGGTGGTCTGGGCTGTATAAGAAGTGGAAGGACCTGGTCTAGTGTGTGTGGCACCATATATGGGCAGGTGGTCTGGGGTGTATACGAAGTGGAAGTACCTGGTCTAGTGTGTGTGGTGCCATATATGGGCAGGTGGTCTGGGGGTATAAGAAGTGGAAGGACCTGGTCTAGTGTGTGTGGTGCCATATATGGGCAGGTGGTCTGGGGTGTATAAGAAGTGGAAGGACCTTCAGACCAGTCTCCCTTATGAACATCGATGCAAAAATACTCAATAAAATTCTTGCCAACCAAATCCAAGAACACATCAAAACGATCATCCACCATGATCAAGTAGGCTTTATCCCAGGGATGCAGGGTTGGTTCAATATACGGAAATCCATCAATGCAATCCACTACATAAACAAACTCAAAGAAAAAAACCACATGGTCATTTCATTGGATGCTGAAAAAGCATTTGACAGAATTCAGCATCTTTTCATGCTTAAAGTCTTGGAAAGAACAGGAATTCAAGGCCCATACCTAAACATCGTTAAAGCAATATACAGCAAACCGGTAGCCAGCATCAAACTAAATGGAGAGAAACTTGAAGCAATCCCTCTAAAATCAGGGACTAGACAGGGCTGCCCTCTTTCTCCTTATCTTTTCAATATTGTACTTGAGGTACTAGCTTGGGCAATTCGACAACATAAGGAGGTCAAAGGGATACAAATTGGAAAGGAAGAAGTCAAACTAGCATTATTTGCAGATGACATGATAGTCTACCTAAGTGACCCAAAAAACTCCACTAGAGAACTCCTACAGCTGATAAACAACTTCAACAAAGTGGTAGGTTATAAAAGCAACTCAAGCAAATCAGTGGCCTTCCTATATTCAAAGGATAAGCAGGCTGAGAAAGAAATTAGGGAAGTGACCCCCTTTACAATAGCCACAAACAGTATAAAGTATCTTGGGGTGACTCTTACCAAACATGTGAAAGATTTGTATGACAAGAACTTCAAGACTCTGAAGAAGGAAATGGCAGAAGACCTCAAAAAAATGGGAAAACCTCCCATGCTCATGGATCGGCAGGATCAATATAGTTAAAATGGCCATTTTGCCAAAAGCAATATACAGATTCAATGCAATACCCATCAAAATCCCAACTCAATTCTTCACAGAGTTAGAAAGAGCAATTATCAAATTCATCTGGAATAACAAAAAAACCCAGGATAGCTAAAACTATTCTCAGAAACAAAAGAAATTCTAGGGGAATAAGTATCCCTGACCTCAAGCAATACTACAGAGCAATAGTGTTAAAAACTGCATGGTATTGGTACAGTGACAGGCAGGCAGATCAATGGAACAGGATTGAAGATCCAGAAATGAACCCACATACCTATGGCCACTTGATCCTCGACAAAGGGGCTGAAAACATCCAATGGAAAAAAGATAGCCTTTTCAACAAATGGTGCTGGTTCAACTGGAGGTCAGCATGCAGAAGAATGTGAATTGATCCATCCTTGTCTCCTTGTACTAAGCTCAAATCCAAATGGATCAAGGACCTCCACATAAAGCCAGACACTCTGAAGCTAATAGAAAAGAAACTGGGGAAGTACCTTGAGGACATCGGTACAGGGAGAAAGTTTCTGAACAGAACACCAATAGCGTATGTTCTAAGATCAAGAATTGACAAATGGCACCTCATAAAATTACAAAGTTTCTGTAAGGCAAAGGACACCATCAAAAGGACAAATCGGCAACCAACAAATTGGGAAAAGATCTTTACCAATCCTACATCAGATAGAGGGCTAATATCCAATATATATAAAGAACTCAAGAAGTTAGACTCCAGAAAACCAAACAACCCTATTAAAAAATGGGGTACAGAGTTAAACAAAGAATTCTCACCTGAAGAATTTCGGATGGCTGAGAAACATCTTAAAAAATGCTCAACTTCATTAGTCATTAGGGAAATGCAAATCAAAACAACCCTGAGATTTCACCTTACACCAGTCAGAATGGCTAAGATTAAAAATTCAGGAGAGAGCAGGTGTTGGAGAGGATGTGGAGAAAGAGGAACACTCCTCCACTGCTGGTGGGGTTGCAAATTGGTACAACCACTCTGGAAAGCAGTCTGGCGGTTCCTCCAAAAACTGGGCACCTCACTTCCAGAAGATCCTGCTATACCACTCCTGGGCATATACCCAAAAGATTCCCCAGCATGTAATAAGGATACATGCTCTACTATGTTCATAGCAGCCCTATTTATAATTGCCAGAAGTTGGAAAGAACCCAGGTATCCCTCAACAGAAGAGTGGATGCAAAAAATGTGGTATATATCCACAATGGAGTACTATTCAGCCATTAGAAACAATGAATTCATGAAATTCTTAGGCAAATGGATGGAGCTAGAGAATATCATACTAAGTGAGGTAAACAGACTCAAAAGGTGAATCATGGTATGCACTCACTAATAAGTGGATGTTAACCTAGAAAACTGGAATACCCAAAACCTAATCCACACATCAAATGAGGTACAAGAAGAACGGAGGAGTGGCCTCTTGTTCTGGAAAGACTCAGTGAAGCAGTATAGGGCAAAACCAGAACAGGGAAGTGGGAAGGGTTGGGTGGGAAAACGGGGAGGGAAGGGGATTGATGGGACTTTCGGGGAGTTGGGGTCTAGAAAAGGGGAAATCATTTGAAATGTACATAAATATATCAATAAATTAAAAAAAAAAGTAGAAGGACCTGGTCTAGTGTGCATGGCGCCATATATGGGCAGGTGGTCTGGGGTGTATAAAAAGTGGAAGGACCTGGTCTAGTGTGTGTGGCACCATATATGGGCAGGTGGTCTGGGGAGTATAAGAAAGCAGGCTGAATAAACTAAATAGGAACAGTGAGCCAGTAAGCAACTTCTTTCATGGCTTCTGCTTCCATCCCTGTTGCTAAGCTCCTTCCTTACTGAGTTCCTGCCCCAGCGTCTATGTTTATTCCATTTGTTACATGTCTGTATCCTTTTCAAGGGTCGCTATTGTGCACTGGACAATAGTATTCCCACTGGCAGTCAGAAAGTGACCTCATCCTCTCTTTTCTTTACTCAGCTGCCTCTCGTTCTTTGTGAGGTGCCGAGTCCTCAGGAGGTGTCTGTCTGGCATGCTTGTTGGTGTTCTTTGTCCATTCAGATGTGGGCAGTCATGTGTTGTTTTACATGTTTTACATGTATGAGTGTTTGCTTGCATATAAGTGCATTGTGTGTGTGTGTGTGTGTGTCCAGTGCTGAGATTCCTTGGACTAGAGTTAGGATAATTGTGAGCTAGCATGTGCATTCTAATGATAGAACCTAGATCCTTTGCAAGGACAGTAAGCGCTCTTAAATGCCAAGCCATCCGCTAAGCCCCTAGGTATTAACTGAACTCTGAGCAGAAGAGTAAGAAATGACAGGCTATGATAGCAATATCATTATATTTTCTCTACTCAACTGTACCTTAAACTCAGATATATTCAAGAGCCCCTAAATTTATCATGCCATTTTAAATGAAAGTTGGATTTGAGAGTTTTTATTCTTTCTGCAACAAGCAGATTTTGATGACTAATGCTTAAGCAGTGTCTCACGTAGAAATAAGTCTGGAGGATCCAAAAAAGCAGCTGAAGCTATAAAGAACTGAAAGTGAATTCAGGAAATGAAGTAGGTGGCCACCTTAGCCTGCCTGTTACAGTGTGAGGAGTGAGTCCTGCCAGTTTTATGAGTCCTATGGAGAAAAACGCCGGTTAGAATAATATATGTACGCCCACATTTTAAGGGTATGCTTTGTGCCTTGTATATGAAAGTAAAACCAAGCAGAGAATTATTCACTCAGCTCTCTCTAGTCCCCAATATTGAAGGATTCAGTCACCTGGGAGCTCACAAACCACATCCTTGAGGGTGTTACCCGTGAGGTTTTGTAAACCAAGGTGTGCAATGATACAGACTCCTGTTTTTACACCCATGCAGCAATAAAGACCTAATGGAAGTGCCCATTTTATGTTACTTTATGATGTCCCCCAGATATAAGAGGAGAGCGAAGTCATCTTTTTGTTCTCTCAAAGAGAAAAATTACTTAATTTTGAAAAGACTTGAAAAATGTCTTCCCATTGGAAAGGGCTTAAAGTTGACTACATTCCTTTTAGTCGTTCTCCATATTTTATAAATGTCCTTGCACATTTTGTTAATTACTTGATTATAAAGTCCTTTCAGAAATCAAATACTTTACATGGCTAAGTAGTAAAAGTTTAATTTAAAAGCATCAGACCATGACATAATTTTAGCTTAACACGAACCTCCTGAGCTAACCAAATTATACTTTTTTTCCAGGTCACAAACTATCACATATACTTTCTTATTTAAAAACATTACTTCAGGCAAAAAGTCTAAAATTTGCTCCTATTCCTTCTCTTTCTCCGTAACTATGTATCCAACTTAGATTTTAAGCTTTAACTTTCACTAAGTGATCCAATTTGAGAATGTTCTTTGTGCTGTTTGCATCTTCCAGCCTCAAGCATTCAGAGATCATACAAAGCACTGAATATCCATGTGGTACTGTTTGAGAAAGGTGCCTTTGGGCTACACTGATTCTTTACTCATACTTTCCCCCTTTTTAGTACCCTGTAAAGTGCTCTGTCCATAGTAAAACTAAGTAAAATTTGTTGCACACAAAACAGTAATGTGAGAACATGGTATATTTTAACTCTGTGACCTTTTGGCAAATTTTTAACTTTTTTACTTTATTTCTTATTTTTAAAATCTGTGCAATGATAAAGTTTAAATTCTATGGCTTGCTAAATTCTAAGTTGTGGGGAACCAGAGAGCTTGGCTCAATGCCCCCAGCTGAGCTGTTTGCACAAGTTTCTTGAGAGCAAAACATCCCGTGGTTTAGCTTGATTCCTGCCTTCCTGCCCCCCTGGTGTGGTAGGGACTTCCCAGGTGCCTGACCTATGACTATAATTGATTTTTCCTGTTCCCTTCCCTGGCCTCTAGTATATATATTGCTGGTCTCTCAGTAAGGAGGGGGGCATTCTCCTTGCAGAATGACGTGTGTCTGTGTTTTTTTAATCTCCCTGGGAATAAAGTACTTGAAGAAGATCTTCCTGCATTGCATCATTCCTTGCTGGCGAGGGGTGGTCGCGACACTAAGTTTCCAATATTCTGCAATTATATGAATGGTTAAATTGACTGTGATAAACCAATGACCATTTAGCTGACACAGTAAGCCAAAACTCCCATCGGACAGATTTCCTTCTTTGACTATCTAACATCTTCAAACATCCACAGTGACCCTTCTGAACATGAGGGCTATGAACTAAGATATCCACATGACCATGGTTTGAACTAGATTGCATTTGAAATGAATATCTTAGTTAAATAAGGATAGTATTATCTTAATGGAGAAATGTACTATGATGTAGGTTAGCCTCATACAAGATATTAGTATATCTACTGAATAACAACTTTCAGCTTACTCAATTATATTGAATTGAGGCCACAATTAGATAGTGTGCTTCTGATGTCTAAAATTACCTTAGGCAGAAACTTGAACATCTGCCAGCAGTTTGGTGCCTTTTCTATCCTCCAAGGAGTGATAGCCTTACATGGCTATTTTGAGGTTGGTTAACATAATAGCAGTGGAGCATTAGAATAACAATGAAAATAGTCTTTCTTTTTCAGCTGTATGTAGTAGCTATAGAGCTAAGGCTAGAGGAGACATTTTCCATGACAGTTCTTATAGAGATGATAGGTTTTATTTCCTTTTATTTCACATGAATTTTGCCCAATGCATAGTCACACAAAAACAGTCAATGTTAAGTGTTATGGTTTGATCCACAACCACTTTTAAGGATATAACAAAGTACGTTCTTAGCATCCTCATTACAGCCCAAATATCTTATTTTTCAAATTACTTTCAGTAACTTGATGTGTTGGGGAATACCTAAGAGACATCTTCTCTCTTGGATTCTAAGCACTCTGCATGCCATAGTTTTCTGGTCTGCAAAACTGAGGGATACAAGCAGTGACTCCTCTTCTCAGAGGCTAAAGCACGCACCTAAAATTACACAACTTCTTACCATCTTAATCCTTATGATCTCCCTGCAGGGTAGAAAGAAAGCTAAGACCATTTCCTTCAACAATGTGTGTGAAGCAACAAGTTTAAATAAAACAGAAGGAAGAACTCAGGAACAAACACCATTCAGGCTCTGGATCACCAAATACAACTAGCATACAGAGTTTATGCTTAATTATGCTCATATCAGACAACCCACCATCCTGGATGACTCATTAACATGCCAAATCACATTAATGTTCTGATACCTACATTATAGAAGGAAAGATACAAAATATAATTGAAATTTGCTCCCAAGTGCATTTTAGTTTGATATCCTTCCTTTTTGGCTCAAGAATTTTCAAGTATGGACCACTAGTACTTGGCTTGGTTGAACTTTTGTCTTCTTAGCTCCCTGGGCTTAGTCAATGAGACATTCTGCTGTTTAGTGACTCTAGTGCAATAAAGACAGTGGTCCTTTCCACGACTTACTTTTCCTCATCTTTGAGTCACGTGATTAACACTCTGGAGTAGGACCATGGGTGACGAAGGGTCTATAGACTTGGGTGGGAGCTTTTTTTGTTGTTACTTCAGAAAAGGGAGTTATGCTAATACCAATGGAGAAGAAAGGGGGCTTTTATGTTTGAAAGCGACCAAAAGATTGTACAACTAATTTGAAGTGCTGCTGCTGATTAGGAATAAAATAAGCCAAGCAGGAGAGAAAGGCTCTCTTTTCATTAGGCACTACAGCTGTGCCAGAGAGTAAGCATACCCAAGGTCTCCTTATGATAATTATGAAAGGACTGTGATTTTGCTCTCAGCCTTTAAATTAAACCTCTTCAGGGCCTAAATCCACATTGGCTGCTCGATCGTTCTCTTTCCAGGACTTCCAATTATGGCACTCTAAAATTATGTGGCTTCTCTCTTCACTGTTCTCAAAAGTATTCAGGACTTCAGTATTGTGAGTCTTTCTCATTAGAGGGTTAGCTAAACACATAAGTTTTGTACAACCTTTAGCATTTTAAATTTAGCAGTTGGATACGGGTGTGCCATGCATTTCAATTCAGATTTTAAAAATAGAATCCATTCCATTCCGTTTGATTCAAATTCCTGGTAGAGGAAATAAGCCCTGTGAATCTCATCAATGGCAATGATATTCAAGGGCAACACATTAAAAAATATTTTCTCTCTGCCTCTTAAATACTGAATTTAACTCACAAATTAACCTCTCCAAAATCAACATATCTCATTTTATGGAACAAAGACACGGTAGGATATAATAATTGAGCATTATGCTTAGGCAAGAGGTCCATTATTAATCCATATAGATCATATAAAATGTGGGGAATTTCTGTTTCCAACTTCATAATTAAAACTTAGGGCAAAGTTGATGAATGGTTCTAGCCACTTAACTAGTCACAAATAAAGGAGGAAGTTTTCTTATAAATAGAGATCTTTGTTCAAGTGATGAAGGGCCCAAGTAAGGCTTGATGTGACATCTGCTAAGAATATGGAAAGATTTACATGTTCTTGTATTAGTTTTTATAGAGGTTATTTTTGTTTTCATTGTTGTAAAACTGCCTTTCAAGGGTCCTCCCAAATGGGGGAATTAAAACATTGTGATTCTGCTGAAAAAATGATTTTACAGGGAGTATTAAAGGTCACATATCAGTTGATCTAAAAATGTAAAGATAGGATTTGTTTATTATAACATGTGTTCTCCAAAGCAGAAGAGTAGCTAAAGAAATGCTGGGGACAGAACAGGAGGTAGAAACAACCCAGGGTGTGAGCAGTACCTCTCCCTCTGGCTTTGAAGTTGGAGAACTGAGGATTGTCTCTGGGAACAGAATGAGACACATTCCTGCAGTCTTACAGAACAGGACTGTATCAGAACAGGACTGTACCATCATTCTGAATGATCCCGAAAGTATATTTATTCTTAAAATTGTAGGAAAACAAAACCAAACAAAATCAAACTAAACTAAAACAGAAAGACATCTTTTCCTACCTCATGAAACCTAAACCAGAGAACCCAATACAGACTCTGTAGGACATTGAGATAGGAGGTGGGTACTACTTTGTGGTGTTATCTTGTAATTGCCACAATAAGACTAAAGATAAAGAAGACAACAGCTGTGTAAGTAGATCCCAGTATTACCCTTGGCTCTGGCTGTGTAGCAATAAAGTAGAAGAAAGAGTCAAGTGGGAGAAGGGTTTGGGAGTTCCCATTGGTATCTCTAATGTGACTCTATCAAAGACAGATTTCTTGTGAAGTCTCTTCCCATACCCAGATGGAAGTAGGATGGTATGGGCATCTGAGGAGAGGCAAGAATGGAGTTATTAGATGATCTATTAGATGACAAAGGAAGTGTAGAAGACAAAAATGTATTGTACAAGCAAATGAATACAAGTTTCAGTTCCACATAGCAACTAGATTTATCATTTCCTTAAGGCTGAACTTAGTGGGAAAAGCTTTGGGAATGAAGTGTGTGTTTTTGCTAGGATGTCTTCTAGGCGCATCATATAAGATGAATCTCACTTGCTCAGAAACTGGTGTCTAGACCACCAGGCAGGCATTCCTTAGAGTTGTTAATTGCTAACATTCCGAGGTCACAGAATAACAAATAGTAATTGGGGTAGTCTAGAACTGTTTAGATTTCATAGTGGAGTTCAAGCTCCATGCATATTTAAATGTGCACAAACCTAGAAACACACTATTCCTATGCACTTTAAGTTATTATTGAGGCTTTACAGTGAAATAGTAAAATATATCAGAAGGTGGGAAGAACCAATGTTAAGCAATTTATAAACAAGCTATAACAAAGTCTCATTATGGATACTTTTGCATATGTTTGATAGAAAATTAAGACCAATTTATACAATTATAAGAATCATAATGTAAAATAAAGTTAGTAAAATTTATGTCTAAACTGATAGATTGTTAAAATAAAAGCAAACAGAAACAGACTTTGTTGAAAGGGGACAATGATTAAAAAGTTGTTTTATAATTCTTAGTAAAGCCCCCTATAAAGTATAAGTACGTCTGATTCTTTATGCCTATAAAGAGACAAAGAAATTATTTGTAAAGTGGAAATAGAAACTTTCGACAACAAAGGATAATTACATTCTTGTATTCATTTGCTTGTACAATACATTTTTGTCTTCTACACTTCCTTTGTCATATCTTAGGATAAACAAAATACTCATGTCCTCAAAATGTGACTATGAACAGGTAAATGTTATCATATTGTGAAATGATATTAGCAAAACATAATTTTAATAAATATTCTTGAAATGGACATTCCCTTTGTGGAACAAGACTACAGGTGTAGTAGTTTTTGTGACCATGTTAAAAAAAAATTCATTGTAGTCTTTATTCTTGTAGACAAATGAGCTTTCCAGCCATGTGAAGCTGACCAGTTGCCTTCATTTTGAGAACAAACTGTCATTTCCATGTAGAACAGTTAAGCACTGTACAATTGGCCAAGTTCTCGTCCTGCTGTGATGAATTTAGAACACTGTGATGGTTATAAGATCATCGTTGGTCTGAGTCAGGAGTGACTCTGGTCTGAAGGGGTCTAGAGTGCAACCTAGCCTAATCTGACTGAAAGAATGTGTTGCTGTAGAAACAACATATCCCTTTACTGTCATGCTTGGTGGATAGTAAGCCAAGTTTTTGTAAGTAAGGTCCATTGTTCCACATATTGTGTAGGGATGGGTATTTGGCTAAGCAGTTTAAGGTATCACAGGAGGCAGTACTTGAGCTTTCATCCTGTGTGTAGGGCCAGATAGTAATTGATTCTCTAATGGTGAGACTACTGAATTATCCCACTAGGAGGTTTTATATATATATATATATATATATATATATATATATATATATATATATATATATATATATATATATATGATATTTGATAACTAAAATGGCAGGCATCAGTCACCAATGCTGTTCAACAAATATTTCTGATTATCTTTTTAAGCCTTGGTAGGGATACATTTCTCTGTCCTCTGAAGTTACTTCTGTATCACTATACTTTATTTACCCAGCCCCATGTTGTTCTCTGTCTCCTCATTGCAAAGTATTTACTTTTACTTAATGTAATACCTAGAGCAGGCCTTCTTGACATGTGGCTCACAGCCTCCACAGCAATCACAGATAAGATGTCCTGCATATCACTTATTTACATTGCAGTTCAAGAGAGTAGTGAAATTAGAGTTATGCAGTAGCAACAAAAATAATCTTATTGTTGGGGGTCAACCTCAACATGAGGAAATGTATTAAAGGGTCAGAGTATTGGAAGGTTGAGAATCACTAGACTAGAGCAATCCTACTAAAATGTAGTTTAGATTCCACACTACCATGGCACTTAGCATGAAACAAATACCCGAGTAGACTTGGAAGTTCTGGTGTCTGGAATCTGGCTGACTCTCCAGCCATACTTTCAATTAACCTACACATCCTTCTGTTCACTGCCAGGCTTTGTAGAGACCAAATTTACATTGATTTTTCAAACCAGGCTTCTTCCTACTAGAAGACCATTGTATATCTTCCTTGCCTGGAAGCTCTGTTCCCAGATATCAAATGGGTAAGATTTTCATTTGGCACAGATACTTGGTCACATATTAGCTCCTTGGACAAGGGAAGCATCAGGATCCCCATTAAAACTTGTCTTGTCTCTTTTTCTCTGTTTCTTTTTGTACTACTTATGACTATTGAAAAACTTTTAGTCATTTATTTGCCTGTCTTTCTTCAGACAGAGAGAGATTCATACAGGCCTTCTCAGGCTAATTTAATCACAGAATCTCAAGGAACCTTGTAGGCACTCAATCAATATGAGATGAATGAATCAATTGGTGATAGAGTATATCACTGAGACAGGAACAAAGTACCCTTGTATCTCTGGGGCCTAGTACAATGGCTCTTTCAAGCTCTGTACTCATTTCAGGGAAATTGAATTTTCTGTCCCAGGTTTCTTGTTGACTGAGAAATTACTACCTATGCTCTGTCAATTACTGTGGAAGAGAGAAAAAGGAAACACATACAACTGTCCTTAAGAATTTCATCTCTGGATGGTACAGGTCCATTCTGAACCTTTCTCATTATCTAGAGTAAAAGTCACTTGGCCTGGCCCAACCTCAAAAGATCAATCCTACAAGATTCTTGGGAGGTCTGCTGAAATACTTAAAAATTACCAATAATTACTGCCTCATAAATCAATTATTGCTGTGTGACTTCTCTCTTTTCCTCTTAGATAGTAGAATGTCATATTCATGGTGAATTATTTTTTGTTGTTAATTTAATGTGAATACTGTTACTTGGGGGGATCTTGTTAAAGTGGAAATCCAAGATCCCATATTTCTAGCTAGCTCCCAACTGATGCTAATGTTGATGGTTTGTGGATGACTTTCAATGTAATCAAGACTCATACCAGTACGAGGCTGACTTTTCTAGGACTACTGGATTTCATTTTAAATAACACTTCAGTTTGTAAATTCAGACAATTCTTTAGAAGCTTCTGCTTTTCTTTAAGGTTCTGAGCTCTATTTCAAGTTATTGTTTATATAGTTCTGGAGGTTTGGTGAGTTCAAAATATGAGGGACTAGAAACTGTATGGAAGAGTTATAGTTCAAGGAAAAAAGTAGTCTGCTTGCAGAGTTCCTTTCAGATGCATGGGTGGTAATGGTGGTGGTGGTGAGGCTAAACTTTGTTCTAATATGACTTGGAGATGATTGTATAAGGCCCACTTGCATTAAAAGGGATGATCTCCTTTATTCAAAATCCAGCAATCTAATTTGAGTGTTGTCTAAAACATAGTACCACAGAAACACCGAGAATAATGTTGGACCAAATCTTTGGGCACTATAAGATAGCCAAATTGATAATAAACATAATCATCAGTCACCTTTTATATTCTTAGTCATGATGTAAATTTTTGTAGACGTAAAAATGACCTGAATGAACTACTTAGATCATCCTTGCAGTTGGTCAGTATAATACTCATTCATGCTTTGGGGGTCACTTAGCACTGTTATTCAGACTTATTTTAAATAGCCAGAGAAGGCTCTAAGGATAACTTAATTACCTTCTCATTTCATCAACACACATATTTCTTCCTTCTTCTACAACTCCTTTTAATTTTCTGCTATAATTTATAGCATTTTAATTAGGAGTTCTAATGATATACTTTAGCAAAGTATGTACTTATGTATAATTGGGGCCATTAATAGATTGGGAACTTTGGGTTCTGTCTGTTTCCTTCGCATGACTTTGAAAGTTACAGATGTTCAGCTCTTAATGTATGAATGACAAGAGTCTGTTATAATTCAGTCACTTTAGCCAGAGCTGAAAAGGCCAGTCAGCTGGAGCAAAGCATCTGAATAAAGACAAGGGCAACCTGAGCATCTCTACTGAGGACAGGTTTCCCTCTGGCTGGTGTTCCATCTCTTTCAGGTACATGCCTCAGGTGACAGATGTGCAGAGAAATGCTAATGAGCAGGTAAGGGCAGTAAAGTTGATGCCTGTTGCCTCTTGAGGGGAATGAAACAGATGCTGTGTCCTTTAAGCTTCCATTCTACAGTCTAACTGAAGCCAATGTCCAGCATTAAACCTGAAGTTTGCTCCACTGAGCCTTCCCAGCATTTGATGTCCAGGGTGGGAGAGAGGGAGGGTCAGGAGTCGTGTCCCTGATGTGAAATAGCTTGCCGTGAAAGATGAGAACTGGTTGTTCTGTAATTCTCAAAAGCGACAGTTTTTCTTTCTTGAGAAGCATCTAATATTGTGATCTTGTAATTTAATTAAACATGCCCTGTTTCTCTTTGTGAAAATAATGTATTTTCTACCTATTTATAGTATATTAAACAAAAGGAGTGAGAGAGGAGAGAGAGAGAAAAGAAGAAGAAGAAGATGAAGAAGATGAAGAAGAAGAGAAGGAGGGGAAAGAGGAAGAGGAGGAGGAGGAGGAGGAGGAGGAGGAGGAGGAGGAGGAGGAGGAGGAGGAGGAGGAGGAGGAGGAGAGGTGGTAGTGGTTAAGGTTTAAATGTCCAAAAGCAGAATTATCTAGAAATAAAATACATGGTCTTCCTGTCTGCATTAAGCAGGGTTCAATCACAGAAACTGAGTCAGAGGATTACAAGACATTAAGAGATGTTTTGTAGGGAGTTGGTTTTTGCAGTTATGTGTGATGGGTAGAGGACTTTGGAATCTGTAGATGAGTCACAAGGAAAGGCAAGCTTAATTTGCAGGCATTGTGTCGGAGCTTTCAACATGCTGAATCAGGCCCAGCTGATTAGTGAGGCTGACTGCCTTACTTAATACCAACCCAGTGGAATTATATCCACAACACACTGTCATGGTAGGCTGCAGCTTATCAAAATTGACACATTAAAAATAATCAAAGCACACATATCAATTCTTCACTTTCTATGAATGTTATATCTTAGCATTCCAATATTTCAGCGTCACTAAAAATGGCACAAACATGCTCAATTCATAGGAATTCTCTATAGATAAAACACTGCTCAACAGTCTGGTTAATAATCCATGTGTTATTCTCCTCAAAGAAACTCAGTACACTTGCTTGGTGGTTTGTGCTTTCTAAGTATTCTTGTATTAAATATTTAATTGTACAGTCACATCAACTTTTTAAGTGTGATATTCCTGCTATGCTACTCTTGAGCATATATTCAAAGGACTCCACATCTTTTGACAATGGTGCTTACTCATTTTTGTATTCATGCAGGAGAGGGAAACAGCTAGATGTTCATCAGCTGATGAATGGACAAGGAAAATGTATACTAGCACAGTGGAATATTACTCAGCTGTTAAAAAGTGATAGTCACAGGTAAGAGGATGGCCCTGGAAACAAGCATCCTGAGTGAGGAAACACAGGCCAAGAAAGGCAAACATTGCATATTTTCTCATGTGGATTTTAAATCTTCATACATGTGTGACTCATTTGGAAAACCCATAAACAGTGGTTTGCAACCTTCCTAATACTGTGACCCTTGAATACAGTTCCTCATGTTGTATGACCTCCATCTGTAAAATTATTTTGTTGCCTTCTTGCTCTGTAACTGTAACTTTAATACTGTTAGGAATCAAAAAAAAATGTCTGATGTTCAGGGTATCCAATATGCTACTCCAGTGGAAGACCACATATTCAATAATCTTTATGCTTGTCCTCATCAAATTGGTCTTGATGGGGGAAAAAAAGGACACATCGTTGGGTAAGAGGAGAAGGAGGTAGATCTGAGAAAACTGAGCAAGTGTGGCTATGATCAAAACACACAGAACAAAATTTAAAGATGTAATATTGCAACAAATAATCAGGCAAACAACCAAATCAAGAAGAAAACGAAAGTGAAAGGAGATCCAATGGAAATGTTCTATCGCCAATCTGTTTATTTCAGGTGGCACAAGTGATGCTGTGGTCCAAGCTCGATTCTGCTCTTTGTGTGTCTGTCACCATCAAGGTTCTATGATTGCTAACATGATTTTCAGGACTTGAAAACAGTTATACATAAAGTATCTTATTTGTGATTATTTAAAAGACCCAAGGTGTATCTGGAGTTATTTTTAATTCTTGCCAATTATGTGAAGTTTGATTCAAACGCAACCCATAGCAGAGAAACCGCATGTCTCCTAACACCATAAGAGGAGCATTTCTGTTGTCACACTGGGCTTTGTTTTACCCTTCTTCTGGATCCCTTCTGTGTCCAATTTTAAGTTGATTGAATTTCTATTAAAACCACTAAAGCATTTCTGTGTGCAACAGCCTTTGTTGATTGGTAATAAACACCCATATCTCTCTTTCCCCACTTCTATAGAAATTAATATTGTTCTTTATTTTTCAGACTCTCTTTTGGCATATGGATTTGACCTCCATTCTTCTGTTAACATTCATTCTACTTCACACTCTCTGATTCCAATACTTATGTGACTGTGTCTTTGAGTGAAGGGAGAGAGGGGCTCAGAGGATGAATCTGTCCCTCCCCGTACACTTACACCATACATGGCCCAATGGTACATCTTAATCAAAACCAGTCCTCTTCCTAGAGGAACTTAAAAAAAAAATCCAAAGTTAATTAAAAAGATACCACGAGGTTAGTTTGCAGACAAAGCTTTAATTAAAGTATATGTTTCTGCTGTGTGTGCTTTTCTTAAGAAAAACAAAACAAAACAAACAACTTCAGGAAGATTGATTGATGAACGATCGCTACCTGCTATGGGCTTATTTTACTCCATGCTTCAACCCTCCACTGACCTTTAGAAGATTAATGTCTTCTATGTTGTATAACTATTGTGCAGCAGAATCATCACTAATTATCAGGAGCCACAAACAAAATCTGCCATGATGGATTATCTCACAAAATAATTACTGACTCTGACAATGACTGCTGCGGGCAAAGGTGCTGTCTACCAGGCAGCGGATTTTATGTGTGTATTTCAAAAAAGCATAATACAGTTTGAAAATGAGCTCCTTCGTCGAGAATAGGAGGTAGAGGCAGAGATGGATGGTGAAGCAGAGGGCGAGGTATAGAAGGAAAGGAGGAGAAGCAGGAAGAGGAGGAGGAGGAGGAGGGGGTGGAGGGAGAGGGAGAGGGAAGGAGATGGCAAAGGAAGAACTAGTAGGTCTCAAAGGATGCAGCCTGTGTTTTAGATTCATGGTTGACACATCTGCAGAAAATTCTCCTCTTCCTTTGGATCTTCTTTAATCACAAGTTATTGTAATGTTTTCATATAATAAACATTTCATATAATAAATGACAAAATCCTCAACCTGTGCTCCTATAGAACAGGGAGGGACAATAGCATCTTTATTTAATCAATGATTTAGTCTTATGGACACAAGTTCTCTCGCAATTTATCTTCAGCAAACTTATTTTTCATCCACCGCGACACTACGTACTCAACAACACCTGTTTCTTTTGTAGAGGATCCAAGTTCAAGTCTCAGCATCCACAAGGAGACTCATAACTGTGTGTGACTCCAGTTCCAAGCCACACCCTCTTTTGATCTCCCTTGCACTAGGCAATGTCTGTCACACACATAGACATGGGGTAAAAATGATAATACGGACAAAATAAAAATAAAAACTGAAATGAAATATTGAGGGTTGACCTTTGACTGTTTTTAAAAATCTCTCTTAAAGACAAAGTTTTAATCAAGTGATGCTTGGGCTGTTGGCAGACCATACCTAGGAAAGAGATGTTGATGGATCTTGTGGGTTTTTAAAGTAACTTATTTGCTTTGCTGACATTGTTGATTTGGACAGTTCTTACTCAGTTTCTATGTGGTAAGTGACATTAAAATCGCCTGCATTAAATAATGTGCCCTTAATAGTGGGTGACCAAGCATTACCAATAGGGCTTACAGTGAATACAACCTTTGATTTTCTCCTTCTCATGCTTATTCAATAAAAGGAGACACTTTGCCTCTTAAAAGTGTATATCAAATTTTCTACCGTACTTAAGAAAATGATAGATGACAAATGCATTTAACTTGTCTTCTATTTTTTTAATTTAAAACTAACAGTTCAGAAAGTATTTATTGAAATGTGATTGCCAGTTGTATTGTACTTTCAAGGAAATAAAACTGACAAATTATAATGCATATGATCTGACACTGAAAGGTGGAGTGCCACTGAAAAGAGACCCCTTCCTACAGAGCAGAAATGCGTTGGGGCTAGAAGAGGTCAGGTTTTGTACTGCCATCTTGTTCTTTTATAAGCTGTGAGAATGGAGACAAGTTAAGACAAGTACTTACCTGCTCTAAGCGCCTCCTGTAAGGTAAGGTAGAAACAATGGAATGTTTAAAAGATGGTTGTGAATATTATCATAGTGCCTGATGGATAACGGGCCTCACCTAAGTGCTCACTTTCCATATTCTGATGAGGATGGCGTAAAGTAGGAAGAACCATCAGATTTTATGTCTATGAGGATGACACGTAAAGTAAAAGACATGGGCATGCAAAAGCCATCCCTTGAAGGCATACATACATGCAGAATCCTAGAGCAGCCAACAACCATGGTGCACTGCTCCCGCCAATCCCAAACCTCTCAAGAGTGTTGGAGGAAGTTCATTTCTGTTTTTGATGTGATGATGTGATTTGAATGAGAGTCCCCCACCTGGTGTAAAAGCTAGGTAAGACTGCAGGGAAAAGACTGTAGGCAGTGGAGGCTTGCAGAAGAAGTATGTGTAGGAGTTCAGGTAGGGGGCTTCTAGCCTTGGCCTACTTCTTATTTTCCTGTCTTCTTTCTGTCTGAAGATGAAAAGCAGTTATCGTATCTCCTGACTGAGAGGCCGGCCTCATGATACTGCTGCCATGCCTTGGCCCACCCTGATAAACTATGCCTTCTCTCTTCTCTGGAACTATAGGCCACAGTAAGTTTCTCTTCTCTAACATGCTTTTTGCGTGGCCATTTTATATCAGCAATGGAAATGTTATCTAGTATATTTAACAATAAATACAGACAAAGCAGAATATTTTCTTCGTATTTCTAATGTTAAATAAAATAAAGTCTTTGAAAAGAAAGCTATGATGGGCTGCTGAGGGGATCTCTTGGAGGGTAAGAGGGCTTGGAATGCGAGCATGAGAATCTGAGTTCAAACCCTCAGGTTCCACATAAAGAGGCAGGCATGGCTGTACGTGCTTGAGACTGGCAGATCCTAGGATCTCCATGGCCAGATAGCCTCTATTAAACAGCTGACTTCAGCTTCAGTAAGAGACCCTGTCTCAAGGCACTAAGGCAGAAAGTGCTAGAGTAGGGCGTCGAAGTCCTCCTCTAAGCAACATGCATGTACCCATATGTAAAAGTACATTCTGCACAGGCACAGAAAAGATCATAATCTAACATATCCATTACAGAACAACAGTAGATCACAATGCACATATCACGGATGTGCAGTTCAGTCTTCGTGTGGGATTTCTAACAACAGGAACAGGGGCCGTCTCTGACTTTGTTGCCTGTCTTTGGATTCATTTCTCTTAACTGTGGTTACCTTGTCTAGTCTCAATAGAAGATGCATCTAGTTCTACTGTACATTAATATGCCAAGGTGGGTTTAAATCCATTGGAAGCCTCCTTATTTATTTATTTATTTATTTATTTATTTATTTATTTATTTTTGAGGACAAAGGGAGGAGAAATGGATGGGAGTAGAGGAGGCGAGGGGGGACTGGGCTGAGAAGATGCAATCAAGATATAAATTAATTAACTAGTAAAGATAAATATCCTGAGACTAATTAAATATAGCTCTTTGTTTTCTAAGCACTTTAACTCAGAAAAATTGCTTAAAATAGTTGTGTATTACATTTCTTGCAACTGAGGAAATGAATAAAGCTGTAATATCTACTGTGTTGTATTGTCATGAGGATGAAATGGTCAACAAACTGTTTAGAATAATATAGCGGCAACTATCTTATTTTACATTATTAATAATTATATTTAATATATTAACATATTTTATTAACTATATAGGAATTTTATAGTAATTCTAAATGTTTGTAATTTTCTATCATGGGCCACAGTTGGGGAAAATTATGCTGTCTGTTCTCCACTTTTCTTCAGAAACAACCTGATTGATGGGGTCTGCTTGTCTTCCTTAGGTAAATGACAGAGCTGCTTGACACGGCTGGCTGATCATCAGAGGCAGACAGCGGTGACAGCATGCATTTGAGGAAGTTCAGCATGCGGTGCAGAATATTTATAACCAGAGTGCCCAAGGAATTTCTGAAGTTTGAAGTGGATGATATGGGCAGCTGTGCAAGGGAAACTCGTCACAAAGTTCAATAAACCAAAAAGTTTATTTGAAATGAAAATTGATTTAAATAAAAATGAAACTCCAATAAGATACCATTTAAAGGAAAAATAGGAGCAGGTGGGATATCATTAGAAGAAGCAGTGAGACGGATTAATGTGGATTTCACCAGAAGATATAGAACATATAACCCCAACCCTAACATATAGGACAATTTTTGAATCATGGTGATGTTGAAAGCAAGGCTTGTGCCACAATGACACCTGCAGTATACCAGAGCTGTCATGTAAATAGGGTTAAGGAGAGATTAAGTAATCTCCTTAAAATGTGATTATTTAAATCCTATTGCTTTGAACTTTACCACTTATACTGAGCAAAGTCGACTAATCTGAGGAAGATTAATGTTCCTTGGTTAATTCTAACAAAATTTTTAATTCAATTGCCTGAATGATGCTCAAAATCAGTAAGGATATAGACATCTGATAAGTGTGTATGTTTATGTCCCTGATATACATGTAACTTTGTGTCATTACGTTTACTGATATAATAGGGTTGTCATAACTATAACACATACATATTAATCATTTTATGAGTATCTTGTATGTTATTTAAAGCAAGTTGCCAAGTTCTGTGGTTATAGTTATGACTAATGGAGTCTTGAGCCTTTACAAACAGGAAGCAGGTCATGAGTGATTTAAGTTTTATAGTCTTTATTTTGTTCTTTTATTTTTGAGACTAAAATATAACTACATCATTTTCCTCCAATCTCCTCCCACCAAACTCTTCCATGTACCCACCCTGGCTCTTTTTCAAATGTATAGAATCCTTTTTCCTTAACTATGATTACATGCATATTTATGCACACAGATATAATTATAAATATAAGCTACTCAGTCTGAATAGTGTATGGACCAGAAAAGTTCATAAGACCTCAATCTTACAGAAGAATGACACAGAATTAATGCCAAGAGCAGGAAAGCTAATCTTCTTCATGGAAGAACAAACACATCAGTTAGTTATCCAATACCAAATAATCATCCAGGAATCATACATAGTGACCTTTCTTTCCTATCACGTTTAAGCTACACTCCAGATCATGAAATTATTCAGATTCTGGAGAGGGAAAAATGAAGAGTGTTATAGAAAATGAATCACCCTTAGCAAGTTTTGTGTATAGAGGGCAGAAAGCAGGTCATTTTTCTATTTCCCTTTTTACAGGAGATAGAAAAGGAAAGAATTTAAGTAATATTGTGAAAAAGGAGGAAGAGAGAGCAAGGCTTTAAAAGTAAGAGAGAAAAAGGAGACATAGAAATATACCTGAGAAGTGAAATATTTTAATAAAGGCCAAGGGGGGGGGCACTGCAGAAAGTGGTGAGGAGTGGTCAACACTATAAAACTTTAAAGCTAGTGGGAGATGATGAGAGATGAGGAGCTCTTAGATTTAATGTTAAAGAACTAAATTTTGATCTTTCATCACCAGGTCATTTCAGAGAGGCTTGAAGTTTGGATGGGAGCTGGCAAAATCTGACATGAAAACAAATATGGTTAGTAAACAAGAACCTGCAGCAAAACCAAGTGCCTGACATCATATGAACAAATTCAAGATTTCACGATTCCAAGGAACGGGAGCTAAGTTCAGAAATAGTTGATAGATAGTAAAGGGGAAATATTATCAGTATTTTTAAAGTTTTCAGTCATTATTAATTTGCGTTTTTTATGTGTGGATTGGTGTGTGTGTGTGTGTGTGTGTGTAGGTTAGAGATTAACTTGGGGTGTTATTTCTCAAGAGATGTCCACTTTTCCTTCAGAGTCAAGGACTCTCATGAGGAGTTTGGCATCAGCAATTAGGTCAGGCTGGCAAGTTGGTCCCTCTCCTACCATTACAAACACACTGCCCCAAATTTTTATATGGATGCTGCGGACCAAGTTCCAGTCCTCATCCTTATACCAAAGTTTACGGATGGAACTACCTTCCACCCACAAACCTTTTAATTTTTAAAAGGGTAAGGGATGATGCTTTTTGAATTTAATCACATGAAGAACTATCATCTAATTGTAAAATTATAGAGTGAAACAGATGTCAATTAAAATGCTTATTTTAGAGTTTTGGAAGCTATGGCCAGTACGTGCTTAGAGGTCATGTTAAGATGGAAACCATACTCCAGATCATAGACATATACTCACTTCCACAATCCAGATCTGTGTGTGCAAGGTAACCAGGGCCCAAACTTCCTAGATAAACTTAAGATTCCCTGTAGCATCTGGTGCATGCCCTGTCTACAGACTTCTGACCTATATGTACCAGACAGTTTTTATGCTGTGGGCACAATAGCTCTCTTGTGACTATGTAGGGTGGCTATGTTTTTTCTATCTTAAGTCAATGACACTCTTTATCCTTCTCAAAATAATTTCTATTCTCTTGGGTATAATTAATAAAAATATTTTACACATACTAGCCATAAGTTCCACTCTAAGGCACTTCTTTCAGAAACCACAAGCACAGATACAGGTTCTTCTATTTTACTTTAAAAGTACTTGATACACACACACACACACACACACACACACACACACACACACACACACACACACACCTGTATATACATGCATATTGAGGAAAATAGAATTCTGCCTTACAGCTTTACTTAAATTTAGGTATAATAATTTACCACCCTAAAATGATTCATGTTTATTGTCCATTCACCTAAGCCCCCAAGTCCCAGGTGCTAAGTCCGCTTCCAGTACTGTAATACTGTCTCAAATAAGTAGGGGGGTACATGAATCTATGGGTTTACAATGAAAACAGACATTAATATTATCACAGTTTTACATAATTATACCAATAAGGAATTCCTCAAAAGCAAAGTTTCATTGTACTAGGAATAAAAACACTGCTCACAGGTAATTCATATAATTTCAATACTAGTTTTACTGAAGTCAAACAGATTTAGCTTTTGCATTACAGGGAACTATATACAGTTAAACTGACCATGGCAAGGGTTTTGTATAATGTGCTCACTACACTGCTTCCAGTTGCCTTATAGAGCCATGTCTGGAACAGAGTAGTTTCTCAAAAGATGTTGCCCACTGATAAACACGTAAGAGTGATCCCGTTGCTGACTGTTGGGTGTGCTCAGTCCTGCATGTGGACTTTGTAAAGGAGAAGTAAGGAGAGTTACAGTGTCATTTCATCCTACAGTATGTTGTATTGTTATTGTGTGAGAGAGCGGGTAGGTAGAATATGGCCAACTTACAGTATATGCTTATAGAAAAAATTAAAAACACATCCCAAATGCTTTAAAAATTCTGCACCTGAAGTTTAGAAGTTAACAGTATCTCTGGATGCCACTAAGGCCAACTATTGTGTCTTAAATGTATTGTGTTGCATGAGTTCTGTGCCTAGTGGCAAAGCTTAGCTAAACTCTTTTTTTTTAAAAATATTTTTATTTTCTATATTCTTTGTTTACATTCCAAATGATTTCCCCTTTCCAGGATCCCCACTCCCCATATGTCCCATAAACCTTCTTTTCTCCATCCCATCTCCAATCATCTCCCTCCTTTTTTTCTCTGTCCTTATATTCCTCTCCAATGCTAGATCGATCCTTTCCAGGATCAGGACCCTCTCCATACTTCTTCATGGGAGTCAATTGTTATTAGCTAAACTCTTAATCAATGAGAAAAGTATTCTATAGATATAGTCAAATTTAAGGCACTCCTTTCGTTTAATGGTGATTATATTTTATAAAATAGATACTTCATTTTGCTAACTTTAAAATATAAATGGCTCTCAATAAATGTGAAAGAACATCCATCCACTCTTAGTAAGGAAACCATTTAAATCTGCATTAGTCATTTATGTAACATAAGACATTAAAATAGCTTCTTTGTTTCTCCTATCCAACAGATAATTCTAGAGAAATTATTCATGTACATGCAGTGGCCTTTCCATGCCTGAAAGCCATGACAACCATACAAACGAGTCATTAATGAACCACGCAAACACTCATTAATTTAACAAATGTGTTCTTGTTTTAATTAAGCCATCTTATGTCTAAAATGGTGATAAATTGAAAAATGCATTTAATGGATGAAATCTGCTTCGCTTTACAGCTTAGCAACATAGACATCAACTATTGATTGCTTGTTTCATGACCACGTGGTTGGTTGGGAGCTGTGGTTCATTGCTACTTCCCACTATCAGAGGAAAATATCAATGGGTATAAATATAAATATCCACAGGCTTTCCTCCCATACCAAGTTCCAGGAATATTGACCCTTAGACTTAAATATATTTACAAATACCTAGGCCATTAGCTTTTTCTGTTCTCGATTAGTTCATAAGGTAATCATAGCTTTATTCTAGTCTTAAGTTTTGCCACTTGGCTGGTTACCTGGTCCTCAGTCACATGTCACATTTTCCTCTGTGTCCGGGGCCTAGTCATCTCTTCCTGAATCTGTCTCTCCCCTTGAATCTTTTTTCTTTACTAGAACTTCCAGCTCCCTATTTTCTGCCTCATCTAATAGGCCAAAAACATTTTTTTAATATTTTATTTTCTATATTCTTTGTTTACATTCCAAATGATTTCTCCTTTCCCGGATCTCCCCTCCCCATATGTCCCATAAACCTTCTTCTCTCCATCCATTCTCCAATCACCTCCCTCCTTTTTCTCTGTCCTTATATTCCCCTCCAATGCTAGATCAATCCTTTCCAGGATCAGGACCCTCTCCATACTTCTTCATGGGAGTCATTTGTTATGCAATTTGTGCCTTGGGTATTCAGGGCTTCTGGGCTAATTAATATCCACTTATCAGAGATTGCAATCCATGCATATTCTTTTGTGATTGGGTTACCTCCCTTAGGATGATATTTTCCAGATCAAACCATTTGCCTAAAAATTTTGTGAATTCATTGTTTCTAATTGCTGAGTAGTACTCCATTGTGTAAATATACCACATTTTCTGTATCCATTCCTCCTTTGATGGGCATCTGGGTTCTTTCCAGCTTCTGGCTATTATAAATAAGGCTGCTATGAACATAATGGAGCATGTGTTCTTATTGCCTGCCAGGGAATCCTTTGGGTATATGCCCAGGAGAGTTAGAGCAGGGTCCTCCAGAAGTGTCATGTCCAGTTTTCTGAGGAACTGGCAGACTGATTTCCAAAGTGGTTGTACCAAAAACATTTTTATTGACAGGTGATTCTTCCCAATGGTACAATAGATTCTCTCTGCAATTGGGCAGGTATGTCACAGCTTTGGGAAAAGATTAAAATTCAGAATGTGGTGCACAGTTCCTATTGAATATGTCTTGCTGTTACATCATCAGAAAGCCAAAAATTCATAAGAAGAACCACATGAAGTAAGGGGTTTTCTATATTCTAACACAAGTTATAAAAAAATATATATCATCACTGGATATTTCAGCTATTGTGTGAGTGTGTGTGCCATGCATTCATGTGCTTGTTCATGTGTGTTAATGTATATCAGGTCACCATGTATGTTTGGAGGTTCAAGGACAGTTTGTGCGTTGGTCCTCACTGAACTGGTTTAAAACAAGGCTTCTGTTGTTTCTGTCCTGCACTGTCCAGATGAACTGGCTCAGAAGCACCTGAGAGTTGTCTTGTCTCCATCTCCCATCTCTAAGGTCCTCTATTACAGGAAAATCTAGGCAGAATTGTGTCATTCTGGAACCCTAACAGTGGAGAAGCAGAGACAGTACCCTTTCTCTTGATCCCTGAGATCACTGTTTGTTCCTATAGCTTTGCTTAGTCAGGGCACAGTAACTTCAGTGAGAACCCTGACCCACCTCCCAGGCTCATGTATTTTTAAAGGTTAATTGATTTCTTTTTAAAGTTCTTTACACTTAAAAAATATTTTTTATTTATGTGCTGTGGTGTGTGTGTGTCTGTGTGTGTGTGTGTACATGCACACTAGTGTGTGCCTGTCCATGAAGGTCAATAGGAGGGGGTTGGATCCACTGTAAGCTGCCTGATGTGGGTGTTAGGAATTCAACTTGGCTCCTCTGGTAGAGCAGTAAGCACAGTTAACGGCTGACCTCTTGATCCAGCTGAGCTACCACTCCAGCCTTGGGAAGTTCTTTTAGTGTCTGTTTCTACAGCCCAAACAGTAACGGTTCAAGAGTTGTTGTTAAAGGTTTATACAAAACTTTCAACTTGGAGCTGAGATTTTATGCATTCAGGGTTGGGGTTATGACTATAATCCCAAAATATGGGGAAATGTTCTCTCTCTCTCTCTCTCTCTCTCTCTGTGTGTATGTGTGTGTGTGTCTGTGTATGTGTGTGTGGTTTCCAAAATATGGCACTAGATCACTTGGTACTTTAGTAATGAGATTTGAGGATATCCTTTCTGTTTGCTATGAGGAAGCTTGGTTCTGAACTCTGGTCTCCAAGACCATTCTTCTCTCCTAAAATTTCTGGCTCTTACATTTTTTTCTGGTAATTTTTCTTGAACCTCTAGGACTACAATGTGCATGCTATTGAGTACAAATCTGTAACACATGAAGAGGACTTAACTTTCAAAGAGTTATGGGAAAGAGTTTTAGTCCCGTCTCGAATGCAAGATTTTACCACTTTTATGTGTGGATGAAGATAGTATTTTGAACAGTCACTCTTGTTCGATTATAACCTACCATGACTCTTCATCAATGAAATAGAAATGCAAGTGACCTTTATATTCCTATTATGGGTGACATGATAAAGGTTCATGAGTCACTTTGTAATCAGCACTGAAATTAACTCTGTACTATTTCCTCTAAGCTGCCCTTTATGGAACAGATGAAGAAGCAAGATATAATGCCTAATGATTGCTTTTCCCTGTGAAGCTGGTCACTGAATCCTAATCAAAGACCCACCTCTAATTTTATTTATTGGTGGAAAGGAAGGACCTTTTTTTGCTCCCCCTTTTTATTGGATATTTTCTTTATTTACATTTCAAATTTTAATTCCCCTTCCTAGTTCTCCCCACTCCTGGAAACCGCCTATCCCATGCCCCTTCTCCCTGCTTCTATGAGGGTATTTATTCCCCCTCTCACCTAACCACTCCTGCCTCCCCACCCTCACATTCTCCTACACTGGGGCATCGAGCCTTCACAGAACTAAGTTCCTCTTCTCTCATTGATGCCTGACAAGGCCAGCTCTGGTACATATGCGGATGGAGTCATGTGTCCCTCCATTTTGGGTTGGTGGTAGGTCTGGGAGATATGGTTGGTTCATAATGTTGTTCTTCCTATGATAACCTATGAAGGGGTTTCCTATGTTACAAACCCCTTCAGCTCCTTCAGTCCTTTCTCTAACTCCTCCACTGGGGACCATGTACTCAGACCAAAGGTTTTTGACCTGTAAGGGTCAAGGTTTTCCCTGGAACAGTTTGTGCAGTGATTACACAAGAGCTAGTTAATTACAGTTCCCACTGCAGGCTTGGCTTCCAGGATTGCTAATCTTCCCATGCACTTGTTTTATTAAGAGATTGCTCTGTGCTGGTCATTGATGAGTTTCATAGAAGTTATAACTGGGTAGCATTATTGGTTGCCTCCCTCCTTTGGAAACTTGTGTGGTATCTTCTGACACTTAGAAAGCTAGAGGGAACATTCAGAACAGTTCCGGTTCAAGGATCTCTGAGACCTGTTCTTTGAAGTGCATAATGTCTTCAGCAAGAGAGACTTACCTTACACCTGTCAGAGATGGGGTAACCAAAGCAACAGCATTAGGATATATATCATGGAACTCTCATGGACAGCTAATGCATATTTTGTATTCAATAACAATTAGTTAAAAAAGAGAAGCCATGAATTTTGGGAAAGAGAGAGATGCTTGGAAGGGTATGGAAGGAGGAAAGCAAAGAGAGAAATGATGTAATTGTATCATAATCTAAAAAAATAAAAATAGTGTTTAAAAGAGTATTCTGTATAATCTTGATTTTCATTGTTATTCTTATTTCCAAAGGAACAAATTAACCTGCAATAATTTGAATAAACACTTAAAAAGAATCACTCTGCTTTGTAATTTTCTAATGTCAAGATTTGTATTGATGAGAAAAAAGTTCATTTTAAAAATCTTAGGTGATAATTTGGATTCTTAAATATTAACAGAATGTTGTTAAACAATATGATTGAAAGAAGCTATCAAAATAGTATTTAGGAGCTATCTTTGAAGTGCAATCTTAGCAATTTCTTTTTATTTTAAAAAAGTCATTCTGACATTTGAAAGTCTGGATAAAACAAAATCTCTTTACCACAGAAGAATGGATAAGTGCAGTGAAATTAACTTATAGTATTACATATTTTACTAAATAAATTAAATATAAAAATTAAGGGTGAGATATAGGGTACAAAAATAAACATATTCTAATTTATTGTCCCTTTACAAATAGAACAGGAAAACAACAATGCATTTTGCAATAGTATTAAAATATAATCAAATGTCTTGAGAAGAATACAAAAATATTGAAATTTTCTACAATCTGACATTACTGTTCACAATGTTGTTATAAAATAATCAATTAGTTGACTAGGAATAAGCCCATAAAATTGTCATTTTTTAAATTTACTTAACTAGAAAATATTGTTCATTCAAAGTAATGAATATAGGAATAAATGAAGAAGCATATATCATATTGAGGGACAGAAAACTCAGTGTTATTAAAATGACAATTATCCTCAAGCTATTTATAGATTTAATGAAATGCCAGAGAAAACCTCACTATTTTTATTTCTAGAAGAACCTGAAAAGCTGATTCTACTCATTACATGGACATATAAAGTACCTAAAGGCCCATGAAAAGTTCTTTTAAAAATTATTGGGAGTTTGCACTTTCATATGAAGACTTTCTCTAAAGCTAGAGTATTAAGATAGTTTGATGCGGAAGGAGATTCAGGGTATGCTGTTCCAAAACACATAACTTGTCTAATGAGACAATAAAACTGTTGATCCATTAGCAACATTCACAGAGTTTAACAGACACATAGCAACACAATATATAGATATCTGGTGTAAATATGAGAATCATACCAATTAAAAATAAGATGTACTATTAATATTCACCCACTTTATTCATTATTTATTTATCAAATAAAAATAAGATGTACTATTAATATTCACCCACTTTATCCATTATTTCATTAAACTCACTGAGTTAACTGTTTTGCTGCTAGTGAGTTTAATGAAATAATGGAACCTCTGGTAGGAAGATACATTAGACAGGGTTCTTTGGAAAACTAAGAGTGTTGTTAAACATGTGTTTTCTGTAAGAGGTTTTCTGCAATTTCACTATGTTGTGCCCTTTCTCTTTTGTCCTCTTTTCTTAGTAGAAATTATTATAAAAAAGGAGCAGGCAACTGTTGGATGGAAGAATTGGAGGAGGATAATGACTAGACTGTGGAAAAAGATTAAAGATAAAAAGGTCAAGAACAAGGATATTTACTGTTCATTGGAATTCTACTAAACCTAAATATTCACTAATTTAGTGGATAAGTACCTCATAGTATATTTACATACATGTTATCTCAATTCATGTTTGACTTGCACAAACAAAATGAGTATGGTGATATTTATTTGAAGTTAAAGATGAGGACAATTAATTTAAGAAAAAACAGACTAGTTGTAATAGATTGGACGATGCTCCTCATGAAAGTTAGGGGGACCGAACTCTGTGTTCTTTATCCTATATTATGCCTTCAGATGTGAAGTGCACTTTGAATATCTAGTGTTTATAATTCTTATCAAATGCTGTTTTTATGTTTCAGAATAAAAAAATATGAGTCCTTTGTGATCAACAACTTCATCCCCATTGTCCTTTAAATAAAGCTGAATGGTTGAACAAAAAAAAAAAAAAAAAAAAGAAAGAAAGAAAAGAAAAAAAAAAGAAAAAAAGAAAGTTAGGGGGAGTTTCTTTGTAGTTTGTCCAACCTATAATTCAACAATGTGTGGCTGAGAATAACTGTGGAGTAAATTCAATACAGATTCACAAATTTTCTTAAAATATCATGAAAAATTTTGAGCACTTTATATTGGATATTTGATCATGTAATCTTGAGAATGAGCCCTACAGCTGACTAAGTTGTCTTGTGATGTCAAAAGACCTGACATGTGAAGGTTACCATGTATGTGTTGGTGTGGACATATATGTCTATAAATATATAGTTTTGAGATGAAGCAATGGCTCAGCAGTTGAGAACATTGGATGCTCTTCTAGAGGACAAAGGATATACTCCAAGGACACATCTAATGAGTCAACCATCTGTAACTAAAATTCCAGGGCATATAATGTTCTCTTTTTGATATCTTTGGAACTGCATTCCCCTGAAGCACAGATACATAAGGGCAAAACACCCTTATGTACTAAAATAGTTCATTAATTAAACGTTCAAATTTTTCAACAAATATGAGTGCATTTCACTGTATCCAGGGTATAGCTCAGTTTTAGAGACATCTAAACATCTAGATTTCTAACCAATATGACCCCTCCCCTCTTACTGCTGTATAATTGAAGGTAATTAATAGCTGAAAGTCTTATATTTTGAAGGCCAGAACAAAAACTTGAGCAACCAGTTTAGGAAACCATTTGGTACAGTAAGACTAAAAATAATTACACTTGATGATCAGCAATACTATTTCAAGATCTGCACTAAAAGGAAATGCTAATCAAATGTCATGTATGAAACCATCTGCAGAACTCTCTGCTGTCATCATAAGCAACTGCATGTCTGTCAGTGTAATAGAACCAAATTGTGATATACCTATGTAATGGACTAATAGAATGAGTGACATACAGGTAGATAAATTGAAGAAGTGATGTACACAAATGTGCAGACATGAAGAAATATTACAGAGGACAATGAGCAAACAGTAAGAATAAAGAAGGAGTATATATATGCATATGCATTTGTATATGTATATCTATATCTACATCTATATCTATATATGAAAGTATGGTTAAATGTGCTATTTTCTATGTTAATAAAAAACAATCAAAAGTTTTTAGATAGTAAAACACACAATATAGGGCTAGAGTTGTGAGAAATTTAAATATAGATCAAACAAGTCCATAAGTTTTGATCGAAATGCGGTGGTTATTATTGGGATTAGGAGTCATTGGCTCATCAAAGACTTCTGAGTGTATTTAGTGTGCTGCTGACATTCTAGATTTTGATTAATTCCATGGATATTTCACTTTGTGAAATTCATCATGCAAAAATCCT
Source organism: Apodemus sylvaticus (assembly GCF_947179515.1). Lineage (NCBI taxonomy): Eukaryota > Metazoa > Chordata > Mammalia > Rodentia > Muridae > Apodemus > Apodemus sylvaticus. Next base: position 55,439,969 of record NC_067489.1, read on the forward strand.
ATGAAGCAACCCAGTGGCCTGTCAACTGAAGAATGGATAGAGAAATTGTAGTTCACTTACATAGTTGAATGTACCTTTCCCCCAGCCTTGAGCAGGCTGATCAGACCTTGTTTGCCACAGTCATCTAGCCTTCCTGGAGTGGAGTCTTCCAACTAGGTGGAAGTCTCCTGTTTACCACATCCACAGTATTTCTGCAAAAACAAAACTGTCTGCTGAAGCTTGTTTTGAAACAAGAACTCAGCTGAACCTAAGGATGGGTCCTTACCTATAGAAATGCAGAACTGAAAATTGAAGTTTGAGCCTTGATCAGAACTTTTGTCTTGACTATTCTTCTCTCATCCCTCCCTACCTTAATTCCAGCCTTCCTTTGTGGTAAACCCAGTTTGCCCATGGCTGCTGGACAGTTACAGGTGGCGCCTGATCGAGGGAGCCTGAAAATGGGGCGGGTAGGGGGGAGACTACTGCTGTCTTGGGTGGAGCTCCACAGAAAACTGAAGAAAAGTGAACGTATCCAAGAAGCACGGTAAGCAGCATACAGAATTAACGCTAGTGCTAGTCATTTGAAAATTGCAGTAAAAAGGTGCATTCAGAGGGATACAGGCTAGGCTGAAGAGGTGTTGGCCTAACACCAATCTCACCTAGGTGTGGCACCATAATGGGGCAGGGGAATTTAGGCAATTGTCCACAGTCAAGGACTGCACCAGGTGAAGGCATTGGTCTGCAGTCAAGAGCTGCATCAGGCGAAAGGAGTAGGGTTTAAAATGGAATGGAATGGAATGAAACGAAATGAAATAAAATAAAATAAAATAAAATAGTAAAAAACAAAAAACAACAAGGAATTGGGGAAGTTAGAAACTATCAGTAGCTACCACTGTGCCCCCTCTCTTTTCTTCCCAGAAGAAGGAGATGAAGAGTTAGATCTCAAACATGAGGGAGAGGGAAAGAGAGAGAGAATAGGTTTCAGAAAAGCAATTGTCCCCTGTCTGGGATATTTTAGCGAAAAAGAAGGAAAATGGATATAAGCTATCTCAGAGCTCTCCTAGATACAGGAGGAGGTTGGGAGATGTCCTGCCTCCTCTGGCTCCTACTGGAGGAATGCTTGGTTTTCGGTCCCTTAGGTGGGATATCTGGGTCCCTTTAGGGCCTCTAATTCTCTTCCCTCTTTTGTCTGTTGTCTGTCCTTGTTGAGCCAATCTGTCCATATCAGTCAAAACTGACTGTTTTATGGCTTGATTGAATGTTCTGTGTTTCATGTTGAAAAGAAAAGCTCTCTTAGGGATAGGAGGAGCTTGGGAGACGTCCTGCCTCCTCTCACTTCTACTAGAGGAATATTTGGTTCTGGATCCCTTAAGGAGGACCCTTTGGAAGGAGAAGAGAGAGAGAGAAAGAGAGAAGAGAGAGAGAGAGAGAGAGAGAGAGAGAGAGAGAGAGAGAGAGAGAGAGAGAGAGAGAGAGAGAGAGAGAGAGAGAGAGAGAGAGAATAAATAGCAGTCTTAATTGGGCTTCAGAGATTTGCACCTGTAGTTAGGAGTCTAGCACAGCTGAGAAGCCCTGTCAGGAGATTCTCTGTACAAGCCAATTTTAAAGGGGACCAGAAGCTTCTCAGCTTCTATGGTAAGGGAGCCGGTGGTTGTTTGTCCTACTAAAATCTCCGTGACTGTGATTATTGGGTTCAGCAGGTAACAAGGAGCTCCTCTCTTGCAATTAGTTTGAAAAAGTAAACATTTTGTTTGGTCTAAATTTATAAGATTTGTGTAGCCACTTTATTTTGTTTCTGATTGGTCTTAAATGTATAAATATGTCCTTCATGTCCTGGTTATACAGTATTGGCTTATAAGTTATTGGGTATGATTAAAGTTAACTTAAAATTGGTAACTCAGGGTTGGAGTCATTTTAAACAACAACACATAACATGAACCAACCCAGGAAAACAGGATACTTCTAAATTGGCATAATCTTTTATGTAATTCTTATCCTAGAAATTAGACTTATAAGGGATAAGATTCAAAACAATGCTTCTTTAATGAGGTATTAAAACTTGCACTGTCATGCATTCATATATAAGAACTGACAGCAGAATTTGATAACGTGAAAATAATGCCTTTGGTATTGATTTCAAAGAGAATGGATTGTTTAAAATTAGGTTTTGTTTTCCAAAGTTGTGACTATACTCTAATATTTTAAAAGAAACCTAAGCATTATGGCTAAACTGCTAGGGTTCCATTGGCTGCAGTTTGCAGTTTGATCCCTGGCTCACGATTCTTAACTCACTATAGCTTGTAACTAGGATGATTGCTAGAGTAATAAAAGTTAACAAACAGCTGTGGCCAGTATGTGCCTGATGCCCCCTTTACACAAACTTTATTGGATACAGTGGTCGAAGCAAAATTTAACCCCCCAAGATTGAAAAGGAGATTTCAATGGGTATTTATTTGGTATCAGAGAGTCTCCTGATGAATTGTTTTAGGAATTTGTGGACAGACTATTAAAAACAGCTAGTAGAATTTTCAGAGACCCTCAAGCAGGAGAAATTAGAATTATCACTGCTTCTCCCAATGGTGTTATAACTGTACCTGCAAATAAAAGAATTGCTCAACTTGCCTTAGTCCCCTTGCACCCACTATCTTCTAAGTTAATTAAGAGAGGACAAGACGGCTTTGGTTCCTTGGATGTGTACTGGGTTCAATATATTACTAATAGGAGACCTAACCTTAAATTATTGATTGTAGGAAAAAGTTTTGAAGGATTAATAGCTATTGGAGCTGATGTAACAATAAATAGAGGGCAAGATTGGCCGTCAGTTTGGCCTTTATCAGGTACATGCACTCACCTTCAAGGAATCGGTCATTGTAATAACACAAAACAAAGCTCCAAACTTTTTTTTTTTATGCTGGGAGGATTTTTATTATTTTTTATTCAATATATTTTTTATTTACATTTCAAATGATTTCCCCTTTTCTGGGCCCCCACTCCCCGAAAGTCACATAAGCCCCCTTGCCTTCCCCTGTTCCCCCATCCACCCCTTCCCACTTCCCTGTTCTGGTTTTGCCCTATACTGCTACACTGAGTCTTTCCAGAACAAGGGGCCACTCCTCCGTTCTTCTTGTACCTCATTTGATGTGTGGATTATGTTTTGGGTATTCCAGTTTTCCAGGCTAATATCCACTTATTAGTGAGTGCATACCATGACTGATCTTTTGAGACTGGGTTACCTCACTTAGTATGATGTTCTCCAGCTCCATCCATTTGCCTAAGAATTTCATGAATTCATTGTTTCTAATGGCTGTATTGTACTCCATTGTGTATATACCACATTTTTTGCATCCATTCTTCTGTTGAGGGACATCTGGGTTCTTTCCAGCTTCTGGCTATTATAAATAAGGCTGCTATGAACATAGTGGAGCATGTGTCCTTATTGCATGCCGGGGAATCCTCTGGGTATATGCCCAGGAGTGGTATAACAGGGTCCCCCAGAAGTGTCATGCCCAGTTTTCTGAGGAACCTCCAGACTGATTTCCAGAGTGGTTGTACTAATTTGCAACCCCACCAGCAGTGGAGGAGTGTTGCTCTTTCTCCACATCCTCGCCAACATCTGCTGTCTCCAGAGTTTTTAATCTTAGCCACTCTGACTTTTAACCTGGAAAGATGAAGAAGGCAATTCAGAACAAATTCAACCTTATGACATATTTGCCTGTTACTCTCTGGGGCAGAGATCTCTTGTCACAGATAGGTCATATGATGTATAGTCCTAATGAAGTAGTAACTACACAAATGCTAAGACAAGGATTTTTACTTGGTCAAGGGCTGGGAAAAGATGGGCAAGGCATTAAGACATTTAGACGGCCTAAGTATCACTCTAACACTAGAGGCTTAAGGTATTTTTAGTAGTGACCACTGTCTTGCCTGTATCCATACTGATAAAATTCAGTGGCTTAATAATGTTTCAGTGTGGATTGATCAGTGGTCTTTATCTAAAGAAACAGTGGAAGCTGCCTCATCACTTGTGCAGGAGCAATTAGAGGCAGGACATATGATAGAGTCTCAGTCACCTTGGAACACTCGAACACTCCAATATTTGTTATTAAGAAAAAATCTGGTAAATGGCGACTGTTACAAGATCTAAGAAAGGTTAATGAAACCGTGGCACCTATGGGAGCTTTACAACCTGGGCTTACATCACCAGTAGCTATTCCTAAAGGGCCTACAGGATTATAATACAAGATCACTTTCAATAAGCTCAGTTATTAAAAATGACAGTTGTTCATCTTTATGGAAAGATGCATTAAGTGCATAGACAGCATGCAGCTTTGACATGTCCTTTGTGACTTTTGCCTGAATGAGAAAAACGTGTGCTATGAGGGCCAGGAGTCAAAGACGGGCCACTGATGTTCTCCGACTCTTCATCAACCTAAGGCATGTGCCAAAAGGCCCTGTTTGTTGTTATTAAATGCTAAAAGGCCATGGTTGTGCAAATAAACATAAGCAAGCTGTGCATTTCCTCAGTGACAGGTAAGAGAAGGTATAGGCTCAGACCTAAGCCAGACACAGCCACCATAATTCCCAGCATAATAATAATACATGGAGCATAAATAAATCTTAGGCCCCAGTCCAGCTAAATTTTAAAAAATAAAAAGGGAGGAATTGTACCCTTCCCCCAGCCTTGAGCAGGCTAATCAGACCTTGTTTGCCACAGTTGCCTAGCCCACCTTGAGTGGAGTTTTCCAACCAGGTGGAAGTCTCCTATTTACTACATGCACAGTATTCCTGCAAAAACAAGACTGCCTGCTGAAAGCTTGAGACAAGAACTCAGCGGAAACTAAGGATGGGTCTTTACCTATATAAACAGAACTGAAAATTAAAGTTTGACCCTTGATAAGAACTTTTTGTCTTGCCTCCATTCTTCTATCACTCCCCTACCTTCATTCCAGCCTCCCTTCCAGGTAAACTCAGTTTGCCCATGGCTGCTGGTCAGTTACAGTTGAATACTATTCATCTATTAAAAACAATGGTGTCATAAATTTTGCAGGCCAATGGATGGAACTAGAACATATCATCCTGACTGAGGTAACCCAGACCTGAAAATACATGCGTGGTATATACTCACTGATAACTTGATACCAGTCAAAAGCACAGAATGCCCATGATACACCCCACAGATCCTAAGAAGTTAAACAAGAAAGATGTTTCAATCCTACATAGAAGGGGGAACTAAATACTCATGGGAGGCAGAGGGAGTGAGAGACTTGGGTGGGGGAGGAAAAGGGAAGAGAAAAAGGAGGGGGAAGTATCAGGTATAGGGAGTACACAGGAGAGAATCCCAGCAGGTCAGAAGAATGAACAGAAATATACAATTGCTGGAAGGTGGGGATGCGAGGTAGGGAGTGGGGATGGGGGAATTTTAGAAAGTCCCAACGACTTGGAATGTGAGAGGCTCGCAGGACTCAATGTGAGTATTGTTAGCTGGAGTGCCTGAACAATCGCAAGATGGAACCTGAAGAGATCACCTCCAGTAGTAAGACAAGGCCCCCAGTGGAGGGATGGGACACCAACACAACTTCAAAATTTTGACCCAAAATTGTTCCTGTATGAAAGAAATGTAAGAACATAATGGAGCAAACACTGAAGAATGGCTGACCAGTCACTGGCCCAACTTGGGTCTATTCCATGGATGGCCAAAAATCCCAGACACTATTACTGGTGTTATGTTATGCTTGCAAATAGGAGCCTAGCATGGATGTACTCCAAGAGACTCTACTAGTACTTGACTGAGACAGATGCAGACACTTATAGCCATCCTTTGTTCTGAGGTCTGGGACACCTATGAAAGAGTTAAAGGAAGGCTTGAAGGAACTGAAGGGGACCACAAACCTATAGGAAGCCCATCGGTGTCAACTAACCTGGACTACTGGCAGCTCCCAGAGACTAAGTTACCAACCAAAGAGCATACATGGGTTGGTCCAAGGCCCCTGGCACATCTGTAGCAGAGGACTGCCTTGTCTGGCCTTAGCAGGAAAGAATGTGCCTAATCTTGTAGAGACTTGATGCCCCAGGGAAGAGTTGAAGGGGAGGGGTATGGGGTAAAAAACTCTGGGAGGGTGGATTGAGAGTGAGGCAAAATTTGAGATGTAAATAAATAAAATAATTAAAAATACATGTTTTCTCTACTTTTCTATATACATTTCCTGTCTGATAAAATTTCACTATTAAAAGCAGTGTTTTCTGTTTTACACCTTTTATTTAAATTCCATTACTGATTTCAGCTTGATTAATGCAACAGACATGCCCTTCTAATTAAATCATACTTGCAATCAATGTCATTTGCTTATTGATTTATGCGATCATTTTGAAGACATTTTATCTTTTCTTGCCATTAACCTTCAGTGAAGAGAGACCTCAGGCATGGCAATTTGGGACTCTCTCCATCTCTCCATCTCTCCATCTCACAAAAATCCCGACTGACAGACAGCTAACTCATCAGGAGCAACTAAAAAGAACATTTAAAAATACTTCAATGACCACATTTATTTACTGGGCAGAATGATATTACCATATATGTCTTATTTTTAAGTACTAACTGTAGAATTATAAACATATTTTTATACAGAATATACAAAAAACTACAAAAATTCATGTTAGAATTATAGATACTATGTAATCCAATATTCCAGAACATAAAGTGAATAAATAAAGCTTGCTTTTCATGCATTCCTTCATATATAAAGCTCAGGTATTTTAAATTGAAAAATATAAGTGAAATGTATTTGTAGTATATATGTATTTGAGATATGTGTATGTTTTGAAATGATTACATCAACATGATTTACAACACATATCACAAGTATATTATACATACTTGTCTCTTTTTAGTGTAAACTCTACTGTCTTGATAATTTTCAAGCATAAACCATATTGTTATCGAGTCTATTCTCCAGAACCTGCAGCACCAATTCTTTTGAGTTTATTTTGCCTGTATAGATAAAAGTGTTTATCTTTTAATCATAATCTCAATGAAAGCCTCATCTGCCATTGATAAGGACCCTTTAGATCTGTTTTCATAAGTTGGACCTCTAAGATTTCATACATGAGTGGCAGTGGATGACATTTGTCTTTCTGCTCCTAATTTAATTTACTTATATTGATTTCATGTATCGGACAAGAAATCAAAGGACTTGATTTTTAATGTCAGTTTTGGATTCCATTGGGTAATATGGTTTGTTTGTTCCTTCCTCTGTTGATAAATGCTTGGGATGTTTTTCTTCTGTATGTTGGTTGTGTTTAGAATAACTCTGTAATAGGTTCAAGAACTCATCTATCTCTTTGCAGTCTATTATTCTTTCTGTAGATATATAATCATAGGTAGAATTTCTGGGACATCTAACAAATTGATATTTAGCTTATTGTATAGTTTCATATACCTTCTACAGCATTTATATCACTTAACAATCTAACTCTTAAAGGGTTGCTTTCTTTAAAAATAATCACTAATACCTTTCAGTTTGAAATTTTGTATTGCATTTGTTTATTTATGTTCTCTCTCTCTCTCTCTCTCTCTCTCTCTCTGTGTGTGTTAGTGTGTATTTGTGGGCAAATAAGTCAGAGCATGTGTGTGGAGGTCTGTGGACAACTTTAAGCAGTCAATTGCAGTCAATTCTCTTTCCACTATGAATATTCCAGGGATAGAAGTCACATCATCAGGCTCTATGGGAAGTACATTTACCTGGAGAGCCATCTTGCTAGACTATTTTTAATCTTTTTTAATGGTAGTAGATCTACAGGTGTGAGATGAGAGCTAGCTCATTGTTGTGTTGACTGACATATCCCTGTTGAGTCATGGTCATTCAACATTTTTTTATATGCTCATGGAATATTTATATATCTTCTTTTGAAAAGTGTCTATTCACATTCTTTCCCCAGTTTTAATTGGGGTACTTGTTTTCTATATATGGAGAATCTAAACACTCAGTGATCTATCAAGGGATGAAATAAATCAAGATCTTTATACTATAAAACCTGTATTCTGATGCAGGAGATAGACACAATTGGATGAATAAATCAGCTAGGTAGTATACTGAATAGTAAGTAAAGTCCGGGTGTCTCATAAGAGTAGGCTTCATAGAGCTCAGGGGAATAAGAGGTAGTTCTTCCAAATTACAATTCACAGAGTACAAGAGTAAATATGTGCATTCAGGATCTCGAATTAAATCCCAGGTCAAGGAATTCACCTCACACCAATCAGAATGGCTAAGATTAAAAACTCAGGAGACAGCAGATGCTGGCAAGGATGTGGAGAAAGAGAAACACTCCTCCACTGCTGCTGGGATTGCAAGATGGTACAACCACTCTGGAAATCAGTCTGGTGGTTCCTCAGAAAACTGGACATAACACTTCTAGAGGACCCTGTTATACCACTCCTGAGCATATACCCAGAGGATTCCCCGGCATGCAATAAGGACACATGCTCCACTATGTTCATAGCAGCCCTATTTGTAATAGCCAGAAGCTGAAAAGAACCCAGATGTCCCTCAATGGAGGAATGGATACAGAAAATGTGGTATATTTACACAATGGAATACTACTCAGCAATTAGAAACAATGAATTCATGAAATTCTTAGGCAAATGGTTGGAACTGGAAAATATCATCCTAAGTGAGGTAACCCAATCAAAAAAGAATACACATGGAATGCAATCAATGATAAGTGGATATTAATTAGTCCAGAAGCTCTGAATACCCAAGACACAATTAGCATAACAAATGCCTCCCATGAAGATGTAAAGAGAGGGCCCGGATCCCAGAAAGGCTTGATCTAGCATTGTAGGGGAGTACCAGGACAGAGAAGTAGGAGGGGGTTGATAGGAGAATGGGTGGATAGAAGAGGGCTTAGGAAACTTATGGGGATGGGGAACTGGGAAAGGGAAAATCATTTGGAATGTAAATATAGAATATAGAAAATAAAAAATATAAGAACCCCCCCCAAAAACCCCAAAGCATTAAGGACAGGAGGTGATTGGGATGTTTAGAGACCTGCTTTAGGCCACCTTATACTTGATGAGGGATTGCAAAAGATGAAGTGACAACTTCCTGGATTAGAGAAGAGTGACAGAAAGGAAGAAAGTGTAGATATTGAATCATATGGCAGAACAGAGCGCAGAGGATTAAGGTGATTTTTAGAGTTCCTCCAGTTATTAACATAGAGATAAGGCCAGGGATAGATTATTGTTGGTGGATTTAAAGAACACTATTAGTGACATAATGAGATTTAGAATCTAAGACAGCCAACTGCACAGTAAACCATGTTTCTTCTTGCTTTGTGCTGTGATTAACATTCATGCAGTCCAAAGGAATATTAAATTACAGCCAATGATTTTATCGGTTCAGCACACTGTACAATTTATTGTTTTGTTTTTTTCCACACTATAACAGGTAGACACCTAGAATAATTGAGAAAATGAGTTCTTTCACTTTCAATAATAGACTAGAAGTTGATTATGGATAATCAATGTGATTAATATTTTTGTCTGAAGGTGCAGTTACATCTATGCTAATGAAAGGTAAATACAATAATTTTGTCTGAGTACAAAAATCAATTTTGCTTCATAAATCTGAAAACACTCTGGGAAATGAATGGTTCAAACTCCTGCTCATTGCTTTTCTATTCCTGTCTGAAGTATCTCACAATCACTTAGAAAAGTATAAATTTTAGCCATAGTATTCTTTACATTATTCATGGTTTCCAAATATCTAAATTATTAACATTTTTGTAGTAATTTTATTAGTCTAAGCAAATTCGTAAGCCTTTCTCATTGTCAAAACTTACCTCTACCTAAAAAATAATCTTACCATTTAGAAAGTGTTAGTGATGATATTAAAGTTCTTTGAAATTAATGAATAGCCACAAAGGGTATAGTCAGCCACTTAAATTTTTTTGTAAATTTATTTTATTTTATATGCATGATTGTTCTGCTAGTGTGCCTATAAATGTATGTGTGTGCATGGTGCCTGCAGAGTTCAGAAGAGGGGGTGACATTCCCTGAGATTGGAGTTAGGAATGTTTGTGAGCTACCAGTTGGGTTCTGGGAATGAACTCAGGTTCTCCGCAAGATATACAAGTGCTTTTATCCTCTGAGTCATCTCTCTATTCTCCAGTAGTAACCCTCTTAAATGTGATTCCAGATCAGTAACTTCTGATATTAGATACAAATGACCGGAAGTAATTTTGCCGATTTGGGTACCTTTTATAAACCCCATAGTCAGGCTAACAATTTCTTCTTAAGATACATCATAATTAAGATTGTATTTGATTTTACCTTCTGGAAAGTTATCTATCACCACTACAGCAAATCACAGAGCTCTGTGGCTTAAAGTAACACAAATGCATTTTCTGTTCTTGATGTAGGTTCCAAAATGGGCCAACAGGTGTGAGTTCCTACTGAAGGCTTCAGGAGGAAATTAGTTTCTCTGCCTTTGCTGGCTTCTAGGCCGCCTGCGCTTTTTGACTGGCTTTTATACACCACCATGACCACTGCTCCTCTTGTCACAAGGACCGTGGTGAGTTCACTCCCTGTCCATCTTATGGAGGGTAATTGTTGAGATTCTAAAGAAAATGACATTTGCAAAATTCCTTTTGTTGTATAAAGTAACATTGTCACAGATTCTAGGAATTCAGATGTTGATCTCTTACAGGATATAGGATTATGGATCCTACAAAATTTATCAAAAATGATTTTAGTTACTTAACTGGGTTAGATAATGTATACTTGTGACCAAGTTAAATGTTAATATTTAACTACATTTTCTGACTGATATCATATTTGTGGTTATTATTATAGATACTTCCAAAATGTAGGGTAGTTTTTACAATATGTGACTTTTGCTAATATTATAACACATGTATATTAGAGCAAGCAGTTGATGAGATTTAGATTCTCACTAGGAAAACTAACACATTCTGAATAAATATGGTAACCTATTAGATCAGCGTTTGAAAGAGAGGCTGAAATATTTTTTTATTTTAATTTTACTTTTACTTATTCAGTTTACATGTTGCTTACTGCCCCTCATCCTGGTTACCACTTCCAACAATCCTTCTCCCTTGCCCCCTTCTCTTGCCTCTGAGAGGGTGACAACCACCTCCTTCCAATCATGGGGTATCTGTTGACTCAGGCACTTCAAGTCTCTGAAAGGCTAGGTACATCCTCCACCCCTGGGGCCCACAAGGCAACCAAGGGGGAAGAACATATCCCAGAAGCAACAGCTTTTGGGATAGCCTTCATTCCAGTTGTTCAGGACCCCCATGAAGACAAAGCCGTATATCTGTCACATCTGTGTGGGGGGAAGAGGGCTTAGGTCCAGCCTGTGTGTGCTCTTTGGTTGGTGGTTCAGTTTCTGAGGGCCCCAAGGGTCCAGGTTAGTTGACTCTGTTGCTTCTGAGTTCAATTTCCAGCAATCACATGAAATGTTCTTTGTTTTTAAAGAAATAAAAAGCATCATTTTTACATAGTTACTAAAACTCTAGGCTTACCGTCCATAAACATAAAAATTCCTTCTGGTTCTATGGTTTAGCAGATGAAGCCAAGCACATCAGCTTAGCTTGCCTCCTACTGGCAGGTGAATCATAGCAACACAGAAGACTGCCACTAAATTATAGGGAATGCCTCAGGCAGATATATTGGTTTGGCAACATTATAAAGATCTTCAATGTTATGAGGTGGTAGATTCAACAATAGTTCTCTATTGAAACAGATACAAAACAAGTAGACATTCCTTAAGTGTGTGTGTTGGGGGGACAGATATCAGTCCTGGAAATAATATAATGAATAAAAGCATTTTGGTCATTGCCTGGAAATATGGTTAAGTGGTTAATAGCACTTGCTGCTCTTCCAGAGGTGTGGAGTTCAGTTCCAAGTCAAGTGACTCACAACAACTGTAACCACAGCTGCAGGAGATCTGACACATCTGGTCTCTGCTGGGTAAATGCACTCATTAATACAACCCACAGCCAGACACACAGATACAAATAGATTTATAAACAACAAACTACAGTTTAAAATATTGGTCACAAGAAAAAAATTGCAACAATATCAACCAACCAGACCCCCCCAGAACTCCCAGGGACTAAACCGCCAACCAAAGAGTACACATGGAGAAACCCATGACTCCAACTGCATATGTAGAGAGGATGGCCTTGTAGAGGGGAGGTCCTGAGAAGGCTAGATGCCCCAGTTTAGGGGAATGCTAGGACAGGGAGGCAGGAGTGGGTGGGTTGGTGAGCAGGAGTAGGGGAGATGGGATAGGGGGTTTTTGGAGGGGAGACCAGGAAAGGGGACAACATTTGAAATGTAAATAAAAAAAAGAAAAATGTCGCAACCTTTGATCAGGGTATTGTATTAACAATTATAGGGAATTGGCATTGAGATGACTGATTTGTCAGGCCTGTGGTGGCAAACTCATGTCCCTTATCTCTTCATAGAAAAAGAGAGTTTGGTAGTAGGGGGTAGATTTCGTCAAGAACTTCTATCCTGGCTATATAAGCATATGATTCAACATTACCACTTCCCACCACATTCGCCAAGGTAAAATAGCTTTTCAGTACATCATGGGAACAAATTCTCAGAATGAAGTCATGATGAGTTAACTCATTTAAAGTACTTCTTTTCCTACTTCACAAATAATTTGATGCATGTAGCCTTCTTAAAATAATTGGGTAATTTTATACAAGTACATAAAAATATCTTGAGGTTTTGAGCAAATAAAAAATCTGTTTACCCTTAAGATATACTTATTGTGCATTGATCTTAAAACAAAGGTCAAAAGCAGACAAGGAACACATCAAATAGGCTGGAGAGGTGACTGCCTGGTTCTTACCGCTCTTCCAGAGGACCCAAGTTCAGTTAAGAACATCCACAGCAAGTGGCCTCTAACTATGACAATAGCCTATAACTTTAGTTCCAAGGGATATGATGACTCTTCTGTTGCAAGTAGAGTGTGCATTTTTTTGTAAATACTCACAAAAAGACACAGGCATACTCAATTAAAAAAAAAAACAAAAGACATTGTATTCCTCCCTATATCTCTCCCTCTTCTTTCCCCTTTCTCCATCCCCTTTCTTCCTTCCTTCCTTTTTTCCTTCCTTCCTTCCTTCCTTCCTTCCTTCCTTCCTTCCTTCCTTCCTTCCTTCTATTCCTTCTTTCTATTCCTTCCTTCTATTCCTTGATTCCTCTGCTCCCTCCCTCTTTTTCTCCCTCCCTCCCTTCCTGTTTCTCCCTCCTTCTCTCCCTCCTTCCTTCCTAAGCCATTGTCTAGTTAGTTAATGTACAAGATAAATCAATAAAATATTAAAAGACAATTAGAAAAATAATTTCTGAAGAATGTGTATTGATCATAGTAAAATACCCTGAAATTAATATGAAAGAAAAACTATTATAAGTATGTGAATGCAAGCAAGAGATTATATATCAAAAGTCCAGTATTATTTAAAGTGCGATGCAGAATAATACAGGGTTCTATAATTTTGTTATGGAAAACAGTTTGTCAGTGTTTTTGAAAATGTGAAAGAATTAAAAGATATTGTAGAAATATCATAGAAATATCTATCATAGAAATAAACAACAACACTAAAATTTTCCACAATGCAGGAGTGCTCTTCCCAGTGTTATTTCAAATTTTCAATTTGATATCAATAATAGTACACTTAGACCTGTGAAACATGATAACAGATTTCCAGTAATTAGCCATGTATAGTTCTTCAGTCATACATGGTCTCATTTGAATGACACCTCCAGAATTTCTCTGAATGTTTAAATGGTGTATTTCTTTCTTAAATTACCAATAATTTCTATATTTGGACATATTATTTGGTAGCACAATAACAGTTCTCACTGGAGCTCACATAGAAAAATCCTAAAAGCAAATTTTATTCTTTTTGCTGTAGAAAGTCATTATTATCCACAAATGAATTTGAGAACTTGCATGGAATTTTGCTGAAAGGAATGAATTGAAGCAACATATTCTTTACAGAAATGTAGTTTTCAGAAAGAAGTAAAATAGTTAAACGTTGACATTGATTATCTTAGGTGCATAAGGTTTGAAAATAGTGGAATAAACATTTTTCCTTTTCTCATATCTCCAACATACAAAAATACTACACAATACTAAAAAGATTTTTTTGCACAAAACTTCAGCTTTTACTTGAATTCAATTGGCCATTTTTCCATTTATAGGACAATGCGTGCCTTATAAATATCCAGTGCTGCTAGTAAATGAATCTTCATGTTAAGTTAATATTTTTTTGTTTTGTCTGAGTAAAGACCTCTCTATGGATCCCTTGACGGCTTGAAACACAGAAATCTGTCTGCTCTGCTTTTCTTGTGCTAGGATTAAAGTCTCCACTACATTATGCTATTAACTTTTAAAATCAATAACCTATAGCAACAGAGAACATAGATATACAAAATACAAGTCAATGATTATTATGAAGCCATCATTTCTATGTAAATCCTGCAAGCTCCAAAATAAGTTTGCATCAGCTTACATAGCCGCCAGTGTAAAACCATCTCTTTTAAAATATGAGGCTATCATATAATCACAACATTTATCCCTTTCCTTTCTTCCTCCAGACCCAACCTCGTGATTCTTTTGGCCTTCTTTTCAAACTTACGGCTTTTCCCCACAAATTGTTATTATATACATTTATGCATATGCATATATTCCTAATATCCTACTTTTTAAATTAGTAATTATTGGGTTTTATTGAAGCAAACTCTTGTTAAATGTCTAAGTAATTTTATGCTTTTTGTTGTTAGAGCTTTCACTTACAATGTGACAGTGTAGGCGATTCTGTTTTTCATGCAGTTTACATATTTGTTTCTCTATATTATTGTAATCAGTACTTATTAGTTGTTTAAAGCATTTTGCTATTAGATAATGACAACACACACACACACACACACACACAAGCATACTTGTATGTGCCACACACTTCCACAAAAATATCTTCTTTGTATATGAGTAGATGAAGCATGTTGAATTGGGGGACTGAAGAAAGAGTGATTAAAAGAAACACTTTTGAAAATGGAGTTCTATGAAAGCACAAAAATAAGCTAAAAAATAGTTGAAGATTGGATGAGCGTCTTGAATATAGATTACCATGGAGATAATGGCTGTTTTGCAGGCTCAGAGATGGAGTTGTTGAGAAGTGTAATTTCTCTCCCCTTTAGTTTCTGTGTCAGTGTGATTGGCAAAGACGCAGGTGCATTATCAGTTTGATGATACTGCCCGAGAGCACATGATGGATGTAATTATGATTTCTAGTGGGAAAAGTACTCTAGAGCTTGCTTGATATGTACAGAAAGAGGAGAGGCAGCACTTTAGAAAAACCTAAGCTTTTAATTTAATTTTATTTTTTGTGTTTTTTCACACTGATGCAATCCAGTTTTATTCAGATTTACTTCTTTATCTCAGATTCAGCCTTCACAAAGTTTTAATTTATTGGTATTCTATTGTTTGTGTATAGCATTTTGCCTGTATATATGTCTGTACCCTGTGTGTGGGCAATGCCCACAGAGGCCAGGAGAGGGTAATGGATCCTCTGTAACTGTAGTTATGGAAGTTGTGAGCCATCATGTGGATGCTGGAACTGAAGCTTGGTCCCTTGCATGAGTAACAGGAATTCTTAACTACTCTATTTTTCAGAGTTCTTAGCTATATAATTAGACCTAGCTTCCTGAGATGTGTTGAAAATACTAACAATGAGAAGTCAACATTAAAATAATGTGAAGACTTTGGGGCTGGAGCGATGACTCAGCAATTAAAAGCACTGACTGCTCTTCCAGAGGTCCTCAGTTCAATGTCCAGCAACCTTAAGGTGGCTCACAAACATCTGCAATGGGATCTGATTCCCCCTTCTGGTGTGTCTGAAGATAGCTACAATGTAATCATATAAATGGTAAATAAATAAATCTTTTTTAAAAAGTAAAGGTGTTTGCAATAAAACAGAGAATAAAACCCAACTCCCTTTTTGGAAGAAGTATTCAGCAGGAAAAGGAGTTATGAACCAGGAATTTTCCAGTATCTGTGGCTGTGTTCAGCACTAACTTTTCTAGTACCAACTGCAGAAAATCACATTCTGCATGGTCAGGGAAGAGTTCCTGTAACTTATTGCTACTGCCAATCCCCAAGCAAGTAACATTAAATGATCAACTAATGTGACCAGAACATTTAAACATTACCTTCTCTTCTTGAATCTACAAAATGTAAGCTCTAGACTATCATAATAAATACAGGCTGAAGTAAAATTTAATTTCCCAAGTGCACTTGGGATTTTACTTAATATGAGATGTTTTCCATTGGCATGTAAGTCCCCACTGTACAGGCCTTAGTTACATATGTACCTATGAGGAATGCAATGATGTTTTAATTAATGTGATGATTCATCGTGTCTCTGATGCTGCATGGGCAACAGAAACTCCAGTATTCATGTCCCTTTTAGCAGCAGTAACACTGAATTTTAAATATTATACATTTTAATCTCAGGAATTTATGTGTGATTTTAATGAAATAAAAGGCAATGAGCAAGCTGTCACATAGTCCTGAACATCAAGATATCCTTTAATATTATTTTACATTTAAAAGTAACAGATAATTTTATGTAGACTCAGTGCAGATGATTACATTAGACAATCCAAAATTATAAGAATGATAGCTTTTTACTTTTTAGTGATGTAAAAAGATACGGTAGAACTAATTCTTTGAGGAATCTTAAGCTGTCCTTCAAATTGCTGTCATGATGAAAGCGAGGAGAAGTATTCCTTATGTGTTCTTAGAAATCCTTTCCTTTGGTTAAAGTAGAGCAACATCTAACCACATAGAACACTTCCTTCTCTCACATACATGCTGCTGACCCTAACAACAGTATTGGTCAAGAAACAATGCAGTTTTGAAAAATCCACTTCTCTCAGAGTGAATATAAGGATCTTCATTCCTTATATTAACAATATTGAAGAGAAACCATGTTGCTATACCAGGTCAACGATAACAGAGAAAGTCAATTGTCAAATTAAGTTTTTAATATATTTAATTTTTATTTTTTTAAAATTGGCCTTAATATTTTTAACCCATTAAAGTTTTTTGAAAATAGGTTTATTGGAAAAAGCTAAGGATAATAAAATAAAAACAATAGCTTACTTAGGTATGGCATCTTTTTGTAAGAGTAACTTATGAGCTACTATTGCAAAATAATCATTTTATACAAATTTAAGGTCAATACACAAGGAGAGGGAGAGAAAAAAAGACAAATAACCCTAAGGATATTTAATAAAGCCTCAAGAAATCATATTGATTTACAGTGCCAGGCATGAGAAACCTCTTTTCAGGTTATTGGTCCAAGGGACTTCCAAAATAATACAACCTATTGCTGGTGCCTCTTGCTCACCAGGGATTGAAGGTCTGGTCCCATTGCTGAAGACGCTGGACACTTGAGACTCAGCACTCAAAAGATTCCAGCTTGATTTAACTGGTAAGCCCCCTTCCTGCAGTGCAGCTTTCATAGTGTCAGAAAGTTCCCTGTAAGCTCCTATCTAGCTGTGACTATCATGGCGAGAAATCCCTAAAGGTACAATCATGGTGCTTATATCTTTTTGGTAATGATCAGGTAGAGATCAAATTGGATTTAAAGACCACAAAAGAGGGAGAATTCATGTTTGGTAATAGAAACATAGCCAACTACTGAGATCTAGTAAAGATGTAGAATCTGGAGCAGAACATACTACTTCTACTTTGCTAAACAGCAAAATACCAAACTGAATTAAAAAAAAAAAATATCCGTATATTCCCAGATAAGTGTAGCTGTTTCCCCAAATTGCTTCTCTTCAAAGCCAATCGACAACATTGTAGATAACCACAAGTGGTCCTAATCAGAGCCCACCTGATTGTGGAGTCCCCATCTCCAACATAGTTGTACCCAAGGCTTAGAAGTATCACCAAAGATGGGAAGAACAGTTATAACTCAGAGGACAAAGAAGTCTGTCATGAAATTGTGCCTCCTAGTAATGAAAAGGGAGGCTGCTTACTCACAGCACTATGTCTACCTAACGAAGAACTGAATGTCAACAACAGCAGTATAAACGCTCGTGCAGAAGGGGGAATCTTACGGGATCCCACTTCTAGAGGAAGAGCTACAGGAAAGTAACGACTGCTGAGAAAGGGAGAATTAGTCTCCCCCAGATCATCGGAAATAAGATGTGTCAGCCATGGAATCACATACACATAAGCAGCACTAAACAGATTCATCAGGGTATGTGAATATACTTATTCATTTTCATCATATTTTATGATCATCAAAGAAAAGGGGACTTCAAATTGAGAAGAAATGATGGCGGGGTGGGGAAGTGTGAGGAAGAGATGTGTGGTGTTGTGGGAAATCAGGGAAGGGAAAAAATGTAGATATTAATTAAAAAGAAAAGCTGCTCTCTTCAAAGAAGAACCATATTACCATGGGCCCTTTAATAGAATATTTAAAGAGGGATCCAGAATACACACTTTTAAGCATGTACAGCTTTGTTCTGACCAGCAGATACTCAATTCTCCCACATAAAGGTATCAGTTTAGATTAAGAAAGGGTCAGGGCCAGATTTCAAGTTTGTATAATGACTCCTTTGTGAGGTGTATGGTTTTCATGTAGGACATTGTGGTTATCTACATGCCCTTAAAACAGAAGGGCACTCCATGCTTAGTAGTACTACAATATTTCCCAAAGGAGGGTAGAATATTTTAAAATTTTTCATTAAGTGGTCAGCACCCTGAGTATAATATATTTTATGTCTTGTTCACCATACTGTGTTATATAGTAACTTTCTTGTCTTCCTTCCCACCAGGCAATCATACAAAGAATAAGTGTGTAGTTAACAATAATACTACAAGATGCATAGAAAATGACATACATCTCTATTTTAAAAGTGCAAGTAACTATAGCATCAGCATAAATGGAGGTGATACTTGATAATCATGTACATAATATAGAGACATCTTTCAACAATTTGAATCTAGATTAAAAATTACACACAGGAAACAAATTCAATCTCTCCCTCATATGTGTTTAATTGCTTACTTCATTTGCATATGTTTACCAGGTAATACCAATATTTTCAGGATGTGAGACAGCTGTGTTGATTCATTGCTTTTAATATTTGTATATGGTCTTGACTGTCATCGTGATAAAACCCAGATACCCACCAAGCTTACAAAGTTCTGACTCTGCTTTTCCGCTACATCACCACTGCAACAACTTCCCTTTGATACTGACCCCTCCCATGCTTTCCCCCTTTTTGCTTGGTATTGTCTCTGCCTATGGTGTTTTTTCGTTTGACTTCATTTTGGTTAATTAATTTCAATCTTTCATAAATCAGATTAATCACGAAGTGATATATGCAAATTCTTGAATGATGGGAAACACATTTTAAATTATATCAGCTGATTCCTCTTATTATAAAGTATGGCCCCTTGTAACTTGACAGATTTGCAAAACATCTTATACTCTATCGTCTCTATGCTCTGTTATTGAGTAGAAGCGATTTTGCACTATATAGATTGAGGGGAAAAGCATGCAAAAACAGAGCTGATGTGTAAAATGTCCCATGAATAGATTTTGAGAAATAACGGGTAAGTGACAAATGAAAATGAAAACCAAAGTTGGACTGAATATCAATCTGAAATAATAGAGAAGAAAATCTTCCAGATTCAACCTCAATCACAATGCTACAATAATAGGCTATTTCTGCATGGCTACAACTGGGGGGGGGCATACTTAAATCTTTCCAGTTTCTATTTTATTAAAATACATATGTATTTGTTTGTTTAATATGTGTATGGGGGTGAACCCATACGTGTCCCAGAAGATGGTGTGGAGGTCACAGGACCACTTTTTTCCTTCTAACATGTGGGAGGGCTCTAAGGATTAAGCCCAAGTGGTGAGGTCTGGCATCAAAGCATGTTATACACTGCTTCTTCTTTCTGGCCACAAAGTTTATTTTATATATTTTTTAAATATTTATTTATGTATTTTATATATACATACATGGTAGCTGTCTTCAGACACACCAGAAAAGGGTATCAGATCTTATTACAGGTGGTTGTGAACCACCATGTGGTTGCTGGGATTTGAAATCAGGACCTCTTGAAGAGCAGTCAATGCTCTTAACTGCTGAGCCATCTCTCCAACCCACAAAATTTATTTAATTTCAGTCTGTGTGTGTGTGTGTGTGTGTGTGTGTGTGCGAGAGAGAGAGAGAGAGAGAGAGAGAGAGAGAGAGAGAGAGAGAGAGAGAGAGAGTTTGTTACATGTACCTGTGTAGCGTAGGCGTAGATATGCTCTAATGCATGTACACAAATAGAGTTCAGAGAAACATGTTGGGTGTCTGGTGAACCTAAGCTGGTGGCCAGGAAGTTCTCACAGTCCTTCCATTTTCACCCACTACAGTGCAAGGGTTACAAGCATACCCAACTTTTGGCACATCCGACTTTTTATGTGGGTGCTGGGAATTTAAACTCTGATCTTCACAGGAGAAAGATTTCGTATTTGTAGGACCTTCTCTGTAACTCTTTAGCCTTTTTTTTTCCACTCAGAAGTCACTTCCCTTCTTCCCTACTATCTTTCCTTTATTAAAAATTCTTTGTGATATATTAAAAATAATATATCAATTTATCAAGATATATTATTAAATTATATGCAAATGAAGTTTAAAGTATAGATAGTGATATAAGACAAAAGGAAAAGAAAAGTAAAAAAGGTAAAACATGTTTAGAGTACTCTCATTCTTTTGTTATCTGTAGCCTCAGCTCAGTAGAACCAGTTTTCACTAATGAAATGACCCCATGATTCAACTGGGGGCCCTGACTATTTACTGGAGATGGCCTCTTTAGTTGGGCATTTCTTTCTAAATTTAAGTCATTAGCAAAGAAACCATGAACAACTTCCCTGCACATTCACTGAGCTGTGTATTTAATCCTCAGAGCCCTTAGTGTTTACATTGTATTTATTATACTATAAGTTAATTGTAGAGTGAGCTAGAATTTTTTTTCTCCCCAATTTCTTTCCCTTGTGTAGACTTGGTTTTGTTTACCTAGATCTCTAGGCACACATTGTCCAGCTCTGCAACTTTGCCAGTTGCCTATGACTTGTCAACTAATTCATCTTCTAGATTCCATCTCTGGATGGTTAGAGTATCCCCTAGCTGGGATTCTCTGCTGCCTGTAATATAACTGCCAGTGTGGAATTTCTTGTATCTCTTAACTTGTGGGATTCTTTAGATTTCTTCTTCATTTTGCCTTTTTTGTTTCTCTCAGTATTTTATGGATTAAAAAAAAAATGCCTTTGTCCTTTTTGAGAGGAACTCCCACAAAAGCCTTATAAGGGACTAGAGTCTCACACTGCTCAATGCAGAAGGAGATTTTTAAAAAGATGAGAGAAAGAGAAAGAGAGAGAGAGAGAGAGACAGAGAGAGAGAGAGAGAGAGAGAGAGAGAGAGAGAGAGAGAAAACAAACACACTATCAGAATCTGAAAGCTTTTCAATATCTCTAAAGAAGAAGACAGAAAGCACAGGATCAAAGCATTCAGTATCTTGGTACACCATCTATCCTGCGACACAAACGCTGATGTATTGTTTGAAGAAGTAAGGCATCAATGAAAACAGAAGGAAGCTGTAGAATTGTTAAAGTTTTCACAAAGTCATGAAAAGAAAAATACCAGGAATGCACTGCCAACAGGTATAGTCTGTCCTCACTGAGACCTGCTTCTGAGCCCAATCAAAAAAACCAATTGGTAAAAGTAAATGACCAAACCTTGAGAACATCCAATAGAATATGTGGTTGCTATAGTAATTCTAAGAATCTTGTATCTCCTTTATATTGTTAAAAATTAGAAGTACAGAACCACTTCCTTCTGTCTTTTGAAATTAAATTATTTTATTTATTTACATCCCAAATGTTGCCCCCTTCCTGGCACCTCATCCCTCAGTTCCTCACCCCATTCCCCTTCTCCTTTGCTCCTGAGAGGGTGCTCCTGGACCCATTGACCCACTCCCATCTCACCTCCACCATCATCTCCCTTCCCTGGGACATCAAGTTTCTACAGGATTAAGCACACCCATTGCCACTGAGGCCAGACAAGGCAGTCTTCTGCTACATATGTGACGGGACCATGGGCCAGCCCATCAATGCTCTTTTGGTTGGTGGCTTAGTCTCTGGGAACTCTGAAGGGCCCGGGTTAATTAATACTGTTGTTCTTTCCATGGGATTGCAATCCCCTTCAGCCACTTCAGTCCTTCCCCTAAGACTTCCAGAGGGATCCCTGCGCTCAGTCCAATGGTTTCCTATAAGTATGTGCATCTGTCTCAGTCAGCTGCTGGTAGAGTCAGACGACAGTCATTTGTTCAGTCTTTGCGCCATTTTTGTCTTGCATTTCTTTTAGACAGGAACAATTTGTGTCGAAAATTTTGAGGATGGGTGAGTGACCCCATAGTGCCTGTCTGTCTACTGGAGGTGGGATATTTAGGTTCCATCTCCCCACTGTTGGGCATTTCTTTCTTTGCTTAATTTATTAGCAAAGAAATCATGAATGACTTGCCCCTGCACATTCACTGATTTGTCTGTCTATGGTGCAGAATGTTAGATGTGACAAATTGTTATGGAAGCAATGTGTGATTTGGTTTCTTGGTGGTTTTTCTTTTGTTACTTTTTCACCTCATGAGGCACATGGCAATCCCAGGGGTTTATAGATCATATAGTGGGAGAGAATGCAAAAATATCTCAGGCATTGATGAAGAGGGCTGATGTTCCATGTGACCAGCTTAGGAATACCAGATGCTGCAAACGTTGGCTTCCAGGGAAAAGGGGATCAATATTAACATGTCCTTATATTCACAAACCCTCTGGCCCCATTAGATTCTGCTGGGAAACAGAATTAAGGCTGCATAACCCACTGCAATAATGTAAGATAATACAGTACAATACACCAGCCTGATAATAATGAAAGATTTGCATTTGTTGGTCTTCTTTTTTTGCACATGTCTCCCCCTTTTTAGGGGACTTTTTGAAGAGGGAGTAGTGGAGGAAGAGTAGGGATCCAGATGGAAGAATTACAATTTATTCTGGAAATGCCTGTGGGAGCAATTGATTCAGGCAATGTCAATATCTACTTTACAGTAGCTTTAGGGGTAGTTATGTGAAGAGAAAATGACTCATTCCTTCTGGCACTTTGGATTTGCTTAATTGTTTGTTATTAAGTGATTCCATAATAATCAGTTGGTTTCCCACAGCTTTCAATCACTTTGAGAGACTTACTTAAATTTTGGTGAAAAAAATATTATTTGCTTTTTCTTCTGGATATTTTCTATATTCTTGCTTACAGGATAGTGTCTGTGTAAAATCAAAGAGGAATATAACTATCATTGCAATTTAAGATTCAGTTTATGTAGCTCAGAAGCCACTTCAGTTTATTTCCAAAGAGGGTGTTACTACATATAGTATTTAGTGATAACTACCCCTGTCAAGTCTTTTCTTTAAGATCAAATGCCATTCATACATATAATGTATCATATATTAGCATGCTATGTAAAATATGCACATACACACATACCACTCTGATATCCATTATCTGTCTACATTATTTATCTACATTCTCTCTCTCTCTCTCTCTCTCTAATCTATCTTCTATCATCTTCATATATACTGACTCATCTAACTGGTATCTGATTCTGTCAAAGAACCCATTGAAAACCTGTTTTTGTTTTCATCTGTATATTTCTCAAAACCCTGAGAAACCTGCCTTTATCTCAGGTTAGATACTAAGGATCTATGTCAAACTGGGTTAGATTTTATCTGTGAATAAGTACAGAAAGTTTGTCTATTGAAATGTTTTACTTCCAGAGAGATAAAAAACTATACCTTGTTCTGAAATAAAAGTGCATTTTATGAAATAATAGATATGCTTCCCTAGGAATCAAATCTAGAAACTTCTTTCAGTGAAAATAGAGTCATAAGTCAGCAAGTCTCAGCAAGTAAGATGATCCACCATGACCACTAGGTTTGAAATCCGGGACTCACATGTTGGAAGGAGAGAATCAAGTCCTATAAATTGTTCTCTGATTTCCACAAACATGTCTGGGCACACATAACACTTCCTTCAAATCAATAAATGAGCAAAAACCAAATAGATGCTAAATAAACAAATGCTAAGTAAATGAATCACAGCACCTCCATCAAATAAATAAATAAATAAATAAATAAATAAATAAACAAATAAATAAAGCAAGCCTTCCTATAGAAAATAAAGTCATAAAAATGCAGGCCATCTAGGGCTGGATAAGTTGATGACCTTTGCATGGGTGCAGTGGGACACATCTTTGGAATACTTATCTCTTGGTCATCATGCTTGCCTTAGAGGACATGAATTTCATACTTTTAGATCCACCACCATCAAATCCACCTCTTGGACCTTGATGGAAGTCAAGAGAAACTGTCAAATATGACATAATGAGCACAGAAATTTTATTAGATGTTATTAGATCTAGATGTTATTCTTGAGACCTTCCAGTGTTTTCTTAGAACAGAAATATTTGGGAAAAGATGATGACTAAAGTTCTTATTGTATCTAGTACTTGGTGAGAGCCAAATTTGATTTGATTAAAATATTTCCTACCATTCCATCATGAAATAAATGCATACTATTAGATAAACATAGGTTATGTACCCACTAGGTACATGACTAAAGGCTCTACCTAAGTAGAACAGTCAGCAGTTCTGTGAGGAAGTCAGGAAAGACCAATTAGGAAGAAAATAAAGAGATACTATAATAACAAAACAAAAAAAGCCCCTCTGTCTGTCTGTCTGTCTATCTGTCTGTCTCTATCTATCTATCTATCTATCTATCTATCCATCTATCTATCTATCTATCTATCTATCTATCTATCTACCTACCTAACTACTTATCTATCCAACCATCCAATATCTATATAGATAAATATTTTTGCAATAAAATGATTAAGTGTTACATTTTAAAGATGTCTTCTTCACTGCCTATAAAGAAAACCAGAACTAACTCTGCCATTTAAAAGCATGAAGAAAATATATTTTAGGTACTGTCATTTGAAGCTCATTTTGAAAATTCCAAACCATCCTACAAAGCCAGAAGTAGATGCTACCAGTTATGGCCAGGGGATGGCAGTAGAGAACAATTCTGATATATAAGGTCTGACCCATATTCAGCTCCAAATTCAGGTACTTCATATTCCAAACTATTTCTGATGCATAAAATCTGCTACTATAAGTTCATAATTTTTGAAGATTTATTTATTTATTTATTTAAAAAATTAATCTGAGTCTCAGCTGTCAGCCTTTGGCATCTGTGGATGTATTAAAGCATTGGTAATGGATGCTACATAAGACACTGTCGTACTTTGAAAAACATAGTTTATATTATTTCTGCACAAGTAATGAAAGGATTTTCAGAAATGCATCTGAATGTAAGGGCTTAAATAGCCGTGCAGTGCAGTCATAAATCAGACTGAGATGTTGCTAGTTGTTTCTTCCTATACTAATCAAGGGATTCATAACTGCTGTCAGACATGTTAGAGTTATAGAGTCAAAATACAGTGTCTAGGTTCTGGGGATACATCATAAGGCTAATTGAAAAGAGTAGAGTAATAAACAGAAGGCAGTATTTTGAGCAATAGAAAAAAAATACTCAGTTTACAAAATTAGCTTCATCTGTACAGGGCTGTAAGAAAACCTATGGTCCACAAAACAACCCAAAACTGTGTTCTTACATAACGACCTAAAACGTACATCTAAATGCACTAAATCCACCGGATCTCTAGGAAACCTTTGAGCAGAAAGAATTTGGAGCACAGAGTTGAAAAGACAACAATCAGAACAGCAAAAGACTCTCAGTTTCCAATGTGAGCATAGAACAATAAGAGAAAGCAAGACTGTGTTTCAAGTTTCTAATCACAGAGAAGAATTTGCCTTATTTTTTTTATTCGATATAATTTATTTACATTTCAAATGATTTCCCCTTTTCTAGCCCCCCCCACTCCCCGAAAGTCCCGTAAGCCCCCTTCTCTTCCCCTGTCCTCCCTCCCACCCCTTCCCACTTCCCCGTTCTGGTTTTGCCGAATACTGTTTCAAAAAAAAAAAAAAGTCATAAGGAAGATTTTGTATATAAGTATAAGTTTGCTTACAAAGATCAGGCATTCCCAATTAGGTGTAATTAAGATTTCTAGTTTTTTTCAGACATGGACACTACCTATTCATTAACCAATCTTATAGACTCAACGAGGCATAATAAAATATCTACTAAATATTACTAAGAAAAAAAAGAATTTGCCTTATTATGATCTTTTAAAAGTATTATTACATAACATATATATGTTATATATATGAACGAGAGGCAGGTAAGAAGGTGGTGAGGTCACTTCTGGAGTCATTATAGTGACATCACACTGTAGCACTGGTTAGAACCTGCTTAAGAAATGAGCTTGCCACATGTGCCTTTGGAAAGCATTCATTCCTTCTGGTCTTCATTTTTTTTTTGTTTTTGTTTTCACGTTTTCGTTTTTATTTTTGTTTGCGTTTTTCCTTTTAATGTTCTACACTCATGATCTCATATTTTTGCTTTACCAAACACATTTATCAAACACATCCCAGAGGCAGCTAATGATCTTTCAGAATTCCAATAGAAGAAGAAAGTCAAGGACAATGCATTGATTCACATGACCAAAGTTATTAGGTTTACAGCAAGAGCAATGCTTTCCCTATTTCTAAACAGCTGCCTATGAGGCTAGTAGAGGACTGTAACTGTGGTCATAGGTAATATTCTTGGTTCTGTCTTGTAGGTTCAAAGCCTGAGAATGCCTTGGCATTTCCTATAGAGTCATTCATTGCAAATCTTTTATGACTGACTATATTCAGAATATTGTTTGAAAAACTTGAATGTATTTAACCACAACAAATCACAATATGCAAACTATTTATAACTGTCTTAGTCACTGTTCTGTTGCTGTGAAGAGACCATGACAAATCTTAGAATAGAAAATATTTAGTTGGGGCAGGATTACAGTTTCAGAGACTTAGTCCATTATCATCATGGTAGGGAGTATGGCAGGCAGGCATGGTTCTGGAGAAGTTCTTGAGGAATACATTATGATCCTTAGAGAGAGAGAACAATTTACAGGACCTGGCTTCTGCCTTTAAAAATTTCAAACACAGAAATACACACCCTCCAACAAGGCCAAATCATCCAGTTCTTCCAAAAAGTTCTATTACCTGGTGACTAAGCAATCAAACACATAAGTCTATATGGGGCATTCATATTCAAACCATCACAATAGTATTCTAAGAAATACTTAAATTTTCCATAAGACCTCAATTAAGAAATTTGTGACCCCTTTCTGTATCAAATTTCTATATGAAATTACAAGATGAAATACAGGCAAGAAAAATAAAAGTGTAAAGTACTGGGACCAATTAGTTGTGATTTGAGTCACTACTAATTAAGAACTACTGGTCATATTTAGCTGCTCACCACACATTTGGAGTACCAGAAGTTAGCTATTGAACAGGCACATAAAGGACGGTATACTGTGAGAGCATCATGATTCTACATAGCACTGGGTTCTCTGCATTCTATAGTTAAGCAAGAGTTAGGTAGGTAGATAGGTAGATTGATGATAGATAGATAGAATGATAGATAATAAATGGTAGATAGATGTCAGGTAGGTAGATAGATGAATGATAGAAAAATTGTAGGTAGGTAGATAGATGATAGGTAGATAGATTATAGATAGTAAATAGATGATAGATAGGTAGATAGATGATAGATGATTGATAGAAAAATAGTAGGTATATAGGTAGGTAGATAAATAGATGACTGATACATACATAGATGGATGGATAGGTAGATAGATAGTAACAATTATAGAGACCCACAGCTAGACTTTATGCAATGAGTCGGAGACTTCAGAAAACTCAACCCTAAAATGGATGTCTCCATCAAATTTCTCCCCTCAGGGCTCAGGGAACCCTTTGGAAGAACAGGCAGAAAGGATACAGAATTGAGATGGGGTGGAGGACACAAAGGAACCAAAGCTCTCTGTATCTACAGGATCCCTTTGAATGTGAACACACAGAGACTGCGGCAGTGTGCACAGGACCTGCATGAGTCTTTACTAGATGGGATCCTAGAACTGAAAGGAGCAGTGGACGCATGCCCCGCCCCCGTCTCTAAGCCAGAAATAACCTGTAACTAATAACCACTTACAAATGAAATTTAGTTATTCAAGAAAGTCTCACAGGGGAAACGAATGAGTCTAGAGGGTGGAGTACATGCTCAGCAGTAGATGGCCAACAGAAAACAAACTCATTGATGTCGTTGGAGTTTCCTGTTCTCATAATGTCAGCTCTTTTTTTTTTTTACATTACCACGTTTCTATTTTTATTTCATTTACATGTCATATCATGTTATGTTTATTATACTTTATTATTTGCCACTTAGAAGGCGGTTTATTTTTGAATGAGAGTCAGTCAGGGGGTAGGATGGAGAGATAGTGAGGAACAGAGAGAAACAGAGGTAGGGAAACTGATCAGCATATATGATATGAGAAAAAGATCTACCTTCAAGATAAGCACAAAAGGCTTCTCAGCGTTTTTCAGGTGTTATAATATCAGAAACCCCCATAGAACTGTCTTAAAGAAGTAAAGTCACACGGTAATCCTTCATTTACTGCAAATTTTACAAACCAGTGAGTGTTCACTATGCAAGGAGACCAGAAGAGTGGCCATCAACAACATCTAGCCTGCCAGGGGACTTGATATAATTTTTTTTCATTAAGAAAAAGCTTTTAGGCAATTTTCTGGAACTCGCCCTTAGTGCGTGCCTTCTATTTTGTTTTACCCCAAATGTCAATTGCCCCTACTTGACAGGTGCAGAGTGTCCATGGAGCTTTGTCACCGCCACTGAGCTTCCTGAAGAGAACTGTTTAGAAAGAGAGATGGAGGTGCTCCAGCCTGTGGTCTCCAGAAACAGCTAAACCTGTCTGTGTCTCAGAAAGCACAAGTGAAGATTAATGCGCGGGCTCTGAAGTAGAAATGCTATTTCGACTTTAGAAATTCTCTCCAACTCCAGCTATTCACTCACAGGGCCTCTGAGCTTTTAAGAACTCAGAAGTCTTAAAGACTTGAAAACGATACTGTTAAAATAGACTGTGGGGAAGATCAGCCCAATACAAGCCACGAAGTGCTGAAGATAGGCTTCCTTGGAAACTGTTATTGTATTCAAGTTTTAAGGCACATGCAGCTGATATTTAATTTTAATTAGTCATTTCTAAATTGAAAATTTAAAGACTACCATTCACAATGTATATAAAAATGAATTTCAAGTTTCCCGTGTCTCCTGAAATCATTAATTCACATACTTCATTGTTTACATTACGCCTCTTTGAAATACTCAACAGAACCTTACTTGAGTTGTATCTGAGACTATGGAATTTGCTGAATTAATCATTTAAAGTCTGTTTCCTTCTTTAAAGATTTTAATTATAATTATTTTCTTCCATACATAAACCTGACTATTCTTTTCTAATACACAATTTTATTTATTTACTTTGGCACATGCCATATCTCTGTGTAGCATATATCCAAATAAATTATGCTTGTGTAAATATGTATTTAAAGAACTTAAAGTTGGTATGCTTGTTTATCCACAGTTCTTTGAACTTTGAGATAAATGTATCCGTTTTCCCATCAGCCTCTTTATTTGTTTACCTACTTCTCATCTTTACTGCAAGAAGAATGAAAAGCATCATAATTGGGAAATCTTCCTTGTACAGTTTACCAAGCTGCAGGGAAAATGTTTACCTTTATCTTTCCTTCGCCTCTCCCCGCCCCGCCCCCCACCCCCGCCTCGCCCCCCCACCCCCGCCTCGCCCCGCCCCGCTCCACCCCACCTCGCCTCTGCCCATCCCTTCCCTTTTCCCTGCCCTGCCCTGCCCTTCTCTTCTCTTCTCTTCACTTCTCTTTTCTTTTCTTTTCTTTTCTTTTCTTTTCTTTTCTTTTCCTCCTTCCCCACCCCCTGCCCCCAAGCAGTTCCTTATCCCACTCTTTCTCCGCCTGTCTTCAAGAGGATTTCCCAGTCCCAGGTCAGGCCTCCTGATTCTCTGGGGCCTCAAGCCTCAAGTTTAGGCATGAGGGACCCTATACAGCAGAGGACCGCCTGGTATGGCCTCAGTGGGAGATGTTTGCCTGTATCTATAGTACGAATGAAGCTCTTATTCTGGCCATGTACAATGTGTGTTATTAAAACACCTCTTAAAAATAATAGATTCATGGGATTTTCAGTATGCACTGAATGCGTTCTGTCTGTAAAACAGAAGGAACTATCTGGTATGGAGTATCTGAGGCTGCTTCTCCCCATTCTGTCTTGGTTTTTATAATAGGGAGTGTGCATCATCACCACATGTGCTAATTAGAAAGAGGCAAATAATGAGAACCCCCTTGATGTAGCACCAAGTATTGATATATAGAAATCAGATGATGTTAAAAGTCACAATCTCACTGTATGGTGGGAAAGAATAAAAGGTTCGATATAACTAGCACATAGGAAGAGAAATCATACACCATTGATTTTGTTGATTTTGTTTCTTGTCATTATGAAGTTTTGATAAAGATCCCTTTCTTTCTAATGAGGTTTCTTTTTCTGTGTTTAAAACTTTTGTTATCAAAATTTTATGTCAATCCATTTAATCCTGAATACTTTTAGGAGGTATTTTAAACAATTTTAATATTATTAAAAAAAAAGTTGGTGATTATTTGTTGACCAATTGTGGTTTGTTAACAGCTACTCTAAGATGGCTTCCCTCCTGGAAATTATGGCATGAAATGTGACCAGCTCTCTTTGTAAACATAAAGTGTGTGGGGCTATAAACATTTTATTAGCCGGGCGGTGGTGGCACACGCGTGTAATTCCAGCACTCTGGGAGGCAGAGGCAGGTGGATTTCTGAGTTCGAGGCCAGCCTGGTCTACAGAGTGAGTTCCAGGACAGCCAGGGCTACATAAAGAAACCCTGTCTTGAAAAAACCAAATCCAAAAAAACCAAAAAAACAAACCAAAACAAAAAAAAACATTTTATTAATTTTGGCTATATTTGTTTTTTTTTTTAATTTTTTGTAACTTACATGTTTATTTTATTGGCTATTTTCTTCTTTTTTCTTTTTTTTATTCGATATATTTTTATTTACATTTCAAATGATTTTCCCTTTTCTGGCCCCCCACTCCCCAAAAGTCCCATAAGCCCACTTCCCTCTCCCTGTTCTCCCACCCACCCCTTCCCACTTCCCTGTTCTGGTTTTTGCCTATATTTGTTGACAAGCTGTGTGTGTGTGTGTGCACGCATGTGCACGCGTGCATGCGCTTCTATGTCTATGTGTGTGGATATATGTGTGTATGTATGTGTATTTGGGTGTGTTTTGGTGTGTGTGTGCACATGCATGTACAAATAAAATTTTAGGTAAATTTTATTGAGGTACAACTTACATATTATGAAAATTTCTGTGCTTGAACTACAAGCCTGTATGATCATAGTAAAGACAAATGTTATAAAATATTTCAGCAATTTGAAAAAGTTCCTGTGTGCCTTTGCAATCAATGCTCCTGGTCTTATCATTCTCTGATCTCCTTTGGCACACTTGTAGGAGAATCTGAGTCATCTATACCTGCTACCTTGTGGAATTTGGTTTTAGTCTCCTTTTCATTCTCCTTGCAAAGACTCCAAACTTGCAAGTGCTTAATCCCTGTATAGTACTCGGTGTAGTGATTACATATGATCTGCACCAATTTCCAACTGAACTCCCAATCACTTATAATGCCTCACATAATGTAAACACAAGTAAAATAGCTATCATAGCACATGGACTATGGAGTTACAAAAAGCTTTCAGGTATCAAAACAAAAAAGTTTTCAGTTCAGATACAACTCTCAGGACCTCATACATAACATATGAGATACTGAGGGAGCGTGGTGAGGAGAAGCTATGATATGGTAGAAAGTGGTGCCTGACGATGTGTCTGGATGCCACTCCATTCACATGGATTGTGTATGGTGTGCTCAACTTGCAAATTAACCACAATTCACTTTTGGGGCTGTTCTGAAACTCAAGAAATGCTTTCAGTTTGGTACTGCTTGAATTTACTGAGATAGAACCCTGGGCTACAGACCTGACTGTGTTTTTATTATTTTTTTTATGTGAATGAAGAGTATACTTAACTGATTTTGCCTAGCCTAATGGTATAATCTCTTTATATTCATCAACATTGCTCTGTGTATTAATCATTCTCCTTACATTATTAAGTTTTAGTTGACTGTGAAAAATACACTGCAGTTTGTTTATGTTTTCACATCTTGATGATACTTGGTTTGTTTCCAACATGCAACTATGATGAACAAAGCTCTATCAAGCATCTGTGCATGAATATTTGTATATGCAGAGGTTTCATATGCTCTGGATAAATGCCTACTAATGCTGTTAGTACGTCACTCAATGATTATATATTTCACTTTATAGGAAACAGGCAAGCTCTGTTCCTAAGTTAGTTGTAAAATTTGATGTTCTGAATTAAATGTCTTCAGCTTGCTAAGTTTTCTGGACTGTGTTTGAATTGTCCATTCACAGACTGTAGTTCTAAGAGAGACTTTAGGAAGAAAGCAAGGATGTTAGTGGAATTTAACTCATCTTCTATCTCTTCTTAGGGACCATGTTTCTATAGATATAACTGTCGACAACCTTCAAGATATATATATATATATATATATATATATATATATATATATGTTTTTCAGTATTGTCCTTCTAAGACAAATCTAAAACTAGTTATACTGTGATGTCTACAGCACCAATGCACTTTAGCATAAACATCACAACATATGCACATTCACTAATTTACTATTTAGGAAAGTC
Source organism: Apodemus sylvaticus (assembly GCF_947179515.1). NCBI lineage: Eukaryota > Metazoa > Chordata > Mammalia > Rodentia > Muridae > Apodemus > Apodemus sylvaticus. The sequence continues at coordinate 55,472,965 of NC_067489.1, forward strand.
TCCCATAGCTAGCCACCCCTGAGTCTAATTTTTTTAAAAATTTCTATTATGGCAGTAGAAGGTCAGAATGCAGAAATTTACTTGCTGACTTTTTTTCTCCAGAAATTCCATTTTCAAAAATCGTATCATAAACAGCTTTTCTCAGAAAATTTCTCTCAGTAAAAGAGGAAAGGATGGTTTATTTCAGAGGCACATTATGTGTTAAGAAATCCATTATAAACACTGTTTTTGTAATTAGAAAAGTCACACTTTCTGTTTTGATGGCGTGACACCTTTCATGTAGCTGTTCTTAAAAGGGAAGTCATGATTTTTCTTGTGGGTACAATATGTCCATGCCAGGTGGCAGGTTTTAAGTATAGAGCATCTCTTTATATATTTCAGAATATTTATATAACAAAAATAATAAAAAACAGTAAATGATTGTTTTCATTCCATTTCAGTAATATTTATTATTATTCATAAGAAAAGATTTTTTTAAATCAAGAATGTGTGATGAAAATAGTTTTCTATACTATATTATTAGCTTGGGTATATATTTTAACCATATGATTAGGTATAATTCAAATTTCATTTCAAATTTAATCCAACTCAGTCATTTATACAATTATATTTTACATGAGAGGTACTTCTTAGTAACCTTTAAATTTGATGACAAAGGAGACTTTCTAATTACATGTGACATAAAAAATATAGAAATATCTGTAAGGGGAATGCAAATTTACTTACTGGTAGCATACACAAAAGCACAGATATATGGCAGCTAACAGACTGGCTTTTGAACTGGCATGAACATGTATTGGGCACACACAGGGTTAAGCATCCACAGGAATCAGAATCAGTTCCAGGATCTGAGAACTTCAAAGTCTGCACGTATATAAGTTTTACAAAACTAGACGTCTTTTACAACCTCATCAGTCAAAGCAGGTTTAGTTTCAGTTTATAGGATAAATACGATTTATAAACGGTATTATAAAGAGTCAACTCTACCCAACCTGGCAGCATCAATAAAATTGCACAAATCTAGAAGAAATGATGGTAAAGATTTCAAGCAAAGGGTTTGCTCATGTGCTTGCTTTCAAATGGCTGTCAATTGTCAGTTTACATTATTTAAATCTAAATTTATCATGTACACAAATTTAAGAAATACCTGAATGCAAAGGAAGAGAATCGGCGGGTGAGAGAGGTGGGAGAGGGACCTCTGCTTTTCAGTCACTGAATTTCTGTTCCTGCACTTGGAAAGGCTTGGCTGGCTTAGGACTCTGGCTGGCTGTTGGGCATTTATGGGCAGTGTCAAGAGCCTGGCATGCACTGATAGAATTCACAGCGTATTTCTAATGGCAATTATCTCCCAGGTCCTCATTATGCTTTGTGGTTTGTCTATGATTAACTTGGCATTTGAGAAGCAAGAGTAATTGTGGGAGATAGAGGACAGTCAGCCATCCCAGGCTTTCATGGGAGAAAGACAGCTTCTTTCAGGTGATTTCCCAAGAAAAAACACCGCTGTCAATATGTTTAGACCATGGCTTGCAGCCTCTGCTGTGTTCCTAGATACCAGCACATAACAAAGGCAGATGGTCTATATATAAAAAAGGATGCTTGTTGATGTTGTTTAAATTATGTGTGTGCAGCCAGAGATCATATTTTCATGCAATTAGGCCAGGGAACTTGCCTTATGTCCCTAAATATCAAAGGTGGTGATGTCACGACAGATCCAATTATTTGACAATGGATGAAAACACTGTGAAGGGAGAATATCTGAGGCAGCAAAATTTCCTCCAACACTCATAGTTGAAACCTGACCCAAATACCTTACCTTAAATAAAAAGAAAAAATAGAAACAGCAATAAAACTAGGACTCAGAGTGTCTGAAGGTTGTTTTTTTTTTTTTTTTTAATACCTTGTGGGTGAAGAGCTCAGAGAACACTGGGAATGACCAGATAGATGTATTTTGTGTGCTTTCATGTATCTAAACTGCAGCAATTTTATTGATAGTGGCAATGTTTTCTGAGTGTAAGTGGAGTCTCCTAAAAAATCCCATTTAAATACAATATTGAAAGCAAATTAAAATTTGCTGAACGTAGATGTTTTGTCATTGTGAGGTCTCTATGGAATGCAGACACTGACCTATTTAGACTATCAAATCCTACCTGACTAGAATTTCACTCCTTAGAAAGCTGAAACTATAGCAGTTACAATAATTGCTACATAGCTTTCCCCAAAGCAAAATAATGTAGGCTCTTTTCTCTCTGACAAAACACAAATAACTATTATTTAATGGCACAGAAGATGCTGAGTGTGAAGTGCTATGTAGTGTATTTCTCCAGTGGTTACAAAGAAAGAGAAAGAGAAACTCCATTTTTACCCAAGTATAGAGATAACAAGGATATTAATTAGTGAGAGCATCACATCCTTGATTTTACTATAGCAATTGATACTATGACATTTATAAAATCAAATGGAAAGAACTCATTTTATATTAAAATAGACATGCAGGGATACACAGAGAGCTGACTTTAGTGTGTCATCCATTGACACCACTTTGTCACAAATACTTACGTTTTGTTACTCCACATGCAAGAATGTATATTAATGGTGCCATACCTGAGGACATTAATGGAGTCTGGAACTATTTGTGGAATCTATCTTCTCCCACATAATCTTCAAAAATAATTGAGCTTCCTATTTGAGTTTTGGATCACTTTTAGGATTTACATATTTCCTCCAATTTTTGGTAGTTAACTTAGAGTCGTCAGTGTTTTTAAATTTTTTTGGCTTGTAAATTTTTTATTAATAAATACCTCACATATAAAAATAATATATATTATTTATATGGATATATATATATTAAATAATAGAAGCTAAAATTCACCTGGATTTTATAGATGTGGTGAATATAAGAATGGAACCAGTAGGTGGGAATGGTAGGCAAAGCAGGAATAAAAAGACAGAGGTTGTGGTACAAAATTACAATTAGAAGGAAAAGATCTATTATTCTACAGCATAGCAGAGTGACTATAGTTTTTAAATTCTTAACCCATTTATAAGTGCATAAAAGAATGTTCATGGTTAATCATTGCAGTCTCAAAAGGAGGTTTGAACTTATATGTACCACAATATTCATAGTTTTCAGCAGTAACAGCTCCTAGGATGGGACACAATGTATTTTGCAGAGGAATGTCCTTTCTTAGTTTTGATCACATTCTTAATGAGTTTTAATATATTAATATCTCTTTTATATAACATAATCCAAAATTATAAAGAATAATTTGGAATAATTAAATATACAATTTTTTTAAAATTCTTTTTTATTACATGTTTATTTACATTTCAAATATTATCCCTTTTTCCCCTCTTTTCCCTGCCCCCCAGAAATCCCCTATCCCATACCTCCTCCTCCTGATTCTATGAGAGTGTTCCCTGACCGAGTCACCAACTCCCAACTCCCTGCCCTGGCATTCCCCTACACTGGGGCATCGAGCCTTCACAGGACCCAATCTTTCCTCCCATTGTTGCCCTATAAAGCCATCCTCTACAACATATGCATCTGGAGCCATGGGTCCCTCCATGTGTACTCTTTGGTTGGTGGTTTAGTTGCTGGGAGCTCTGAGGGGTCTGGTTAGTTGATATTGTTGTTCCTCCTATGGGGCTGCAAACACCCTCAGCTCCTTGGGTCCTTTCTCTAACTCCTCCATTGGAGTCCCTGTGCTCAGTCCAATGGTTGTCTGTGAGCACCTGCTTCTGTACTTGTCAAGCTCTAGCAGGGCCTCTCAGGAGAGAGCTATATCAGGTTCCTGTCAGGAAGCACTTGGCATCCACAATAGTGTCTGGGATTTGTATCTCTGTATCGGATGGATCCCAGGTTAGGCAGTCTCTGGATGGTCTATACCCATGCAAGGAAATACAGAGACAAAGTGTGGAATAGAGACTGAAGAGATACAGAAAATCTTTATTTTCTTTTTTTTTTTTTAATTTTTTTATTCGATATAATTTATTTACATTTCAAATGATTTCCCCTATTTTAGCCCCCCACTCCCCGAAAGTCCCGTAAGCCCCCTTCTCTTCCCCTGTCCTCCCACCCACCCCTTCCCACTTCCCCGTTCTGGTTTTGCCGAATACTGTTTCACTGAGTCTTTCCAGAACCAGGGGCCACTTCTCCTTTCTTCTTGTACCTCATTTGATGTGTGGATTATGTTTTGGGTATTCCAGTTTTCTAGATTAATATCCACTTATTAGTGAGTACATACCATGATTCACCTTTTGAGTCTGGGTTACCTCACTTAGTATGATATTCTCTAGCTCCATCCATTTGCCTAAGAATTTCATGAATTCATTGTTTCTAATGGCTGAATAGTACTCCATTGTGTAGATATACCACATTTTTTGCATCCACTCTTCTGTTGAGGGATACCTGGGTTCTTTCCAGCATCTGGCAATTATAAATAGGGCTGCTATGAACATAGTAGAGCATGTATCCTTATTACATGGTGGGGAGTCTTCTGGGTATCTTCTGGAAGTGAGGTGCCCAGTTTTCAGAGGAACCGCCAGACTGATTTCCAGAGTGGTTGTACCAATTTGCAAACCCACCAGCAGTGGAGGAGTGTTCCTCTTTCTCCACACCCTCTCCAACACCTGCTGTCTCCTGAATTTTTAATCTTAGCCATTCTGACTGGTGTAAGATGAAATCTTAGGGTTGTTTTGATTTGCATTTCCCTAATGACTAATGAAGTTGAGCATTTTTTAAGATGCTTCTCCACCATCCGAAGTTCTTCAGGTGAGAATTCTTTGTTTAACTCTGTACCCCATTTTTTAATAGGGTTGTTCGGTTTTCTGGAGTCTAACTTCTTGAGTTCTTTAAATATATTGGATATTAGCCCTCTATCTGATGTAGGATTGGTGAAGATCTTTTCCCAATTTGTTGGTTGCCGATTTGTCCTCTTGATGGTGTCCTTTGCCTTACAGAAACTTTGTAATTTTATGAGGTCCCATTTGTCAATTCTTGCTCTTAGAGCATACGCTATTGGTGTTCTGTTCAGAAACTTTCTCACTGTACCGATGTCCTCAAGGGTCTTCCCCAGTTTCTTTTCTATTAGCTTCAGAGTGTCTGGCTTTATGTGGAGGTCCTTGATCCATTTGGATTTGAGCTTAGTACAAGGAGACAAGGATGGATCAATTCGCATTCTTCTGCATGCTGACCTCCAGTTGAACCAGCACCATTTGTTGAAAAGGCTATCTTTTTTCCATTGGATGTTTTCAGCCTCTTTGTCGAGGATCAAGTGGCCATAGGTGTGTGGGTTCATTTCTGGATCTTCAATCCTGTTCCATTGATCCTCCTGCCTGTCACTGTACCAATACCATGCAGTTTTTAACACTATTGCTCTGTAGTATTGCTTGAGGTCAGGGATACTGATTCCCCCAGATTTTCTTTGGTTGCTGAGAATAGTTTTAGCTATCCTGGGTTTTTTGTTGTTCCAGATGAATTTGATAATTGTTCTCTCTAACTCTGTGAAGAATTGAGTTGGGATTTTGATGAGTATTGCATTGAATCTGTATAGTGCTTTAGGTAAAATGGCCATTTTAACTATATTGATTCTACCGATCCATGAGCATGGGAGGTTTTCCCATTATTTGAGGTCTTCTTCCATTTCCTTCTTCAGAGTCTTGAAGTTCTGGTCATACAGATCTTTCACATGTTTGGTAAGAGTCACCCCAAGATACTTTATACTATTTGTGGCTATTGTGAAGGGGGTCATTTCCCTAATTTCTTTCTCAGCCTGCTTATCCTTTGAGTATAGGAAGGCCACTGATTTGCTTGAGTTGATTTTATAACCTGCCACTTTGCTGAAGTTGTTTATCAGCTGTAGAAGCTCTCTAGTGGAGTTCTTTGGGTCACTTAGGTAGACGATCATGTCGTCTGCAAATAATGATAGTTTGACTTCTTCCTTTCCAATTTGTATCCCTTTGACCTCCTTATGTTGTCGAATTGCCCAAGCTAGTACCTCAAGTACAATATTGAAAAGATAAGGAGAAAGGGGGCAGCCTTGTCTGGTCCCTGATTTCAGTGGGATTGCTTCAAGTTTCTCTCCATTTAGTTTGATGCTGGCTACCGGTTTACTGTATATTGCTTTTACTATGTTTAGGTATGGGCCTTGAATTCCTGTTCTCTCCAAGACTTTAAGCATGAAAGGATGCTGAATTTTGTCAAATGCTTCTTCAGAATCCAATGAAATGACCATGTGGTTTTGTTCTTTGAGTTTGTTTATGTAGTGGATTGTATTGATGGATTTCCGTATATTGAACCAACCCTGCATTCCCGGGATAAAGCCTACTTGATCATGGTGGATGACCGTTTTGATGTGTTCTTGGATTCGGTTGGCAAGAATTTTATTGAGTATTTTTGCATCGATGTTCATAAGGGAAATTGGTCTGAAGTTCTCTTTCTTTGTTGGATCTTTTTGTGGCTTTGGTATCAGCATAATTGTGGCTTCGTAAAAGGAATTGGGTAGTGTTCCTTCTGTTTCTATTTTGTGGAATAGTTTGAAGAGTATTGGTGTTAACTCTTCTTTGAAGGTCTGGTAGAATTCTGCACTGAAGCCATCTGGTCCTGTGCTTTTTTTGGTTGGAAGACTTTCTATGACTCCTTCTATTTCTTTAGGCATTATGGGACTGTTTAGATGGTCTAGTTGGTCCTGATTTAATTTTGGTATTTGGTATCTGTCAAGGAAATTGTCCATTTCCTCCAGATTCTCCAGTTGTGTTGAGTACAGGCTCTTGTAGTAGGATCTGATGATTTTTTGGATTTCCTCAGTTTCCGTTGTTATATCTCCCTTTTCATTTCTAAGTTTGTTAATTTGGATACTTTCTCTGTGCCCTTTGGTCAGTCTGGCTAAGGGTTTATCTATCTTGTTGATTTTCTCAAAGAACAGCTCCTGGTTTTGTTGATTTTTTGTATGGTTCTCTTTGTTTCTACTTGATTGATTTCGGCCCTGAGTTTGATGATTTCCTGCCTTCTACTCCTCCTGGGCGAAATAGCTTCTTTTTGTTCTAGGGCTTTCAGGTGTGTCATTAAGCTGGTAATATATGCTCTCTCCATTTTCTTTTTGGAGGCACTCAGGGCTATGAGTTTTCCTCTTAGCACTGCTTTCATTGTGTCCCATAGATTTGGGTATGTTGTGTTTTCATTTTCATTGTGTTCTAAAAAGTCTTTAATTTCTTTCTTTATTTCTTCCTTGACCAAGTTATCATTAAGTAGAGTATTGTTCAGTTTCCACGTGTATGTGGGTTTTCTGTTGTTTCTGTTGCTATTGAAGACCACTTTTACTCCATAGTGATCAGATAGGAGGCAGGGGATTAGTTCTATCTTCTTATATTTGTTGAGGTCTGTCTTGTGACCAATTATATGGTCGATTTTGGAGAAGGTACCATGAGGTGCTGAGAAAAAGGTATATTCTTTTGTTTTAGGATAGAATGTTCTATATATATCTGTTAAATCTAATTGGTCCAAAGCTTCAATTAGTTTCATTGTGTCCCTGTTTAGTTTCTGTTTTCCTGATCGGTCCATTGAGGAAAGTGCAGTGTTGAAGTCACCCACAATTATTGTGTTAGGTGCAATGTGTGCTTTTAGTTTTAATAAAGTTTCTTTTACGAAGGAGGGTGCCCTTGCATTTGGGGCATAGATGTTCAGGATTGACAGTTCTTTCTTTTTGTATTTTTCCTTTGACCCACAAGAAGTGTCCCTCAGGGTCTCTTTTGATGACTTTGGGTTGAAAGTCAATTTTATCTGATATTAAAATGGCTACTCCAGCTTGTTTCCTGAGACCATTTGCTTGTAAAATTGTCTTCCACCCTTTTACTCTAAGGTAGTGTTTGTCTTTGACCCTGAGGTGTGTTTCCTGTAATCAGCAAAATGTAGGGTCCTCTTTACGTATCCATTCAGTTAGTCTGTGTCTTTTTATTGGGGCATTAAGTCCATTGATGTTAAGAGATATTAAGGAATAGTGATTGTTACTTCCTATCATTTTTGACGTTATTTTTTAAATTTGAATGCTTAACTTCTTTTGGGTTTGATGAAAGGTTACTATCTTGCTTTTTCCAGGGTGAAGTTTCCCTCCTTGTATTGGTGTTGTCCTCCTATTATCCTTTGTAGGGCTGGGTTTGTTGATAGATATTGGGTAAACTTGGTTTTGTCATGAAATATCTTAGTTTCTCCATCTATGGTGATTGAGAGTTTTGCTGGATATAGTAGTTTTGGTTGGCATTTGTGTTCTTTTAGAGTCTGCATGAGATCTGCCCAGGACCTTCTAGCCTCCATAGTCTCAGGTGAAAAGTCTGCTGTGATTCTGATAGGTCTTCCTTTATATGTTACTTGGCCTTTTTCTCTTACTGCCTTTAGTATTCTTTCTTTGTTTAGAACATTTGGTGTTTTGATTATTATGTGACAGGAAGTATTTCTCTTCTGGTCCAGTCTGTTTGGAGTTCTGTAGGCTTCTTGTATATTCATGAGCATCTCTCTCTTTAGGTTAGGGAAGTTTTCTTCCATAATTTTATTGAAGATATTTGCTGGCCCTTTAAGTTGTAAATCTTCACTCTCATCTATGCCTATAATCCTTAGGTTTGGTCTTCTCATTTTGTCCTGGATTTCCTGGATATTTTGGGTTACAAGCTTTTTGCATTTTGCATTTTCTTTAACTGTTGAGTCTATGGTTTCTATGGAATCTTCAGCATCTGAGATTCTTTCTTCTATCTCTTGTATTCTGTTGTTGATATTTGCATCTCTGTCCCCTGATTTCTTCCCAAGGCTTTCTGTCTCCAAAGTTGTCTCCCTTTGAGTTTTCTTAGTTGTTTCTACTTCTGATTTTAGATCCTGGATGGTTTTGCTTAGCTCCTTCACTTGCTTGTTTGTGCTTTCCTGTAATTCTTTAAGAGATTTTTGTGTTTCCTCTTTCATGACCTCAGCCTGTTGACCAAAGTTCTCCTGTATTTCTTTAAGAGATTTTTGTGTTTCCTCTTTCATGACCTCAGCCTGTTGACCAAAGTTCTCCTGTATTTCTTTAAGTGTTTTTTTGCATTTCCTCCTTGTTCGCTTTTGTATTCTCCTGGATTTCTTTCAATGATTTTTGTGTTTCCGTTGCAAGGGCTTCTAACTTTTGATCCATTTTCTCCTGAATTTCTTTAAGTATGTCCTTCATGTGTTCCTGTACCAGCATCATGACCAGTGATTTTAAATCCAAATCTTGTTTTACTGGTGTGATGGGGTATCCAGGACATGTTGGTTGAGGAGAATTGGGTTCAGATGTTGCCATATTGCCTTGATTTCTGTTAGTGACGTTCCTGCGTTTGCCTTTTGCCATCTAGTTCTCACTGGTGTTAGTTTGTCTTGTCAGTGCAAGCTGCCCCTTCCCAGTTGGCCTCTGGTGCACAGCTTACCTCCTGCACTGCTTGTAGACAGGGTGCTTCTGCCCAGGCTGTTCAGATCCCAAAGCAGGCACCTGAAGGCTCCCGCTGGGGCCCGCTGGATTCACTGGAGCACACTGACTTCTCCCAGCTGGCCGCCCGGAAGCCCAGCTAGCCTCTTGCAGGACCCGGAGATGTGGTGCCAAAATCTTTATTTTCTAACTATAACGATCCTTTAAAAAAATTGTGTGAAACACCTATGAGCCATGTTTTCTTTTTCTTTCTTTTATTTACTTAAGCTTTTGACTGTGGGCCTGTTCCCATCACTTAGTGTTCAGCTGGACCCACAGAGCTGAGTAAAAGGGTATATTTCCTGAACTTAGTCATGCTCTTATTTTCTTGATTGATTTGTTTCAATGTTAGTGCTTCTGTGAACCTCAACTTTACCATGTAATATCAATTAATGTTAGGAGTTTGCTGACTCCTATTCCTAGGCTTAACTGATGTCATTACTGTGACTATTAAAGATTCTGTACATTTTGGCTATTATCCACTTATCAGTGAGAACATACCACCCATATTCTTTTGGGTCTGGGTTTCCTCACTCAGGATGATATTTCTACTTCCAACCATTTGCGTGGAAAATTCATGATGCCCTCAGTTTTAATAGCTGTAGTATTCTGTTATGTAAGAGAACCACATTTTCTGTATCCATTTTTCCCTGAGGGACATCTGGGTTTTTCACAGTTTCTGGCTATCACAAATAAGGCTGCTCTGAGAATAGTAGAGCATGTGTCTTTGTGGTATGGTGGGGCATGTTTTGGATATATGCCCAAGAGTGGTATAGCTGGGTCTTCAGGTAGAACTATTTACAATTTTCTGAGGAACTGCCTTATTAATTTCCAGACTGGCTGTACTAGTTTGCAGTCACACCAGCAATGTAGGAGTGTTCCTCTTTTTCTACGTCCTCACTAGCATGTGCTGTCACCTGAGGTTTTGATCTTAGCCATTCTGATTGTTGTAAGGAGGAATCTCAGGGCTTTTTGATTTGCATTTCATCAATGACTAAGGACTCTGAACATTTCTTTAAGTGTTTCTAGGCCATTTGAGATTCTTCTGTTTAGCTCAGTATCCCATTTTCTAATTGAGTTATTTAGATTTTTTGGAGGTTTGCTTCTTGAGTTCTTTGTATATTTAGAATATTAGTCTCCTATTGGATGTTGAATTAGTAAAAATTTTCTTCTAATCTGTAGGTTGCCATTTTGTTCTATTGATGGAATCTTTTACCTTACAGAAGCTTTTCAATTTCACGAGTCCCATTTATTAATTTTTGAACTTAGAACCACAGTCATTGGTGTTCTGTTCAGGAAATATCCCCTGTGCCAATGAGTTAGAGGCTCTTTCCCACTTTTTTCCTATTAGATTTAGTGTATCTGGTTTTATGTTGAGGTCCTTGATCCACTTGGACTTGAGCTTTGTGCAAGATGACAAATAATGGATCCATTTTCATTATTTTACATGCAGAAAGCCAGATATGCCAATACCATTTATTGAAGATGCTTTCTTTATCCAAAGTATGTTTTGGTTTCTTCATCAAAGATCAAGTGTCTATAGGTATATGGGTTTATTTCTAGGTCTTTGATTCTGCTCCATTGATTGACCTATTGGTCTCTGTACCATGAAGTTTATTTTTTATTAGATATTTGCTTTATTTACATTTTCAGAGTTACCTCTCTGAAAACCCCCTATCCTATTCCTCTCCCTCTACTCACCCCCCCCCCCCCAATTTCTTGACTTGCATTTCCCTATTCTGAGAAATTGAGCCTTCACAGGGCCAATGGACTCTCTTCTCATTGATGTCTGAAATGATCATCCTCTGCTACATATGTAGTTGGAGCCATGGGTACCTCCATGTGTACTCTTGGGTTGGTGGTTTTGTCCCTGGGAGCTCTGGGGATACTGGTTGCTACATATTATTGTTGCTCCTTCAAGGCTGCAAACCTCTTCAGCTCCTTGGGTTCTTTCTCTGGCTACTCCATTGGGGACCCCATGCTTATTCTATTGGTTGGCTGTTAGCCATTGACATTTTGATCCACTTTCCAATAAGGATCAAAGTATTCTCACTTTGGTCTTCCTTCCTCTTGAGCTTCATGTGCTCTGTGAGTTGTATCTTGGGTATCCTGAGTTTTTGGGCTAATATCCACTTATCAGTGAGTGCATATCATGTGTGTTCTTTTGTGATTGGGTTACCTCACTCAGTATGAAATTTTCTAGCTCCATCCATTTGCCTAAGAATTTCATTAAGTCATTATTTTTAATAGCTGAGTAGTACTCCATTGTGTAAATATACCACATTTTCTGTATCCATTCCACTGTTGAGGGACATCTGGGCTCTTTTCAGTTTCTGGCTGTTATAAAAAATGCTGCTATGAACCTAGTGGAGCATACTGTATTTATCACTAGTGTTTTGTAGTACAATTTGAGGTCATGGATGGTGATTCCCTCAGAAGGTCTTTTATTATTGAGAATTGTTTTGGGTATCCTGAATTTATTGTTTTTTCCATATGAAATTGAGTCTTGCTCTTCTCATGTCTGTGAAGAATTGTGTTGGAATTTTGATGAGGAATGCATAGCCAAAAAGTACAGAGTATCTAGTGCACAACCCACACACTGTAAGAAGTGTAATAAGTGGAAAGTTTAAAAGGGGATACTTCAGTCCCACTTAGAAGGTAGAAGAAAATAATCACAGGAAGCAGAGGGAGGGAGTTTTCTGGGTGGGTGAGGGGAGGGGGGGAGAAGGGGGAATGGAATAGGATCAGGTGTGTGAGGACAGGAGAGAAACCCAGACAGCCAGGAGAATAAATGGAAATATGTAGCCTTGGGTGGTAGGTGGGGAAACTTTCTAGAAAATACCAGAGACTTGGGAGTTGAGAGACTCTTAAGACTCAATGGGAGCAACCTTAGCCAAGGTGCCCAACAGTAGGGAGAGGGAACTCAAAGAGACTACCTCCATTAGATAGACAGGACTTCAAGCAGAGCAACAGTCAAAATTTCTGACCCAGAAATTGTTTCTGTCTAAAAGAACTGCTGGGATAAAAATAGAGAAGAGACTCAAGATAGAATCCTGGCATGGCTGTCCTCTGGGAGGCTCTACACAAGAGCTGACTGAGACAGAAGCAGATATTTGCACACAACCACTGGACTGATGCTGGGGACCCATTAGAGGAAGGACTGAAGAAACTGAAGAAGAGGTGAGCCACAGGAAGACCAGCAGTCTCAACTAACCTGGATCCCAATGAGTTTCAAGAGGCTGAGCCACCAACTAGGCAGCATTCCTGGGCTGATTTGAGGCCCCAGAGACATGTATAGCAGAGAACTGCCTGGTCTGACCTTAGTGGGAGAAGATGGACTTAACCCTTTAGAAACCTGAGGCCCTAGAGAAAGATGTGGTCTGGTTCTGGAAGCACTCTTTTGGAGGCAAGAAGGAGGAGGAGTGGGATGGGTAACTGTAGGAAGGAGGTCTGGGAGGAGGGGCAACAGCTGGGCTGTAAATAAAATAATTTACAAAACAGAACAAAACAAAGCTGGAAAGGGTAGGTAAGGCTAGCTTAAAATCACACAAGTCTCAGCTAAGATGTATAAAAATAGTTATGTTAGGATTGCAAGGCACTTTCTTTGCAGGTTTTTTTTTTCCAGTCACTTAACTACTTCAGTGTAAAAAATGAAATGCTTTATCCTTCAAATTTGTAGCTTAAAATCTTCTGAATGTTTAGACCTTTGGATGGAATCTAGTGAGGAGACAAGAGAGGGCAATCTGCAACCCAGACAGGGGCCTCGTCAGAACCCAACGTGTCCAGCAGTCCAGTTTCTACTTTGTATACCTATGGATATACATGGGATTTGTGTTGTTTCCAACACTCAACCTACAACACTTTGTTATAACAACTTGAGCTGAGATATTTCCCTGGACTCTAGCATTATGTAGACATGATTTAGAATATGCTATAACAAAATCAAATTTAAGCTATATTCTCTGAAATAGACAATATTCAAATATAATAATTTCCTTTTTCACAGTCATATTTTAATTTGCTTGGAACTAAAACCAATCCTTTATATCTAAGAGGTTGTCCTTCATTGACAACCTCATATACCATGTCCCACATCTCATGGGTTGTTTATTTCTAAAGTTTAGAGTAATTGAAAATGTTTCCCTTTCTCTTTCCTCTTCATGACCTGCTACCTATCTCACTAACTCAACTTATATCATTAAAAGCATTTTAAATATAATAGGTAATAGAACTTTACTAATTTTTACTATTTCTCCTTAAAACATTTATTGGCACATCAATATATGTAGAGAAATATATTAATTGAATCCTCTCATATTTGGCATATTCTAAACCATGTCCACAAAATGTATAACTCTAGGGAAATATCTCTATCACCTTTGGAATACAAAGTGGGATATTGAATATGCAGTTGTCTATGAAGAACTTCTTAGATATAAAATATTAGTTTGGTTCAAAAGCAATTTTAAATATGACTGTAAAAAGGAAAATATTATATTTGAAAATAGTTCATTTGGGCGATGGCATATGAGGTTGTTAAGAAGCTACATGGAGGAGGACTATAGACAAAACAAGGAACCAAAATGTACAATTTTCTGGAATTTGTATAGAGAGAATATTCTTTTTAGAAATACCAATGTATGGCTATGGCTTCCTATTTTATACCTGAAAAGATATAATTTTGAGTCAAAGAAAAAGGCTTACAATGCCTTTTTCTTTTTGGAAGTTTTACTGCAAAAGTTACACAAATGTTATAGCAATGTATCTTAGAAGGATTTGGATACACCCAGAGACAGATAAAGAAATGGTTATTGACTGAAGATGGCTAATCTTAGTTTTCATATTAAACACTAATATTGTCTTCATTCAGGAAAGTCAAGTACTCCATGCATAGTGTTTGGTGTCTTGATAAGACAGACACACACTTAACTTGGGAAATGATGTCTCTTCATGTTTTTTAAAGGTGTTTATTCCAAGCACGGTGACACAAAACAGAGAACGAATGAATAAGCAATGTGTCTTCCTGAGGTTTGAAGGTGGCAGTTTATGTCTACCAAGAGCTTCATAATTTTTTATGGTCTGTTACTTAATATTGATAGTTATGGTATCATCAGAGTGGTCAAGAGAGAGGTGATGTTCTCTTTCCATATTTGATACACTAGGAATTGAGGCAGCTGATGAGATGAGTATTCTCCTCCACACTTTGTTATCTGGAAAGCTCAAAGAACATACCCAGCTAAAGAAAATATTGGCTAAGGATTTATAAATGTGCATGCCCTCTGATAAGAGAAAATTACTCTTTTAATAATAGAAGACAGGGTGAGTAAATGATGAAGTTGAAAATTTTTAAAATAACATAAAGTGACAGTATTAGGAGGATTGAATTAATCTAGTTCTGTGCATATATTGATGTGCCTATAAATGATTTAAGCATAAATAGTAAAAATTAGTAAAGTCCTATTGCTTATTATATTTAAAATGCTTTAAATGATCCAAGTTGAGTTAGTGAAATAGTTAGCAGGTCGTTATGAAGATCAAAGAGGAAAGAAAAAGAGAAACATTTTCAATTACTCTACACTTTAGAATATAAACAAGCCGTGGGATGTGGGAGGTGGTATATGAGGTTGTCTTTTATTCCAATAACACCACTTATCACATAACCCAGAGGCAACAGTTTAATGAGAATTATTTTAATTAGAATTCAATTAGACTCAATATACTCATATTTCAAATCTCAAGATAAAACAAATGGTCATAGAAATGAAAAGTGATTCTGGAGGAGTTTGTCATTCATTAATTTCTTGGGAATATTATTTACAGGAAGGCAGCTATCTATTGCTTTGGTTTGGGTATGGTCTCAGTAGTTTACACGGAGAGGCTTGGCCCTCTGTCATGATGTGGAAAGGTGGGAAAGCTTTGGAATATGGAGCTCTGAGGATTCCTTAGATTAACAGGAAATGCCACCTGGAGAGAGGTGGTAGGAACTCACACAGCCTCAGCCTCTGTGGTGTTTTCTTTTAAGGGCTATTGCTTCCCCATGCATTTGATGCTGTCATTGTGTTGCCAGCTACCTCAAGCTGGTGTATTGTTTTGGAATTTCCAGATTGGTGAGCTACATACTCATAGCTTTTCTTTAGCTAACAATTTACCTTCAGGTATTTGGTATAGAAAAGGGAAAAAGGAATAATACAACTACTTTTACCCATTTTGTATTTATTAAAAAGATACAGCATACTATTCAGCAATTAAAAACAATGAATTCATGAATTTTTTAGGCAAATGGATGGAACTGGAAAATATCATCCTAAGTGAGGTAACACAATCACAAAAGAATACACATGGAATGCAATCATTGATAAGTGGATATTAATTAGCCCTGAAGCTCTGAATACTGAAGATACAATTAGCATATCAAATGATTCCCATGAAGAAGGAAGAAGAGGGCCCTAATCCTGGAAAGGCTTGATCCAGCATTGTAGGGGAGTACCAGGACAGAGAAAAGGGAGGGGGAAAGATAGGAGAATGGATGGAGAGAAGAGGACTTATGGAACATATGGGAGGGGGAACTGGGAAAGGGGAAAGCTTTTGGAATGTAAACAAAGAATATAGAAAATAAAAATATATATTAAAAAAAGATACAGCAAAATGAATAAAGCTAATTGCGAGGCTCATGAGCTTTGGAAATGGGGAAAAGTGGTGTGATATGATTGTCAGGGTTCATATATTGATAGAGATGGTGGAAGGGGGAAGGATGAGGTTGTGTGTGGGAGAGAGAGAGAGAGAGAGAGAGAGAGAGAGAGAGAGAGAGAGAGAGAGAGAGAGAGGAGTTTTACTGCTAATATGACATAGAGAGTAGCTAATATTGCAATATGAGAGAGTTTTAATGGAAAGTGAGAATTGTGGCTAGGCTAGAATAGCTCCCTGTAAAGACAGGTTTTACTGATGAAAGCCGTGCTTGTGCTTCAGGATCTCCAAGGAAAGCTTTCAAAAGGTTGACTCTTTGGGATTCAAAATAAGAGCGATGAAAAAAATTCCACTTGAGTGTTAAAGTATATTCCACATATGTACTGAATAAAGAATTTTTTTATCAAAATTGAATAATCCAAAATTAAACAGGTATCCTATGTTGAAGTGGAATATTTCTTATTCTAGTAGTATGTAAATACTCTGTTAAATTGAGAAATAATTTCAACCGATAAATGACTTATTTTACCACTGGTAAGAAGAAGAAGTATTCTATGTATATGTAAAAAACACATCCCACAAAGAGATTCTGGGATGGCACACGTACAGGGATGACCCCCTGAAACATGAAGACTGAAGGCCACAGCCTTTCACAGTGAGCCCGCTTACTCCCCAGAACTCACAGACTGAGTTTATTTTAGAGAGAGTAAGCAACATTTGCATGAAAATGAACCAGTTAATGCCAAAGAGATATTCAAAACAGAAGGTATCAGTTGTGTGTGTGTGTTTGCTTATGACTGCAATCACAGGACTTGAGAGACTGAGACAGGTAGATAGCCATGAATTCCAGGCAGCCTAGGAAACACCCCAAGTTCTGGATCTACCTACCCTACAGAGTGAGATCCTGTCTCAGATGGACTGATACACAGACAAGCCGAACAAAACTGATAATAAATAATAATAATAATAATAATAAATAGAACCCAATTTTGAACTTTCTCTCTTGCTCACAAGATTTCTACCATACCCAATGTCTTCAGAAGGAAATTCAATTCTTTGACATTGCTTTTGATAACCTGGATTATGTATTCTAAATATATATTTCAGGCTTAAGATCAATCTATGCACTCACTAGTCTCACTAGGCTCATCAATTTGTTTACTAGTTTGGGGACAGATGAATAAAAACCAAACTAGTTTGCTTAAACTTCTTTAAACTGCTTGGCTTTTCCACAGACACATCTTCTGTTTGCACTACACCCCTCCCAAACCCCTAACACCCTTTCTTATGTATCAAGTATTCTGTAAAAGGCAAACTCAATCCTTCGTCCTTGAAACAGTCTTCTTTAGTCTAAGCTGTGTTTGTTTTCCTTTCATTACAACTGTGTTTGCTTGCACCTTTTGTAAAATGCTCACATGAGAAACCTTAGACTCTAATTACCTGTACTTGCCTTATATCTTTTTCTACCCAGATAGGAATTCTCCTGACATATGCAGACAAATCCACATTGTTTATGATTCCCAGATCCGCGCTTAAAATGACAACTTACACATGAATGATTATTGAAAAGATGGTTTGGCACATTATCTCAGACTATGTTTTAATCTGTCACATGCAGATTAGAACGTTTGAGTGGATTATTTCTCCTAAAGTGGCTCTCAAGTTTTAGTCCTGAGACTTGTAAACAAGTTTGTTGAGATTCAACAAATCCTGCCTGTGTTTCCTCCAACCACCCAGAATGAGTAGAGCAGGCATGCTGGGCAGGAGTGTGCAAAACAGCGTCCCCTTGAAGGAATTTCACACAGGTTGGAGACCTCCCTCCACGTGTCGAGTGAAGGACTCATGCCCAGTTGTGCATCACGGAGCCCTAACTGGCCTCCACAAAAGCTGCTCCCTTTGGTGCCATGCAGTTTTCCAGAAGCTGGAAACCCAGGCACTCTCTACACTTCTCTGCCTGCTTGACAGACATAGTGCATGGTGACTATTCCTCTTCAAGGGAATAACAGCAAAACAGCTTGTGTACCTTGCAAGCCTGAGACCGAAAGATGTGGTAATTGATGAAGTGATGGCACTCGGAAACAATGGAGCCCTCATTGATAATACACAAGACACCTTCCACTGCAGCATTAAGCTCCTACTGGCCAGGAAGGCCTACTGGGTACTCTACACATGAGAAATAGACTTCGATTGGCTTAACTAGTACATTTGTAGGGACAGGGTTGGAAAATACTATATAGTGTATCATGTTCAGTGTTAAACCACTAAAGGAGAATTATTTAAACCTTGAGAGTTAGATTTTTTTAATCTTATTCTGTTTACTAGATAAAACAGCACCTTAAATCAAAATCTGCAAATTAATAATTCTTATCTGTTCATGAGAACATCTAAGAATGGAAACATTCTCCACTCTTTTATTTCTGACTTTTAATGAAGGTGCAGCAGACTGTACCAAAAAACTCACATCATCAGCCTTTCATTGTACAGAGCCATATTGGGGCAGTCATGCACATGGTCAGAGTTTGACTTTGGTCAAGGACAATCCCTGGCTTCGGGCAGGAATCTGCCATTAGGACATAATAGCAAAGTAGGTTAAAGCAGGAATTTTTATCCTTAGGTGGAGTGCTAAGAGTGTACTTGACTATGGTCAAGGTTAACTTCTCCCAGATAGCCAGGATCCTGCTCCACCTAGGGTGGAGTGCTCAAAGTAAAGGTTAAGTTCATTGTTCCTCCAGGTCTAGCAGTCAAGACGAGGACCTCCAAGAGAAGCTAGACAACTTCCACTGTTAAAAGGTCTGGCGCCATTAAAGTTTGCGGCTTTGATCAGTGAATATTGTCTTGGCCATTCTTCTTTTCGCCCCTTCCCTATTCATCCCTCAGCTTCTGTTCCATAAACCCACTTCGTAATAGCTGCAGGCAGCTATGGAACCCAACATTTCATTTATGGATTACAATATTAACCTATTATAACAATGGTTTATATCATTTTCTTCATTTTTATAATTTTTTGTGAAACTATGAAATGAAGATGAAATAAGTATCTGAAAATAAAGTAAACTTTAATTCCTCAAAATATAATATCAAACAAAGAATAGAATGAGACGAAATTCTTCTTAAAAGGTGATAAAGCAGAGGCCTCCCTCCAAACTGTTATCACATGAATGACATGAGAGTTATTTTGGAGCCACGTTCAGTCTCTTAACTCCATTAGCTATTTCTATAAGCCAAAGCATCCTAAAATTCAAATAGCTGACAATTTGCAAGTACCTCCCTAATTTGAATCTCCTCCCTTTCCTCTAATTCATGAGGCATTTCATGATGCAGTCATAACAAACAAGAGACTTTCGATTTCCCAATGCGCATATCATGCACGATTGGATCAAACATCATTTATAACATTATTGGATTCTGGAGAAGCTATTATTACTCCCTTTTGTCAGAAAAGTGTTGAATTTTCCCAAGCAGAAATAAGTCTTGTAGTTCTTCATTTGCATTTTAGAAGCCTCGTTTCTAGACATTTACTCTTTGTAAGTAAACAGATGGATTTTAAATATTAAAAACCCATTTGGTATGACTGAAAACTTAACTGCCTACATTCCCCCATTACAGAATCTTTGGGTGTGAAATTGAAAAGCAAATTATACTACGTTAAGTCTGAACAGAGTTCATCTAGAGCTTTGTCTTTGTTAAATTGGTGGGGGAGGTTTATTTGTGGACAAAGACTACAAAGGGAACAGCTGGACAGCTGCAGCCTGACCCTGAAGGAAGAAGAGGGAACTGCAGTTGATTTCAAAAGGTGTGATTTAGACATATCCTAACAGGATAATGTTTTTCTGCACACCTAATGAATATGCCATAGTCAAGTGAAGATAACAAAATGGCAAACATGATATTGAAAATTGCTCTCATCAGAGTCCCCAGATTTCTCCATTTATCCACAATTCCCTCTGCTACAGTGACAACCTTCTGCAATTCCTCCCAAAGTTTGCTTAAAAGCTTTTGATGGGCGGTCAGCCAATTCGGAGATTTTATTACCTTATTAGAAAGCAGGTAATAGACAAGCAGATCATAATTTTTTCCCCATGAACCAACTGTTTTGTCACAAAACAGAAGCAAGGAATTCAAAATAGAGGAGGATAAGCAGGTAGGGCCAAGACAGGTTTTGAACAAAATACCCATTTTGTGTACAGTGCATTAGCAAGTGTCAGGAAAGACAGGTACTGTGGCCTTCCATGTCTCAGGTATCCACTGCTGTTTGGCTTAGCAGGGAGATGTGATTGCTTTATTAGCCCATAGACATTTCATCTGGAGTCAAACAACACAAAACCAGAGGAGTAATCCCCCCCCCCCACACACACACCTACGCAAACAGTATAGCAGGGGGGAGATACACATTCATTCAGAATTAATAGACCCAGAAACAGCAACGTGTTGTGATATTTATTTAAAATGACTTAAATTATTTAGAAAAAGTAGGAAGGAGTGCAGGGAAATATTTGTTGTTGCAAATGTCTAGAATCAGTTGTCCTTTTTTAAGGCCACAGAATTTAGCATTTCCATTGATATTTAACTTAAGTCTTCCGAGTGGGGGAAAGAACAGATGTGTTGTTTGATTTGCCTGTGGCTTGCTCAGGTTTTTAACTTTTCTGAGCCTCAATGTCTTTTCTTAAGGTAGGCAGCTGAGAGAACTTGAGGATTTCACCTGTGTTTCATACTTTTAAAGAAGATACCATACATCAATAAAATATTGCTAACATCAAAAAGATGCTTTAAACTAGAGGCACTAATTTCTTTAATTTTTAAGTGTTATTAAAATTTACTTAAGTGTACTTTTATGAAGATATCCATTTTTAATGTACATACAACTTCTGGGATAAAACATTAGAAGAGTGTTGGCCCAGTTAGCCTTAATAATCGGAAGGAAGTGATTTTATAATTTAATTAGCCTTTAATAATAGGAAGGATTTATTTTCTTATCATGTTAATAGAATTTTATTATTATATATTAATATGAATAGAAGTTACTTGGCAAGACAAGTTCATATTTCTTACAAACAGGAATTTCACAGTTGTATTTCTTACAATTTATTATTTGTTCCATACGCTTGCCAATTTTATACTATAGCAAAATGTGTAGGTGTATTTTTAACTTGTCTACTTAATACCTTTTGTGCTTCATGGATGCTTTTTGCTCTGTTGCTTCATTATGGGGTAGTTTTTATGAGATAGTTCTTCCTGAAGTCATCCTGCAATTTTCCAGATGACTACACATGCACATGCATTATTTGGGGTAAGATTTACATACAACACTACCACCAGAAATTCTTCTGCAATACTTTTCTTTTATCATTATTGAGTGAATATGTGCTCTGGCTTGTGAATGGAAGTGAAAGAACAGTTCTGAGGATGCTTTTCTTTCATTCTACCTCTATTGGGCTCCAGGAATTGAGCACAGGCCTTCAGACCTTAGACACAAACTCTCTTCTTCATGTTCTGAGTCATATATGCTGTCCCATAACAGGGAATCTACTCCTGTGCATGTGAACATGCATGTGGCTGTTTTCCCCACTTATTCTGGAGCAGTTACTTGTTAATTCACTAGAGTACCTCCTTTATGATTTGTCTAAGAAGATTGTTCACAAAAGGAACCACAACAGAAACATTAATATAATTATTACTCAAGCAGCCGCTCTTAGGCTTCCGTAACTAGCCACGATTGTGTGGTTACTGCAATACAATGCAGTTTCTATGTGGATATGTGCTCATATATGTGGGTGTGTATGAGTCCAGACATACGCACACACATTCATACATGTATATTCTCATCAACCAGACACACAATCAGCATAAAAGTGCTTTTAATCAAAGCCTGGGGGAAGGATCATTAGAGTAGAGACTGGAAAAATTAATAAGATATCTTGAGCTTGAGAAAAGCTGTCATAGAAAGCACTGAGGAGAGGAACAGTCTGTTGAGGAAATGCTAGCAATTCTGGGTGGCAATGAGTGGTGAAAGATTAAGTTGGAAGCTTGTTAGAAGTCATCCTGTAGGAAGTCAGGCTCACAACTGTAAGACATTTTGATGATGTTCCAAAGGAAATGTGAGGCCTGACTTCATGTGATATGACAGAGTGACATGATCCGATTTGTGTTGAAGAACGACTCATCTAGCAATATCGCCAAGGGTGGAGAGAAAGAGAGTAAAACTGGAGACAGACAGATCAGCTAATGGGTCTGGAATAGAATCTGACTTTCAGTAGTAGTGAACTGGTCCATTTGCGATTCTCTGTAAACACATGAGTACAGGTGCCTTTCAGGCTTCTTCATCCATCTTCCTGTACAGCCCCAGGAAAGTCCTGTGTTCTCCATCAGTTAGTGTTCTCATGAGAAGTGAAACCATAACATTTTCCTACACACTTTTATTAGAACAACTATATTTCCAAATATATAACAGAATATGCATTATTCACAACCTTGTCACTAACCTCACAACCTTTGGATTTTCTGATAATTATAAGCTACAATATCACAGTTCTTCAAAATCAACACATGCTTCTCTGTGCATTGTTAATTTTTTGTTAATGATTTTGTTAATTTTGCTACAAAACTGTTATGAAGTCAATTCTCCACAACAAAGGATAATGCTTATAACAAGGGATTAGGAGACACTTTTAGGCCAAACCTTGCTCCTTTCCCTAAGGTTGAAGTCTATTTATAAACCAGGAGGGCAAATTTGCTTTCATGCTCAAGGACTGTCTGTTATTAAAATCATAAATCATAAAGCATTCTGCAGAACAGCAAATACTATAAATACTCTTTCAAAACAATCATTAAAACTTAATAGCACATTCTTCTTGTCTATGCCAATAATTTAGAATGAATCTGAAAGTCAGAAGATACATTTATGTCAGTCTCACTGGTTAATTTACCATTTCCTGCACCAAATGTGTTTCTCCATATCTTATATTTTTCATTTCTTAACCCCAAGCCAACACTTTAAACACCTTCCTCACAATTTGGTAGGACATGCTCTAAAGGTTTAATCCAGAAAGGAACTACAACTTTTTTTAACAGAACAACTGTTGTGAATAAATATTCATCTGTCTATAAATTATAAATTGTCTATAATACCCTTCCCATATTGGTCTTGGATTATTATATCTAGTAATAATAGCAGTGATCATCACTCCTTCAGATTTTACACTTTGTAAATGTTTTGTGGTAGCTTTGATGCCAAAGGGATACTGAAAGCATGGAAGGGACATCGTGTTACCTTTTTTAAAAGTAAAATTATACTAATTTATTAATGAATTCATTCATTAAGAAACATTTATGATATCAGTGATATAGATATCTTTCCAAAAAATTTGAAGTCTATTTGGATGATGATTTTTAAATCTCTTTCAAACATAAAATAAGTTATAATTAAGAAAGCAACAATTAACTCACTCACTTATTAGCAGCCTTTGAGAGATTGTTAATTAATTCTATGTGTGTATTACTTTCTAACTTATGAATTATTTTCATATTGGTAACTTCAGTGAATATCTTTAAGTACCTGCCCTGCTAATGTGTTAACAGTGCTGGAAGCAGAATTCCTGTCATTTCATTCTCTTATAAGTGACTCCCTGTCTGAGTACAACTCAGTCTATTTTGTTGAATCTTTTAAACATTAAATTTTAGGGTTCTGTAAATTAAGGATATGGTAAGGGTAGACACATTAGCAGTATGAGAAGATTGCTTAGAGAGTTTACCACCATCATCCATCAATCATAAAAATAATAAGGATGTAATCACTTCATTTATTGCTACATCAGAATTAAAGTAATAGTTCACAATCATATCTCAATTAAAGGGTCAGACACTAGAAAAACTGATGAAAGGACTTTCATTTCATTTTAAGAGTTAGGCTCCAGTTTACTTGGTGATGGACAGTTGAAATAAAATGTTTAACATATTCTATTTTGATCTTTGCTCCTGTGACTGAACAGGCAGGTCCAGCCAGCTACCCAGAAATCACCCAGAGTATAAGATCGCTTGGAACACAGCTCCCCCATGCCCCAGGGTTCCACCTGCACCCAGGAGCTGGGCAGTGCCACCACAGCCATCTGTATGCCCAGTCTGCTAGGAGATATCTGTTCTGTAGGAAGTCCTGCGATTTGAGGTGAGGCCACCCTCTTCACTCCTGCAACTGGGCTGGCTGTTTCAGCCAGCAACACAGAGAACACTGGAGTCTAAGATCACTTGGAACTTGGTCTTTCAGGGCCCCACCTGCACCAAGAAGCTGGGCAGCCACACAGCTATATGTGCCAGGGGAAAGCCAGTTATACAGGGGTGGTGAGATAGGTTTGCAGGCACACAGGAGGGACAAGTACCAGCCAGTGACAGCAGGACCAACTAATACCAGAAGTAACCATATGGCAAAAGGCAAATGTAGAAACTTTACTAACAGAAATCAAGGCAATATGGCACCATCTGAACCCAATTCTCTCACAACAGCAAGTACTGGATACCCCAACATACCAGAAAAGCAAGATTTGGATTTAAAATCACAGCTCAGGATGCTGATGGAGGGATTCAAGAAGGACATAAATAACTCTCTTAAAGAAATGCAGGAGAAAACAAGTAAACAGGGAGGACCCCTTGAAAAACTAAAGGAAAACACAGCAAAATAGGTGAGGGAATTGAACAAAACCATCCAGGATCTAAAAATGAATGTGGAAACCATAAAGAAAGCATGAGGGGAACAACTCTGGGCATAGAAAACCTAGGAAAGAAGTCAGGAGTCATGGATCCAAGCATCAACAACAGAATACAAGAGATAGAAGGGAGAATCTTAGATGCAGAAAATACCATAGAAAGCATTGATACAACAGTCAAAAAATGCAAAATGCAAATAGCTCCTGACTCAAAATATCCAGGACATCCAGCACAAAACGAGAAGACCAAACTTCTCTGTGAGATATATAAGAGAGAAGATTTTCAACTTGAAGAGCCAGTAAATGTCTTCAACAAAATTATAGAAGAAAACTCTTAACTCAAAGAAAAAGATGCCCATGAACATCCAAGAAGCCTACAGAACTCCAAATATATTTGACCAGAAAAGAAATTCCTCCTGTCACATAATAATTAAAACACCAAATGTACTAAACAATGAAAGGATATTAAAAGAAGTAAGGGAAAAAGGTCAAGTAAAATATAAAGGCAGACCTATCAGAATTACATCAGACTTCTCACCAGAGACTATGAAAGCCAGAAGAGCCTGGGAAGATGTCATACAGACCCTAGGGGAACAAAAATGCCAACTCAGACTGCTATATCCAGCAAATCTCTCAATTACCATAGATGGAGAAACAAAAGTATTCCATGACAAAGACAAATTTACACAGTATCTTCCCACAAATCCAGACATTTAAAGGATAATGAAGGAAAGCACCAACAAAAGGAGGGAATCTAGACACTAGAAAACGCAAGAAATTCATCTTTTTTCAACAAACCCAAAAGAAGATAACCACACAAATATAAAAATTACATCAACAATAGCAGGAATCAACAATCACTATTCCTTAACACCTCTTAACATCAATGGACTCAATTCCTCAATAAAAAGACACAGACTAACAGACTGGATACATAGACAGGAGCCAACATTTTGCTGCATACAGGAAACAGATCTCAGTTTCAAAGACAAACACTAACTCAGAGTAAAAGGCTGAAAAACAGTTTTCCAAGCAAATGGTCCCAGGAAACAAGCTGGAGTAGCCATTCTAATATCCAGTAAAATAGACTTTCAACCAAAAGTCATCATAAAAGACACAGAAGGGCACATTTTACTCATCAAAGGAAAAAAAACCTACGAAGAACTCTCAATTCTGAACATCCATGCTACAAATACAAGGGCCACCTCATTTATAAAAAAACTTTAGTAAAGCTTAAAGCACACATCGCACCCCACAGAAAAATTGTGGGTGACTTAAACACCCTACTCTTCTCACTGCACAGATCAGGGAAACACAAACTAAACAGAGACACAGTGAAACTAACAGAAATTTTGGACAAAAGGGATTTAATAGATATCCATAGAACATTTCATCCTAAATCAAAAGAGTACACCTTCTTCTTAGCACCTCATGGTATCTTCTCCAAAATTGATCATATAATTGGTCACAAAACAGACGTCAATAGATATAAGAAGATCGAACTAATCTCATGCCTCCTATCAGATCACTATGGAGTAAGGGTGGTCTTCAATAGCAACAAAAACAACAGAAAGCCCAAATACACATGGAAGCTGAACAATGCTCTACGCAGTGATACCTGAGTCAAGGAAGAAATAAGGCAGAAAATTGAAACCTTTTTAGAATTCAATGAAAATGAAGGCACACGTACCCAAATTTATGGGACATAAAGAAAGCAGTGCTAAGAGGAAAACTCATAACTCTGAGTGCCTCCAAAAAGAATCTGGAGAGAGCATACACTAGCAGCTTAACAACACACCTGAAAGTTTTAGAACAGAAAGAAGCTAATATACTCAAGAGGAGTAGAAATCAGAAAATCATCAAATTTAGGTCTGAAATTAACCAAGTAGAAAAAAAAAGAACTATATAAAGAATCAACACAACCAGGAACTGGTTCTTTGAGAAAATCAACAAGACTAATGAGAGGGTACAGAGACAGTATCCAAATTAACAAAATCAGAAATGAAAAGAGAGAAATAACAACAGAAACTGAGAAAATTTAAAAAAAAAACCATCAGATCCTTCTTCAAAAGCCTAAACTTAACACAAGTGGAAAATCTGGATGAAATGGGCAATTTCCTAGACAGGTACCAACTACCAAATTTAATCAGGATCAGATAGACCATCTAAATGGTCCCATCACCCCAAAAGAAACAGAAGTGATCATTGACAGTCTTCCAACCACAAAAAAAAGCACAGAACCAGATGGTTTTAGTGCAGAATTCTGTAGACCTTCAACGAAGACCTAACACCAATACTCTTCAAACTATTCCACAAAATAGAAACAGAAGGAACACACTACCCAACTCAATCTATGAAGCCACAATTTTGCTGATACCAAAACCACACAAAGATCCAACAAAGAAAGAGAACTTTAGACCAATTTCCCTTATGAATATCGATGCAAAAATACTCAATAAAATTTTTGCCAACCAAATCCAAGAACACATCAGAATGATCATTCACCATGATCAAATAGGCTTCATTCCAGGGATGCAGGAATGGTTCAATAGACTGAAATCCAACAATGCAATCCACTACATAAACAAACTCAAAGAAAAAAACCACATGGTCATTTCATTAGATGCCGAAAAAGAATTTGACAAAATTCATCATCCTTTCATGTTAAGAGACTTGGAAGAAACCAGAATTCAAGGTCCATACCTAAACATAGTATAAACAATATATAGCAAACCAGTACCAACATCAACTAAGGGGAGAGAAACTTGAAGCAATCCCACTAAAATCAGAGACTAGACAAGGCTGTCCTGTCTTTCCATATTTATTCAATATAGTACTTGAAGTTCTAGCTAGAGCAATTAGACAACAAAAGGATACCAAAGGGATACAAGTTGGAAAGGAAGAAGCCAAATTATCACTATTGGCAGATGGTATGATAGTATACTTAAGCGACCCAAAAGTAAATCCACCAGAGAACTCCCACAGCTGATAAACAACTTTAGCAAAGTGGTTGGTTATAAAATTAACTCAAGCAAATCAGTAGCCTTCCTATACTCAAAGGATAAACAGGCTGAGAAAGAAATTAGGGAAATGGCACCCTTCACAATAGCCACAAACAATATAAAGAATCTTGGTGTGACTCTAACTAAACAAGGGAAAGATCTGTATGACAGGAACTTCAGTCTCTGAAGAAAGAAATCAAAGAAGACCTCAGAAGATGGAAAAAATCTCCCATGCTCATAGACTGTCAGGATTAATATAGTAAAAATGGCTATCTTGCCAAAAGCAATATACAGATTCAATGCAATCCCCATCAAAATCCCAACTCAGTTCTTCACAGAGTTAGAAAAAACAATTCTCAAATTCATCTGGAATAACAAAAAACCCAGCATAACTAAAACTAATCTCAACAGTAAAAGAACTTCTGGGGGAATCAGTATTCCAGACCTCAAGCAATACTACAGAGCAATAGTGTTAAAAATTGCATGGTATTGGTACAGTGACAGGCAAGTGGACAAATGGAATAGAATTGAAAATCCAGAAATCCACACACCTATGGTCACTTGATCTTTGACAAAGGAGCGGAAAATATCTAGTGGAAAAAAGATAGCCTTTTCAACAAATGGTGCTGGTTCAACTGGAGGTCAGCATGCAGAAGAATGCACATTGAACCATTCTTATCTCCTTGTACTAAGCTCAACTCCAAGTGGATCAAGGACCTCTATGTAAAACCAGACACACTGAAACTAATAGAAAAAAAAAAACTGGAGAAAACCCTTGAGGATGTGGGCATAGGGGAAAAGTTCCTGAACAGAACACCAATAGCTTATGCTCTAAGATCAAGAATTGACAAATGGGATCTCATAAAATCACAAAGCTTCTTACAACCCCACCAGCAGTGGAGTAGTGTTCCTCTTTCTCCACATCCTCGCCAACACCTGCTGTCTCCTGAGTTTTTAACCTTAGCCAACTTGGCAAAGTTAAACCAAAGTTTTTAACTTTGCCAAAGTAAGGCAAAGGACACTGTCAAAAGGAGAAAAAACGGAACCAACAAATTGAGAAAAGA
Source organism: Apodemus sylvaticus (assembly GCF_947179515.1). NCBI lineage: Eukaryota > Metazoa > Chordata > Mammalia > Rodentia > Muridae > Apodemus > Apodemus sylvaticus. The sequence continues at coordinate 55,501,869 of NC_067489.1, forward strand.
TCTTCATCAACCCTACATCCGAGAGAGGGCCAATATCCAATATATACAAAGAACTCAAGATGTTAGACCCCAGGGAACCAAATAACCCTATTAAAAATGGGGTACAGATTTAAACAAAGAATTTTCACCTGATGAAATTCGGATGGCCGAAAAGCACCTTAAGAAATGCTCAACATCCTGGAAAGGCTTGATCTATCATTAGAGGGGAGTATCAGGACAGAGAAAAAGGAGAGAGGTGATTGTAGAATGGGTAGAGAAGAAGGTTTATGGGACATATGGGGAGGAGGGAACTGGGAAAGGGGAAATCATTTGGAATGTAAACAAAGAATATAGAAAATAAAAATATATAATAAAAAAAGGAAATGCTCAACATCATTAGTCATTAGGGAAATGCAAATCAAAACAACCCTGAGATTTCACCTCATACCAGTCAGAATGGCTAAGGTTAAAAACTCAGGAGACAGCAGGTGTTGGCAAGGATGTGGAGAAAGAAGAACACTCCTCAACTGCTGGTGGGGTTGTAAGATGGTAAAACCACTATGGAAATCAGTTTGGCGGTTCCTCAGAAAACTGGACATGACAATTCCAGAGGACCCTGCTATACCGCTCCTGGGCATATACCCAGAGTATTCCCCAGCATGCATTAAGGACACATGCTCCACTATGTTCATAGCAGCCCTATTTATAATAGCCAGAAGCTGGAAAGAACCCAGGTGTCCCTCAATGGAGGAATGGATACAGAAAATGTGGTATATCTACACAATGGAATACTACTTAGCAATTAAAAACAATGAATTCATGAATTTTTTAGGCAAATGGTTGGAACTGGAAAATATCATCCTAAGTGAGGTAACCCAATCACAAAAGAATACACATGGAGTGCAGTCATTGATAAGTGGATATTAATTAGCCCTGAAGCTCTGAATACTGAAGACACAATAAGCTTAACAAATGATTCCCATAAAGAATGAAGAAAAGGGCCCTGATCCTGGAGAGGCTTGATCCAGCATTGTAGGGGAGTACCAGGACAGAGAAAAGGGAGGGGGAATGATTGGAGAATGGATGGAGAGAAGAGGACTTATGGGACATATGGGGAGGGGGGAATTGGGAAAGTGGAAAGCATTTGGAACGTAAACAAAGATATATATATATATATATATATATATATATATATATATATATATATACTGCCTGGTATTGGTACAGTGACAGGCAAATAGATCGATGGAATAGAATTGAAGACCCAGAAATGAACCCATACACCTATAGTCACTTAATCTTTGATAAAGGAGCTACAACTATCCAGTGGAAAAAAGATAGCCTTTTCAACAAATGGTGCTGGTTCAACTGGACGTCAGCATATAGAAGAATGAAAATCAATCCATTCTTACCTCCTTGTACTAAGGTCAACTCCAAGTGGATCAAGGACCTCCCCATTAAACCAGACACACTGAAACTAATAGAAAAGAAACTGGGGAAGAGCCTTGAGCTCATGGGCACAGGGGAATATTTCCTGAACAGAACACCAATAGCTTATGCTGTAAGATCAAGAATTGACAAATGGGACCTCATTAAATTACAAAGTTTCTGTAAGGCAAAGGACACTGTCTATAGGACAAAATGGCAACCAACAAATTGGGAAAAGATCTTTACCCTACCTCCGACAGAGTGATAACATCCAAGATTTACAAGGAACTCATGAAGTTAGACTCCAGAGAGCTAAATAACCCTATTAAACAATGGGGTACTGAGTTAAAGAATTTTCACCTGGGGAATATCAAATGGCTGAGAAGCACCTAAAGAAATGTTCAACATCCATAATCATGAGGGACATGCAAATCAAAACAATCCTGAGATTTCACCTCACACCAGTCAGAATGACTAAGTTCAAAAACTCAGGAGACAGCAGGTGTTGGCGAGGATGTGGAGAAAGAGGAACACTCCTCCACTGCTGGTGGGGTTGGAAGCTGGTACAACCACTTTGGAAATCAGTCTGGAGGTTCCTCAGAAATCTGGGCATTACACTTCTGGAGGACCCTGTTATACCACTCCTGGGCATATACTCAGAGAATTCCCCAGCATGTAATAAGGACACATGCTCCATTATGTTCATAGCAGCCCTATTTATAATAGACAGAAGATGAAAGAACCCAGATGCCCCTCAAGGGAGGAATGGATACATAACATGTGATATATTTACACTATGGAATACTACTCAGCTTTTAAAAACAATGGATTCATGAAATTCTTAGGCAAATGGGTAGAACTGGAAAATATCATCCTAGGTAAGATAACCCATGACAAAAGAACACACTCACTGACAATTGGATATTAGCCCAGAAGCTCAGAATACCCAAAAAATAATTCACATATCAAATGATGCCCAAGAAGAAGGAAGGAGAGGCCTCTGGTCCTAGGAAGGCTTAATGTAGCAGAGTAGGGGAATACCAGGACAGGGAAGCAGGAGGGGGTTGATTGGGGAACAGGTGGAGGGAAAAGGGCTTATAAGACTTTTGGGGAGGGGGGAATCCAGGAAAGGGGAAATCATTTGAAATGTAAATAAAGAATATATCTCATCATGAAAAAATATATTCTATTTTCCAAAATCTAGGATTAAGCTGATACTTTGACAAGAATGCCCATCACAAAAAAACCAAAATTAATAAAGCTCAATCCTTCAATCTCTGTACCTAGCCAGATTCAAAGTGATTCAAATGTGTGTTTCCTAGGACGGAGGTGAGATGGAATTCTGGAATTTTGGGCTATTAGATGGAAAACACTTTCCTAGGCTGTCACTAGAGGAAATGGCCCAGCAGGCAGGAAAGATGAGGCTCAGGGGATGAGACATCTGAGTGAAGAAAAGCCTAGCACCATGCTGAGGGACACAGAGTGCTGGGGCATAGCATCAGAATGACCTGGATGCAGAGATGAGATGCAAGAGGAGTCAGAAAAGTGGAGCTTGACCACTCAGAGGGTAAGCGAACAGGACTGGAGAATATCGGAAATAGGAAGAGAAGGGGAGTTGATAGAATTTGAAAGAGTGTCTGTGGTTTTCACAATGAAGAGTGTGACTGAGCTAAAAATGCTAGTCAGTGAACCTTTGTAAAGGCTTACTAGGACCAGAGGGTATCAGTGATGGGACTCAGTTCTCAGGAAGGTTCAAGATGGCTGACAAGGAGGGGCAAGCATGCTACACAGATGTGTTCTGGATGGGAGGATGTGTAGGAAGGAAAGATGGTGTTGCATCTTGTGATGTACTTGCTCTATGACACAGGCATTTTCTTTATTTTATCGCTTTGCTGTTTAAATATTAATGTCAATTGATGCTATTTTGTTATGATTCATATTTTTTGTTGGTCTTATTAAAGCCTTGGTTTGAAGCAATGTTATACATAAGGTATGTTTTACACAAATAAAAATACCTAATCAGGAAATAATTTAGGACTCTTTTCAAGTGTTGAAAATGCATCCCTTGGTGCCTAATGGACAGATTGCTTAGCCTAGTTTAGGTGCTCTGTACCAAGGAGACATGCTCACTGTCTTAGGGAAGAAAGAGAGAGAGAGAGAGAGAGAGAGAGAGAGAGAGAGAGAGAGAGAGAGAGAGAGAGACAGAGAGAGAGAGAGAGACAGAGAGACAGAGGGGGAGCAGGAGGAGGAGGAGGAGGAGGAGGAGGAGGAGGAGGAGGAGGAGGAGGAGGACAGTACCTAGAGAATGATACATGAATATTGTTTCTGGCTTCTTCACACATGCCTATATACCCACATCTGTGCACCCTACATATACATGTGAACATGCGTACATACCTACACACACACATAAAGCATAGTGAGGAATGCAAGTAAGGAGAAATACATGGCCATCCTCCCTTCTATCAAGACTTCTAGAAACAGAGTAGATAGGCAACTCAAAGTACCAAGATCCAGTGCAACATGTGACATTATCAAGCGAAAAGAAATGTGTGTATTTCCCTGTGTATTTGACTCGCATTCTGCAAATTTTTTAGTTCTATTGTGCTTCAGTTAATTGGGTATTTACTTGTTAATTGGGTTTTTAATTTCAGTTCTTTGGGCTTTAAAAGAAAAGTTATTTTGCTACTTTATAATGATATCTCATTACATGTCTAAATTCTCAACATCTAATTATATTTCTTTAAACATGTGATCTGTCTATTGTCATGTACTCCATCTGATAATTCTATCTTTCAGGCCTAATTTGTGCGGTTTTTTTGTGTATGGATTTCTGTTTTCTGAGCACATTGAGTTATTTTATATTGTGAGAAAAGCTGGACACATCTGTCAGGTTCCTTTGAGGCATTGATTAAACTGTATTTGTTTCAGACATAATTTATTTATGCCTGCCAACCTCCTTGATGTTGCATTTTCCTGTGATGCTGTATTATAACCTTAATATTTTGACCTGGCAGTTTTGAATATTCTACATGCATTTTTATGGATTTGAGTTAGGAACCCACAGACACAACTGGTCATTTTCCTTACTACGTCCTTACTTCCTGGCAATGTTGAGAAACTAAGGTTTGCATTTATTGTGGATCCAGTTATGTTCCTTCCATTCTTCCTTGTCCTCCATGTCCTTGCTTATTCATAGAAGTTCCCATTCAAGAGTGTTGGAAATGTATAATATTTTCTTCAATGATATATCTCAAAGAGTTTTTTCTATGTTTATTAAAGACCTACTTTTAAGCCAGTGAGTCCTAATTAAGGTTGCTTTTATTCCTATTGAGGAGATTTTGAAATTGCAAGGTCATTCACATTTGGTACCTCAGTAACTAAGGAGTGCTGTTAGCTTAGACATGGGTCTCCCAGGCCATGCTCACTCAAATTTTACTATGAATAAACTATTCTAGCTCCTTTAAAAAAGGAGTTTTATTTTACATGGACAATAAACAGAATTCTCGCTCTATTACATAGTACATAATTTGATTATATTATAATATTCTGAACCGGGTAAGAGTTCTACTCTCTTATCAGTTCTTTGATATGACACTATTTGTCAGCTTTTATATAATTAGAATTATAACCACTCAACTCAACTGATTGCATATTGTTGGATGTACATTGATTCATCAGTTATCTCCCTGTAGAATGTTAGTGTGGGTAGAAGCAAAGTGCCTATTAATCATGAGATAATTATATTCATGATGTTTGAAAAGTTCACTCATTATTTGTCTTAACTATAAAAATGCACTATTTTAATTATTGTTATTAAATTAATGCCTACAACAAGAAGAAAAGTGCCTAAGCCACAAACATACAAACATTAACTTTCTTATTTTTTGTACCAATACCATGCTATAAGCTAATGTTGAATACAAGAATACAAGCTCTATGTGTTTTTCCCCCCAGTATTTGTTAGAAAGACTACATGAGCTTCTCAGCCATTGATTCTTAGATAGGGTTACAAGACCAAATGTGTTTCTTACTGTGAAGAGAATCCTAAATACAATCAGAAAATGATTGGTTATCTCTGTGAGTGTATCATACCACATCAACATTATCATAGATCACAGGATTGACAGCATGGCATGAATGTAAATAGCTTGTTACCTAAGAGCCTACATAGCAATTTCTGGTACTATGATAACTAAGTACTAGTCAGTACCAACTTGCTTTCTCCATATTTTAGGAACAAAATATGTGATATCTTCAGCAACACATCTTACGTGAAAGATCTAGTGGAAAGCACAGGGCATGTGAATAACCTATATTGTTTGAAAGATTAAGAGTTAACACGCTTTTGACCAACAGCTCAAGAGGAGCCATCTCACATCTGACACTGGGCTTCTGGAAGGATCATGTATCTGTCTGTCTGTCTATCATCTATTTATATAATGTATCATTTTTCTATCATCTATCTCTATGAAACTTTCAAAATTCTAATCTATAAAATCACATCTCTATACTTACAGATTAGTGAAAAGCTCAGACATCATAAGAGATTTTGTGTGTATGTATGTGTGTGTGTGTGCACAGTGGATGGTGATTAAAGCAGAAACTCATAACTTATCAAAGCATAGAATCTATAGAGTTTTCAGACACAAATGTCACCTCTGTGTTGTTCCCTGTGTCCCTCAGGGCTCAAGGACCAATGCTGAAAATAGGACAAAACTATTGAAAGAGCTAGAAGTGGGGTTGGATCACATGGAAGTAGTGTCCACTGCTCCCATAAACTCATAGGAGCTCTGATTTCCTGCAAAAGCCCTGCACATAATCAGGTCAGTCAGCCTTCCAGCTTGAGTTACAGAGATGCTCTTATGCCCCCATTTCTGACTGAGGCATTACTGACAATGGATGTCTTCTGGGCATGGGCTCAATATTCTTTAAAGGTGACCCCTGCTAGGTCGACCACACTCTAGCAGAAGTCCCCACGTTTGTGAGTATACTGGAAGTACAGATTTGAACTTTGTAAGTTCTTGTTATTAAGTTTTATGTGTTCCTGGCTATCCGATGGATATATTAATATATATTTTTAAAAGAGCAGAGGAACTTGGGGCAGGGGTTGGGGAATTAGGGCATGTGGAAAAAGGTAGAAGAGCAAGGCTGGCTATAATAAATATGTATTGTATGTTTTAAAAATTCCCAAAGAATTAATAAGGATATTATATTTTAAACGACTGTGAAACTAGACTCATAAATTAGAAATCTGTTGAGAATACTCTGTTAAAGACCCAATGATTTAGTAGCAGTACTGAAATTTTCACTTTTATAAATGAATAAATTTTAGATTCTAGTGAGAAATCATTTTTATTTTCTTTATAAAATCAAAAATAACCCACTTACGATAACAGATAATTTTCAGTATACATGTTATTTAATAAAGGTATGGAATTTATTTCACTAGCATTGCCTGTCTTGTTTTCAATCTCAGTTTCTTCAGGAAATTTCAAAGGCATAGTATATGTGAGGATGCTTCAGAAAATCGAAACTCTGTAAAGTTTAATTCTCATTATCTTTGCATCCTTTGGTATCTTTAGTCTGTTTCCTTTTCCCTTGACTCAAAGCCAGCAATTTGTTGTCTGTGATAATCTAGTATTACTAGTCTGTTCTCGTAACTATCAAGTGTTACTTTTGGAAAGTTGGAGAGCTATATCTTAATAAAGACTAGGGAATTTTGTCACTCATATTTTTGGTGATCTGAGAGAACTTGAAAGCTGATGATGAGAAAGTATTTGCTTCGTATTTACGTTTTGTCAAGGTATTGTGAACAGAGAGGCAGGTTTTACTAGCCTGCAGAGGTAGGCTGTCTTCGTTTTAGACACGTGGCTGGCAACAGCTACCACATAACGCGGCAACCATAGCAGCCCTGTGCAAACAGTCACTTTGAGAAACTGTTTCAGAAGAGTAAAGTTTACAAACCAAGGGGCAATCTCTTAGAGAGTACATAGTTGGAAACAAGACCAGAAGCACAGAATATTACAAACTGAGCTGTGAAAAAGAATGAGATCTTTCATCATGGAGAGCATGTTCAAAATATCTACATAATATTATAAGATAAACCAACTTTATGAACAAATAAATAAACTGGTGTAAGCAAATTATTATCTTAGAACAGAGACATTTTTAAGGAGAACAAGCCAAAAAAGAATTTTATACACTGTGGATTGTAAGTTCTTGTTATTAAGTTTTATGTGTCCCTGTTTTTTCTCACATACCTATTTTTAAGTCTTTTTCCTCTCTGTCTGGCTTGTATTATAATTTAAGTCATTAATTTATTTTATTGAGGTGGTAGTTCTCCATTTACTTAGGCAGACAAACTATATATTCATGATATGTTCTTTAAGGTGACCCAGGAGAACAAGTTTATTAAAATCATATTGCTGTGTGAACAATTTCTTACAAAGACCAGCAAAGCAAGCTGTCCCCAGAGTGGTGGCCTTCTCAGGATCTATTCAGAAAGTGACAACACCTGGAAACTGATATGCAGGGCCAATTCCAGTGACTGCCAGATGGTGACATATAATGTTCTCTGGTCAGTTCAAGGTTTACTCTGAAACTCTACCTGTGTGTCCCCAAGGAATGCAACTTCTGACCTCCAAAACCAATACTGAAAACCAAACAATTTCAATTTCTGTGTGAAAATATCTTATGTTCATTTTGTTGGTGGTGATTGGTCCCCTTTTCCCCAGATCAATTTTTTTACCAAGTTTTCCTGAGTAACAGTTTCTAGTAGAAAATATTTTTTGAGCCTGGAACGTACCTGATACATTCACTGTTTCATGTGGCGTAATCTATTTTATCCCCTTGATAGACTGGAGAGGAAGTGTGTTAACTTGCCTTAAACAGACATGATGACTCTGAGAATGTAAGATTTCCATCCATGACCATTGAGATTAATAAATGTCAAATAAGGAATTCTTTCTTTCTTTCTTTCTTTCTTTCTTTCTTTCTTTCTTTCTTTCTTTCTTTCTTTCTTTCTTTCTTTCTTTCTTTCTTTCTTTCTTTCTTTCTTTCTTTCTTTCTTTCTTTCTTCACTCCAGATTTTATTGCTCTCCCAGTCTATGCTTCAATTGTTCCACATCCCATACCTCCTCCCTGCCCCCATGTCTCTACCACCCACCCCACACCCAACCAGACCTCTAAACTCCCTGGGGCCTCCAGTCTCTTGAGGGTTAGGTGCATCTTCTCTGAATGAACTCAGACCTGGCAGTCCTCTGCTGTATATATGTTAGGGCCTCGCATCAGCTGGTGTATTGCTGCCAGTGTTTAAGAGATTTCAGGGGTCAAGGCTAATTGAGACTGCTGGTCCTCCTACAGGGTCTCCCTCCTCCTCAGCTTCTTTCAGCTTTTCCCTAATTCAACCACAGAGGTCTACAACTTCTGCAGATCAACTGGGTGCAAATATCTGCATCTGACTCTTTTTCTGCTTGTTGGTCTTTTGGAGGACAGTTGTGATAAGTCCCTTTTATGAGCATTCCATAGCCTCTGTAATAGTTTCATGATGTGGACCCTCCCCTTGAGTTGGATCCCACTTTGGGCTTGTCAAGGGACCTTCTTTTCCTCAGAATCCTCTCCATTTCCATCCCTGCAGTTCTTATTAAGGGTCAGAGTTTTGACTGGGATGGCAATAGCTTCCCTCGCTTGATGCCATCATTCTGTTGGAGGTTGTCCTATTAGCTCCCTGGCCCCACTGTAGGACATTTCATCTAAGGTCCCTCTGTTTGAGTTCAGAGAGTCTCTCACCTTATAGGTCTCTAGTACATCCTGGAGGTTACTCCATTGTCCTACCTCCTGAGGTTGCCTGCTTCCATTCTTTCTGCTGGCCCTCAGGGCTTCAGTCCTTTTACATCACCCAATACCAAATCTTGTTCCCCTCTTCCCAGCTCCATGTCCACTTTCCCTCCCAGCTCCCTCCCTCCCTTCTTGTGATTGCTTTCTTCTTCCCAAGTGGGACTGAGGTGTCCTCACTTTGGTCCCTTCATCTTGTTGACCTTTTCGAGTTCTGTGGCCTGTATCCTGGGTATTTTGTACTTATTTCTTTTGGCTAACATCCACTTATTAGCAAGTATATATCATGACTGTCTTTTTCAGTCTGAGTTACCTCACTCAGGATGATATTGTCCTGTTCTATTTGCCTGCAAAACTCAGAATATCTTCATTTTTAATAGCTGAGTAGTATTCCATTGTGTAAATGAACCACATTTTCTGTATCCATTCTTCTGTTGTGGGACATCTGAGTTGTTTCTATCTTCTGGCTATCACAAAATACTATAAACATAGTGGAACATGTACCTGTGGTATGGTGGGACATCTTTTGGGTATATTCCCAAGAATGGTTTTGCTGGGTCTTCAGGTAGATCTATTTCCAATTTTCTGAGGAACCTCCAGATTGATTTTTACAGTGGTTGTACTAGTCTGCAATCCCACCACCAATAGAGGAGTGTTCCTCTTTCTCTATAATCTTGCCATCACGTGTTGTCACCTGAAAATTTGATCTTAGCCATTCTGATTGGTGTAAGATGGAGTCTCAGGGTTGTTTTGATTTGCATTTCTCTGATCACTTAGAGCTTTGAATATTTCTTTATGTGCTTATTAGCCATTTGAGTTTCCTCTGTTGCGAATTCTCAGTTTAGTTTTATACCCCAGATTTTGATTGGGTTTAGATTTTTGGTGGTTGCCTTCTTTATATATTTTGGATATTAGACATGTATTTGATGTGGGGTTAGTGAAAGTCTTTTCCCAATCTGTAGGTTGCTGATTTGTCTTATTGACTATGTCCTTTGCTTTACAGAAGCATTTCAGTTTCATGGGGTCCCATTTATTAATTCTTGATTTTAAAGCATGAGCCATTAGAGTTATGTTTAGGAAATTTATCCCTGTGCCAATGAGTTCAAGATTCTTTCCCGCTTTCTGTTCTATTATATTTAGTGTATCTGGTTTTATGTTGAGGTCCCTGATCAATTTGGATTTGAGCTTTATGCAAGGTAACAAATATGGTTTTATTTTTATTTTTCTACATACAGACAGCCAGTTAGACCAGCACCATTTATTGAAGATTCTTTCTTTTTTTTTTCACTGTGTAGGTCTGGCTTCTTTGTCAAAGATCAAGTGTCCATAAGTGTTTTATTTCTGGGTCTTCAATTATATTCCATTCATTAACGTGCCTGTCTCTGTACCAATACCATCAGTTTTTAACACTATTGCTCTGTAGTAAAGCTTGAGGTCAGGGATGGTGATTCCCCCAGCCATTTTTTTATTGTTAAGAATTTTTTTGCTATTCTGGGTTTTTTGCCTTTCCAGATGAATTTGAGAATTGTTCTTTCCACATCTTTGAAGAACTGTGTTGGAATTTTTATGGGGATTGCATTGAATCGGTAGATTGCCTTTTGTAGTACGGCCATTTTTACTATACTCATTCTGCCAACCTATGAGCATGGGAGATCTCTCCATTTTCTGAGATCTTCAATTTCTTTCTTGAGAGACGTGAAGTTACTGTCATACACGTTTTTTACTTGTTTGGCTAGAGTCACCCTAAAATATTTTATATAATTAGTGGTTATTGTGAAGGGAGTTGTTAGCCTAATTTCTTTCTCACCTGTTTAACATTTCTATAAAGGAAGGATACTGATTTATTTCAATTTATTTTGTATCTGTCCACATTGCTGACGTTGTTTATCATCTGGAGAAGTTCTCTGGTAGAAGTTTTGGGGTCACCTATGTATAGTATCTTTATCTCTTTGTTGTCTTATTGTTCTAGCTAGCACTTCAAGTAGTATATTTTCTAGACATATTTGACATAGCTTAATATAGATTGAAGAGCATATTCATGGAAATATAACTAAAAAATCCTTTGTGATAGGAACTGTATAGGACTGATAAAGTTGTAAAATCACATTTTATTCTTCCAGGTATATAGATTTTCCTCAGGGTGAATATACAGAAATCCATCAATGCAATCCACCAAATAAACAAACTCAAAGAAAAAAACAACCACATGATTATTTCATTGGATGCTGAAAAAGCATTTGAAAAAATTTAGCATCCTTTCATGCTTAAAGTCTTGGAAAGAACAGGAATTCAAGGCCCATACCTAAACATAGTAAAAGCAATATACAGCAAACCAGTAGCCAACATCAAACTAAATGGAGAGAAACTTGAAGCAATCCCACTAATTTAGGGACTAGATAAGGCTGCACCCTCTCTCCTTGTCTTTTCAATATTGTACTTGAGGTACTAGATCAGGCAATTAGACAACATAAGGAGGTCAAGGGGATACAAATTGGAAAGGAAGAAGTCAAACTATCACTATTTGCAGATGACATGATAGTCTACTTAAGTGACCGAAAACCTCCACCAGAGAACTCCTACAGCTGATAAACAACTTCAGCAAAGTGGCAGCTTGTAAAATCAACTCAAGCAAATCAGTAGCCTTCCTATATTCAAAGGATAAGCAGGCTGAGAAAGAAATTAAGGAAATGACACCCTTCACAATAGCCACAAACAGTATAAAATACCTTGGTGTGACTCTGAACAAACAAGTGAAAGATCTGTATGACAAGAACTTCAAGACTCTGAAGAAGGAAATGCAAGAAGACCTCAGAAAATGGAAAAATCTCCCATGCTCATGGATTGGCAGGATCAATATAGTTAAAATGGCCATTTTGCCAAAAGCATTATACAGATTCAACACAATACCCATCAAAATCCCAACTCAGTTCTTCATAGAGTTAGAAAGAGCAATTCTCAAATTCATCTGGAATAACAAAAAACCCAGGATAGCTAAAACTATTCTCAACAACAAAAGAAATTCTGGGGGAATCAGTATCCCTGACCTCAAGCAATACTACAAAGCAACAGTGTTAAAAACTGCATGGTACTGGTACAGTGACAGGCAGATGGATCAATGGAATAGGATTGAAGATCCAGAAATGAACCCACACACCTATGGCCACTTGATCCTCGACAAAGGAGCTGAAAACATCCAGTGGAAAAAAGATAGCCCTTTCAATAAATGGTGCTGGTTCAACTGGAGGTCAGCGTGTAGAAGAATGCAAATTGATCCATCCTTATCTCCTTGTACTAAGCTCAAATCCAAATGGATCAAGGACCTCTACATAAAGCCAGACACTCTGAAGCTAATAGAAAAGAAACTGGGGAAGACCCTTGAGGACATCGGTACAGGGAGAAAATTCCTGAACAGAGAACACCAATAGAGTATGCTCTAAGATCAAGAATTGACAAATGGGATCTTTTAAAATTACAAAGTTTCTGTAAGGCAAAGGACACCATCAAAAGGACAAATCAGCAACCAACAAATTGGGAAAACATCTTCACCAATCCTACATCAGATAGAGGGCTAATATCTAATATATACAAAGAACTCAAGAAGTTAGACCGCAGAGAACCAAATAACCCTATTAAAAATGGGGTACAGAGCGAAACAAAGAATTTTCACCTGAAGAACTTAAGATGGCTGAGAAGCATCTTAAAAAATGCTCAACTTCATTAGTCATCAGGGAAATGCAAATCCAAACAACCCTGAGATTTCACCTTACACCAGTCAGAATGGCTAAGATTAAAAACTCAGGAGACAGTAGGTGTTGGTGAGGATGAGGAAAAAGAGGAACACTCCTCCACTGCTGGTGGGGTTGCAAATTGGTACAACCAGTCTGGAAATCAATCTGGTGGTTCCTCAGAAAACTGGGCACCACACTTCCGGAGGATCCTGCTATACCACTCCTGGGCATATACCCAGAGGATTCCCTAGCAGGTAATAAGGATATGTGCTCCACTATGTTCATAGCAGCCCTGTTTGTAATAGCCAGAAGCTGGAAAGAACCCAGGTATCCCTCAACGGAAGGATGGATGCAAAAAAATTTTGTATATATATACAATGGAGTACTATTCAGCCATTAGAAACAATGAATTCATGAAATTCTTAGACAAATGGATGGAGCTGGAGAATATCATACTAAGTGAGGTAACCCAGTCTCAAAAGATCAGTCATGCTATGCACTCACTAATATGCGGATATTAGCCTAGAAAATTGGAATACCCAAAACATAATTCACACATCAAATGATGTACAAGAAGAACAGAGGAGTGGCCCCTGGTTCTGGAAAGACTCAGTGTAGCAGTATAGGGCAATACCAGAACAGGGAAGTGGGAAGAGGTGGATGGGAGAACAGGGGGAGGGAAGAGGGCTTATGGGACTTTCGGGAAGTAGGGGCCAGAAAAGGGAAAATCATTTGAAATGTAAATAAAAAATATATCGAATAAAAAAAGAAAATGCAAACAATCAGAAAAACTGAATGAAAAGAATTGTTTTATATTAAATATTTGAAAGAAACTAAGAAACAGTACATTTAATTATTATTATTATTATTTTTATATATTCTTTATTTATATTTCAAATGACTTCCCCTTTCCTGGTTCTTCCCTCGAAAGACCCGTAATTATTTCTTAGGCCAGTGGTTCTCAACTTTCCTAGTATTGTGCTCCTTTAATAATACAATTCTCATTTTGTGGTGACCAGTAGCATAAAATTATTTTGTTGCTTTTTCATAAGTGTAATTTTGCTACTGCTATCAATCATAATGTAAATATTTGATATGCAGGATAACTGATATGCTAACTCTGTGAAATAGTCATTTGACCAAAAGGGGGTTACGATTTATAGGTTGAGAACCACTGGCTTAGAGAGCTAAGGTTTTACTGTACAGAAGAGATTATATGTGATAAAGATTGATTACCAATATCAATTCTGCTCACTGAGCAAATTCCAAGAGTCCTAATTGAACTATTGAACTCAATCTTTTCTAGTAATAATTGATCAATTGGAAAACACTATATCATAATAACTTTTTCCCTAACAGCACTTTAGTAAGAAACTATCAAATTGAGAATAATATAAAATGTCACAGAGGTCAACCTATATAATAGAGAACAATACCTTATAAAGGATGACCCCATGTCCAAAGAATAAATATTTGAGAAAAAAATTCAGCGGGTAATCCATGAGTTTTTGTACACACACTCTTCAGCTCTAGCAACACAAAGGGAAGAGTTTGTTCATGTCAGTGTGATAAAAATAGCAATAAGATGGTAAAAAAATGTCCTTTTGCACACCAGGGAATCCTCTGGGTATATGCACAGGAGAGGTATAGCAGGGTTCTCCGGAAGTGTCATGGCCAGTTTTCGGAGGAACTGCCAAACTGATTTCCAAAGTGGTTGTACCATCTTGCAATCCCACCAGTAGTGGAGGAGTGTTTCTCTTTCTCCACATCCTTGCAAACACCTGCTGTCTCCTGAGTTTTTAATCTTAGCCATTCTGACTGGTGTGAGGTGAAATCTCAGGGTTGTTTTGATTTGCATTTCCCTAATGACTAATGATGTTGAACATCTCTTAAGGTGCTTCTCAATCATCCGAAGTTCTTCAGGTGAAAATTCTTTGTTTTGCTCTGTACCCCAGTTTTTAATAGGGTTATTTGCTTCTCTGGGGTCTAACTTCTTGGGTTCTTTGTATATATTGGATATTAGTCCTCCGTTGAATTTAGGGTTGGTGAAGATCCTTTCCCAATCTGTTGGTTGCTGTTTTGTCATAGCAGCCTTAGTTATAATAGCCAGAAGCTGGAAAGAACCCAGATGTCCCTCAATGGAGGAATGGATACAGAAAATGTGGTATATTTACCCAATGGAATACTACTCAGCTATTAAAAACAATGAATTCATGAAATTCTTAGGCAAATGGTTGGAACTGGAAAATATCATCCCAAGTGAGGAAACCCAATCACAAAATAATACACATGGAATGCAATCACTGATATGTGGATATTAATTAGCCCAGAAGCTCTGAATTTTCAAGACACTATTAGCATATCAAATGATACCCAAGAAGAGGGAAAGAGAGGGCCCTGGTTCTGAAAAGAATTGATCCAGCATTGTAGAGGAATACCAGGACAGGGAAATGGGAGGAGGTGATTGGGAAATGGGTTGAGGGAAGAGGGCTTATGAGACCAATTTGGAAGGGGGAACCAGAAAAGGGGAAAGCATTCAGAACATAAACAAAGAATATAGAAAATAAAAAAAAATACGTCTTGCTGGAAAGCTTCTCAAACCACAACTTGGTAAGTAAATAAAGTAAGTGGATTGTGCCTTCATATTTTAGGAGCAACATTTATGAGTACACGACTAATGCAGGTTTTCAACTCCTAAAGGAACCTCAAAGAAACTCCTCAAGAACCTTTGGTAACAGTAGAAAAAATTTTAAGATGATTTATTTATTTATTTATTTATTTATTTATTTATTTATTGGCTTTCCTGATCGGTGTGTGTCTCTTTGGTTCTTTTCATATTGATGAAAAAAATTGACTAAAGAGTTGTTAAACCTTAAAACCAAGAGTTACTCTGAAAAAAAATCATAGCTACAGTTGGAATTATGTGGCATTATATTGCACTTTTAATAACTTTTGACATATATCCATTGGGAAGGCTTCCATGGAAACCTTCAAATATGTGTTATCATCCAGATGCAACATACTAAGATCAAAGGACTATTATTAAAGCAAGAATCCTAAAGTAAATGATCAATACTTTTCCAATTCTCTAAATGCAAAGAACTAATTTAACTGCCCCCTCTTCCTTCTCTCTCCTCCCATATCTTCTATCTGCTGCTCCCTCTCTTTCTTTTACTCATTTGTGATTTAAATCAAGGCTATGACCTGAGAAACTATAAACTAATCAGTATTGTGAGATAGACAAGTATGATTTTATAGAACTGAAAAGTCAGGGTATTTTTATTCAAACAATGATAATATTGATAATGACCTGTAATTGTCAAACATTCTTAATCATGTAAGTGCTTAAAAGTACTTATAATACTAGGTCAATCTACTAACAGAACACCCAATCCTTTGCAGATGACATATGTTTTATTTAACTACGGAAATTCACTCCTGGCACCAGAAAATATATTCCTAATAATTTTACTTCATTGCAGCATTTTATGGATCTAGATACATATGAGAATAGAAAACCATGTCTCTGAAATGAATAAATGAAATAAAAAGTAGTAGTGAAATTGAAGAGCATACATGCTATTACATTTATGAAACCATCAGCCAGCAACACTGCACTGATCTAGAATAATTTTTTTATGAGTAAACACAAATGATTCATCAAATCGCACATCTTGCTAACAATAGGACTACACAAATCAACAAAACCTCAAGTGCTATTCTCAATAGGTGTTTCTAATCCTAAAAGTGTCTTTAAGAGACAAGATGGTTGACACACTTATAAAGTAGATAAACACACAACTGTATGTTAGAAAACACTCAAATCACTTCTAGTCTGCACCCCACCCATGGCAAATCAGCATGCCTGCTCCTCTCCCACAGTCCATAGCCTGCTTGTCTCCCAGGAACTCTGCCTTATCCAGGGACACAGGTGAGACCCCAGCCCCAGTACCCAGGCCAGCTGGGACCTCTACAGAAGCCAGCAGACATAGAATCTGTGCAGTTCTGCCTGAGCCCCAAACTTCTTCCACCTCCATCTGCAACTGGGGCAGATCCTGTGCCCAGACCTTAAAGCCTGCTTGTCTCCTAGGAGGTTGGCCCTAAGCAGGGACACAGGAGGTCTGGAATATCTGATGGCACAGGAAGATTGTCCTAAGTAGGGACACAGGAGCCCCTCCACTAACCAGAGACAGCAATGCCTGCCTTCCAGGAGGCCTGCTCTTACCTAGATCACAGAGTTCTTCCTGCTTCCAAAGAGGCAGGCTCCAGTTAGAGACACCCAGTCCAGTTAACACCAGAGATAAAGAGATGGTGAGAGGTAAGTATGAACACAATAAGCAACAGAAGCCAATATAGTTTGACATCATCAGAATCCAGTTCTCCCACCACAGCAAGCCTTAGATACCATACCACATTTGACTAGCAAGATTCTGATCTAAAGTCCCATTTCAAGAAGATGATAGATGCCTTTGAGGAAAACTTCGAAACAAGGAGGGTAACTACACACAAAAATTAATCAGCTCAAACAACCCCAAAAGAAGAGTCTCTCTCTCTCTCTCTCTCTCTCTCTCTCTCTCTCTCTCTCTCTCTCTCTCTCTCTCTCTTACACGCACGCGCACACACACACACACACACACATACACACACATATCACTACTTTACTTACAAAATTTACAGGAACTAACAATCATTGGTCTTTGATATTGCTCAACAGCAATGGACTCAGTTCATAATTAAAAAAATAAAAACGACATAGGCTAACAGATTATACATAAACATGATCCATCATCTTGATCCATACAAGAAACACTTCAGTGACTGAGACAGTCACTACCTCAGAGTAAAAGGCTGCAAAAGGTTTTCCAAGCAAATGTTCCTAAGAAACAAGCTGGAGTAGCAATTCTAATATCTAATAAAATAGACTTTCAGCCAAAAGTTATCAAGATAGATAGGGAAAGACACTTCATACTCATCAAAAAAGTCCTCCAAGATGAGCTCTCTATTCTGATCATCAGTGCCCCTAATGCAAAGGTAACCACATTCATAAAAGAAATTTTACTCAAGATCAAAGCACACACTGAACCTCACATAATAGTGAGAGACTTCAATACTCTACTCTCACCAATGGACAGGTCATAGAAACAAACTAAAGAGATACTTTGAAACTAACAGAAGTTATGAACCAAATGGATTTAACAGATATTTATAGAACATTTCACCTGAAAAAAAGAGAATGTACCTTCTTCTCCATGCCTCCTGGAACCTTCTCTAAAACTAGCTATATAATTGAATACAAAACAAGCTTCAAGAGATACAAGAACACTGGCATAATCACATACATCCTATCATATAACCACAGAATAAGACTGGATTTCAATGAAAACAAAAACAACACAAAGCCTACATACTCATAGAAACTGGACAACTCTCTACTCAAGGATAACTTGGTCAGGGAAGAAATAAAGAAAGGAATCAAAGACTTTATAGAATCAATGAAAATGAAGACACATCATGCCCAAATGTATGGGGCACAATGAAAGCAGTGTTAAGAGGAAAACTCATAGCACTAAGTGCCTTCATAAAGAAATTGGAAAGATCTCATACAAACAATTTAACACCACATTGCTGAAAGCTCTAGAACAGAAAAAAGCTCACACACCCAAGAGGAGTAGATAGCAGGAAATAGTCAGGGTAAAAATTAACCAATTAGAAACAAAGAGAACTATACAAAAAGGTGAACAAAATCAAGAGCTGGTTTTTAGAGAAAAATCAATAAGACCGATAAACCATTAGCCAAACTAACTAAAGTTAACAAATTAACAAAATCAGAATTGAAAAGAGAGACATAAAATCAGAAAGTGAGTATATTAAAAAAATCATCACAACCTACTATCTATAAAGGCCTATACTCTACAAAACTGGAGAGTCTAGATGAAATGGTAAACTATCTAAACATAGACCTCCTAAGGAAATAGAAATAGTCATTAATCTCCCTACCTAAAAAGTCTAGGGCCAGATAGTTTTAGTGAAGAATTCTACCAGCCCTTCAAAGAAGAGTTAATACCAAAACTTCTCAAACTATTCCATGTAATAGGAACAGAAGGAACACTGCCTAATTCATTCTATGAAGCCACAGTTACTCTGATACATATATCTCACAAAGACCCAATAAAGAGAACTTCAGACCATTTTGCTTATGGATATCTATGAAAAAATACCCAATACAATTCTTGAAAACTGAATCCAAGAACACACCAAAGCCAACATTCAACAATTAAGTAGGCTTCATCCCAGTACAAAAATCTATCAAATAATGTACTGTATTAACAAACTCAAAGAAAAATATACAAGATCATCTCATAGATGCTGAAAAACCATTTTGACAAAATGCAACATCTGTTCGTGTTAAAAGTCTTGGAAAGTTCAGGAATTCATAGCACATACCTAAACATAATAAAATCACTATGTAGCAAACCAATGCCAACATTCTGGTGGTCTGTATGCAGAAGAATGCAAATTGATCCATATTTATCACCTTGTATAAAACTCAAGTTTATGTGGCTCAAGGACTTCAATTTAAAACAAGATATACTCAATCTAATAGAAGAGAGAGTGGGAGGTAGCCTGAAACTCATTGGAACAGGGAAAATTTCCTGATGGGAACTCAGGCTCTAAGATCAAAAATTGAAAAATGGGACCTCATGAAACTAAAAACTGCCTTTCTGTAAGGCAAAGGACATGGTTGATAAGAAAAACCTGCAACCTACAGATTGGGAAAATATCTTTACTATCTCTATATCTGATAGAGAGCTAATATTCAAAATATATAAAGAACTCAAGAAGTTAGACTCGCAAACATTAAATACCCTGATTTAAAAATTGGGTACAGAATTAAGTAGAGTATTCTCAACAGAAGATTTTTGAATGCAAGATATCCTTAGTCATTTCCCTTAATCATCAAGTAAATTCAAATTAAAACGAGCCTGAGATTATACCTTACACCAATCAGAATTGCTAAGATCAAAAATTCAAGTGACAGTATATATTGTCAAGGTCGTGGAGAAAGGGGGACATTCCTCTCTTGCTGATGGGATTGCAAACTGATGCAACAACTCTGGAAATCAATCTGAAGTTCCTCAGAAAATTGGAAATAGTTCTAACTGAAGACCAAGCTATAGCAGTAGTGGGCATATATCCCAAAAAGGCTCTACCATACCACGAGGACACATGCTCCCCTATGTTCTTAGCAATCTTATATATAATAGTGAGAAGCTGAAAGCAACCCAGATGTCCCTCAACTGATGTATGGATACAGAAAATATGGTTCATTTACACAATTATATACTATTCAGTTATTAAAAAATGAGCACATCGTGAATTTTGCTGTCAAATGCATGGAAATAGAAAAATATCATCCTGAGCGTGATAATTCAGACCCCCAAAGCATACATGGTATGTACTCGCTGATAAGTGGACATTAGCCATAAAGTTCAGAATACCCATGATACAACTCATGGATTGTGTGAAGTTCAACAAGAAAGAAGGCTCAAGTACAGATACTACAGGTCCACTTAGAAGGGTAAAAAAAAAAAAATCCCGGGAACAGAGGGAGGGAGGGGTCTGGGTGGGAGAGGGGAGGAAAAGGGGAAAGGTTGGGCAGGATCAAGTATGGGATGAGACTGGAGAGAAGCCTGGAGGGCCAGAGAAAGAATGGAAATATGCAGGACCCAGGGCTGGGGCAGGGATGGGGGGAGCCAGGGAGAACCTCTAGAAAGTCCCAGAGAACTGGGGTGTGAGAGACTTCCAGTATTCAATGTTGGGTTGACCTTAGCCAAACTGCTGAATAATTTGGAGATGGAAGTTGAAGAAACCACCTTCAGTAGATAGACATGGCTCCCATGGCATGAGACCCATCTTCAAAAATTTTGACCCAGAATTGTTCCTGTCTAAAGGAAATGCAGGGACAAAAACAGAGCAGAGAATGAAGGAAAGGCCAGTCAATGGCCGGCCCAACTGTGGTTCATCCCATGTGCAGGCACCAATTCCTGACACTGTGAATGATGCCATATTTTGCTTGCGAGGCTCTACCAGCAGCTGACTGAGACAGATGCAGATACTTAGAGCCAATCAGGGACCCTCAGGGAAGAGTTAGGGGGAGGACTGAAGGGGATTGCAACCTCATAGGAGGAATGACAGTGTCAGCTAAGCCAGTCCCTTAGTGCTCCCAGAGACTACACCACCAACCAACAAACATACATGGGCTGCTCTGTGGCCCCTGGCACACATGTCGCAGAGGATTGCCTTGTCTGACCTTAGGGGGAAAGGATGCTCCTTTTCCTGTAGAAATTTGATGCCCCAGGGAAGAGGGATGTTGGTGGAGGTGAGGTGAGGGGTGTTGGGTGAGGGAGCACACTCTCAGAGGCAAAAGGGAATGCGGATGGGTTTGAGACCTTGGGTAATGGGGACCAGGAAGGAGAGCAACATTTGGAATGTAAATACATAAAATAATGTAATAAAAAAAGAAAAAGAAAACTCTTAAGTCAATATGTGAAAAATGGCCATTCTGTTAGTAAAATATTAAAGACCAAAATAAGAAGCTTGGGCTAGATTATGTGACTTTAAAACAGACCCAGATTTCATAACCTAGTCGTCTCCTATCATAGCACAAATCTCATACATTTCAATCAGAGAAATCTGCCTCCCTGCAGTGGCTAGAACTCACCCTAGTACAGGGACTGAAGATTGTTTCCTTAGCCTCCCTGAACTGCTTTCTGCATGGATGCAGAGACAACTGGTCTATAAACTGAGAGCTTCCTTAAAGTATGTGAGTTACGTATGTAGAATGTAGGTATTGGTCAAGTTTTGTAATACTAACAGGGCTTTTCTTATGAATATATGATGACTGGCACAGAATTGAATGACAAAAGTGAAGCATTTATCAGTGATTGCAGTAAGGAAAACTCATTAAAATGGGTGTGCATAAAAATTGTACTCAAATTAATTACAGCTTTAAAGGTGTTTGTGTGGATTTGTACCAATAAATATGAAGCATGATGAATCATTATATGGACAAGTCACAGAAATTAATGATTAATACCACTTTAATTTGCTTTAGGGTACATTTAGGGGCCAATGAGCGCTGACCCTGTGCAAATGTATATGTGTGTGTGTGTGTCTGTGTGTGTGTATGTACACATAAGTTTAAGTATGTATGCATTCACACATCTTCAGAGCTAGACCTTGGTTTTTGATAATGTGAATGGTAAATTGTAGAAATAGAACTATGATATAAATAGCTCTATATACCTCTGAGGATATTCAAACAGGGAATGTGTATTTGGGCATCAATATTCTTGATATTCAACTCTAATTTACCTCTGATGATCTAGTCATTCCAATTAAATCTGAACCTGTGAACTAATTTTTGTTCTGCACATTGAAAGCTCTTAAGGGTAGATTTTAGGGTTTTCAATTTTTTTCCTTCCAAGTTTTTGTTTTTAGTATTATTTGTTAACTATCTTTGCTTTGTTATAAATGTTCACTAATATAGGATAATTGTGACCTAATCAATGAAACTTATTCCATTATTTTTAAGAATTAGTGACAGAGTGAAGGTAGAGAAGGAGATTGAGATTTATATTCTAATTGCTATAGAATTTAGGTTTATTTAAATGTCACATAGAACATGTGCTTGTCATTGTACCA
This sequence comes from Apodemus sylvaticus, assembly GCF_947179515.1. Lineage (NCBI taxonomy): Eukaryota > Metazoa > Chordata > Mammalia > Rodentia > Muridae > Apodemus > Apodemus sylvaticus. Next base: position 55,524,545 of record NC_067489.1, read on the forward strand.
TTTAAAAGAAGTTTTCACAGGTTCTCAGTTATTTATAAACTTGTGTCAAAATCAGTTTATATTGATTAACCACAAGATCACTAGATAGTAAAATATAACTCAAATCACAAGGACATAAACAAGAAAATAATCCACTCAGAGTTAATGGTGAATGTATATAATAACCTACATAAGTAAGTATGGCAAAGGTACTTGTGGTAGGAAAGTGTGAGAAATCTTCATTTTTCTGATCGAGTGCCTGTGTGTTGCTCAACTGAAGAAATGGTTGTTGGGACACTAATGTCTTCATAACCAGTGTGTTGATTACTCACTGAAAATGTTGTAGGTAGAGATGTTGAAGTAGAGGTTATTAATCAATGTTCAGTAATAGTGAACACTATTAGGTATATGAAGATATATTGATAGTAAAGGGATAAATAATATATTATAATCACAAAAATACAAGTTTTTATGTACATATTTATAGAATTTAGTCACATATGGAATGTATGATAGATATTTAAGAATTTCTATTCAGGACTCTGCTTCTATAACTAAGAAACCCTTGGTAAGGTGCTATCTCTGGAGAGGACTAAATCAAGACCAAACTTGATAGCAAGTATGGCATACACATTTTGTAACTCATCATGTCATTGAATAATTAATTGTAAGAGATTGCCTGCATTTTCTAGTTACCTTACAACCTTTGTGAGTGAGAAACTTAACGGTAGTTGTGTGGTTGGTAGAAATATTAGCTGGTATCTTTGACATCTGTTTATGAAAATGAGTTGCTCTGCATTATTTCTATGAGTGGGAAGTGGAAACTTTCATTAGTCTCTAATGACCTTTATAACATTTCTTGGGAAAATGAATTTTGACCTTGGCAGCTGTCACAGCAATTAGAACATGGGCATTTTGTGGTTATTTCACTACTATATTGTCAACATAAGGCAGAATAGTGTGATGGATGTGCGTTCATGCAGTGTAGGGAAAAGGCCACATTTGCATGGAAATTCAATTTATAATTGTTTTTATTTTTTATTGATGCTTAGTGAATTGGATCTAAAATGAGCCATTTTTAAAAAGGGGGATCAAAACTGACAGATAATGGAGCTGGATAAATACTGCCAGTAATTGCTCCAGGAATTATTCCCTCTTTCCTATACTGATAGATTCAATGCAGTGAAAACAAAGCATCGGCTGGCTTCTTTAACGCTAGGATATTTTCCAAACAGAGAAAAAGAAACTTATGTATTGTAAATGCTTTTGCTCAAAACCAGAGTAACTGTGACAGTAAATTAGAAAGGTTCAGTCTGAGAAACACAAGATTTAAAAATCAGGATGAAGCCACCTGGGAATTCACAAAATTTGTGATAAGATAATTAAGTTATACCTATAGCAAAGAATGGTAACAGCCAAAGTAATGGATGTGAATTTCTTAATTGAAAAAAAGAAGGAAAGGCCTTGGGTGCAAGACAGCAGAAGAACAGAAATTTAGATTTTATTATTCTGATTATAACAGTGTATTTGAAATGGCAGCAACTTATATTACATAAAAACAAGAGAATGGGGAAGTTAGGGCAAGGTCTGTAGGAGCTGAAGGGGTTTGCAACTCCATAGGAAGAACAACAATATCAACCAACCAGAAGCTGCCACCCAAGAGCTCCCAGGGAGTAAAGCCACCAACCAAAGAGCACACAGGAGATAGCCATGGCTCCAGCTGGATGTGTAGCAGAGGACTACCTTACCTGACATCACTGAGAGTGGAGGCCCTTGGTCCTGTGGAGGATTGATGACTCCGGAATAGAAAAAGTTATGCCACTGAGGCAGGAGTAGGTAGGCATATGGGGGAGCACCCTCATAGAGACAGGGGCAGGGAGGAGTGGATGGGGGGCTTGTGGAGGGGAAACAGGGAGGGGGATAACATTTGAAATGTAAATAAATAAAATAACCAATAAAAATAAAATAGTATCAAAAAATCATATACCTAAACATTGTCATAGTAGGGAGAGAAGGCATTATATTCTTTGTATGTAGCTGATCTGAATCTTAGTTTTCTGTGTGTTAAAAGGGAATAAGAATTTTTTTTTTACAGAGTTGTCAAAATGACCCAGGGGGTAGAATTTTTGCTGTGCAAGCAAATGACCTGAGTACAGTCACTAATATGAAAAGCCAGGTTTGACATATGTCTGTAATCTGAAATCTGCAGACTCAGAGAAAATAGGATGCTGTGATTTGCTAGCCAATCAGTCTTGATAAATCAATGGGCTCCAGGTTTAGTGAGAGATCCTCTCTCAAAATATCAAGGCAGAGAACCATGAAAGAAGACAATGGAGACTTTGACTGCTGGCCTCCACACTCACTTGCATTTACAGAGATGTACAGCTTCGCGCGCGTGCGCGCGCGCGCGCGCGCACACACACACACACACACACACACCACATAACACATGCCACACACCACACACCATGTAACAAATGGGGAAGGGGGCATCTTCCTTATTGAGTTTTGGAGTTGAAGAACACATTAACCTTTATAATTATTTCAGCCTAGATTATGGCTTCTAACTATGTACTGGTTGTTTATAATAATGCTATTCTTAGTTTTCAGAGCCATAAGGGGGTATGGAGGCTGTACTGTGGACAGACCTGTAAAGCAGTTCAGAAAGCACAGACAATAGCATCAAAAGGAACATGTGGAGAACATCTGTATGCAAAGGACTCAACAGCTCAATAATTGTCACACTCAACTTTTCAGTTTAGAAAAATAATGATGTTTTCTAGTTTAAGGATATGGTCCAAGTTTTATAGAACATGAGTAGGTCACATGGGGAAGTTAACAACGTGTAATAAGACAAATTCCATGAGATCAGGAAGGAGGCCTGCAGATAGGTTATGTCAGGCAGTGACATGATAAGAAAGCTTGTAAATTCATAGGAAAAAAAGATAGTGCATGCCGTTCAAATACAATCCTGTTCACTACTTCAATGATGTAATGACAGCATGTTTTCCTGAAGAACACAGAAAACTGTCACATATTTTCTATATTTCAAGTAAGGCCTCATAATTTATTAAGACTAAAGCCATGATGTGTTTCTCTGATCTTTAACAATAAGGTGATTTCACCTTTCTCAAAATTGTAGTGAATTTCTTGAAGTCAGCGGAAAGCCACTTGTAAGTCCCAGTGATTTAATACTAAGAAATTGGTTGTCCTGGTTTATTTCTCTGACCTACTTGATGACACTCTTACTGTACATTAGAAGGGCATTGAAAAAAAATGTCATTAGGAACACCTGGGCATTCTTTGGTCCCAGCATATTCTTGGAAAATCTGTAGTTGGTGCTCCTAACCATCCGTAGGCAGATTCATATTCTGTCTCTGCTTATCTCAGTCTCCCTCTCCCTCTATTTCCATCTTCCTTTCCCTCTCCCTCTTTCTCTGTCTCTCTCTGTCTCTCTGTCTCTCTGTCTCTCTGTCTCTCTGTCTGTCTCTGTCTCTGTCTCTGTCTCTCTCTCTCTCTCTCTCTCTTGTGTATATTGTTCTCTCTATGGGCTTTTCTGGCCCCAGATTAATGCACAGCACACGCACATTTTCCAGTTCCCTTAGTAAGTCTCTTCAACAAAACATAAACATATTAATATACTAATAATATTCTAATGCAATAATATTTTTAGCTGAATGAACAATTAATCTCCATGTTTCCAATGTTTTTTCTCTTTGCATGTTATGTTCTACCTTAGTTGCTAAAATTGTCATAACAAAATACTTAAGCCTGGAGTAGCTATATAACAGTAATTTCATTTTTTTTCACAGTTCCAGTTGAGGCAGTAAGGTAAGACAGGGAAAAAGTTAAGTCCTTCTGAAAGTCTTTCTCCTTAGTTTATGCATTACTAGCTTCTCACTGCACTCAAATAGTCACGCATCTGCCTAATCTGTGTCTTTATCCCAGTTTTCCAAACAAACACTAGTCATACTGTATTAGTGCTGTTCTAAGAACTCCCTTTTTAGCTTATATAATTATTTAAAGACTTATTTTCTAAATGTAGTCATAGATTTAAATAGTAGGCATTAGGATCTGAACAGAAACATTTCAGGGAACACAATCCAACCTGTATCCAGTTGTATTTTTTTTTAATAACATCACTTCTTATTTCTCATGGAACTAGCCCATTGATGACCTTTTTTGCTGTGTACCTCTGATTCCCTTCTTTCTATTAATTTAGAATCTCCTGTCACTCAGAAGGTAAATGTGCTCAGGGTTCTAACACTGCAGCAACAGTGGCAAAAGACCTTTCAACTTATGTGCTTGGATTTTTCTGGACGTAGACTTTTTTCTCTGCATACTTTCTAGTTTCTTTTAAAAACTGTATGCTTTGATTCTCGTTTACTTAAGTACTGAATTTACATAATTTTTGTCCCTTCTTTTGGCCACACTAATAATTCTTTTCTTGATCCTCTCTTCAATTCTTAAGTTCATGACCTCTTCTTTCACAATTATTTCCTCTTTATCTCTGTCTCTACACACAACACACACACACACACACACACACACACACACACACACACATTGCTTTCCAGTTTCTTGAATGTGAGTTGTCATAAATTTATTTCTTGTTTAGCTCCCATTTATTCTTCAAGCAATTAGATCTTTCAAATAATTGGAAAAAAATATTTACAAGCAGCACCAGTAAATACTGAATAATCTTATCTGCAATGGATTTTCCTAAGAAATGGTGAAGAAAGAAGTAAATTAGTTGTAAAATAATATTGTTCTGTTTTCCTCCTGAAAACACACAACCAGACTGTGACAACTAGACCACTCTCTCCTCTTTTATTATTTTTGTTTCGTTCTTTGAGATGGCACCTGATCCAGCCCAAGCTGTCCTTGAATTTATCATGTAGCTGATGATGCCTTTGTATTAGTTACTTTTCTATACTGCCATAGAAAGTTTTGACTAAATCAGCTTAAAGAAGAAATGGTTTGTTTGGATCATGATTCCAGAAGAATAGATTCCACTATAACAGGGAAGGCAGAGAAACAACCAAAAGCAGCAGTAGGAGGCTGATCACATTTCATCCACAAGCAGGAAGCAGAGGATGGAAACGGGAACTAGGGGAAGGCTATAAACTCCTAAGGCCCTCCTCAGTGATGTGCTTCCTCTAGGATGGCTCCATTTTCTGATAATTCCGTAATCTTCCCAAACAGTGCTACTAACTGGAGACAAGGTATTAAAATGCACAAGAACCATGGGGAGAATTTTTCATTCAGACCAACATAGACCTTAAACTTCTGATTTTCCTCCTTCTGCTTCCAACGTCTTGTTAATATAAGTGCTCACCCCCTGTCCAGCTACTACAGTATTGCTTTGTCTTTGATTTCTCATTACTTTTGAAACCTGTTAATAGATTATCCCCCATTAACACAGCTTGACATTTCTCCTGTCTCCTAGGCTTGTACATTTGAACCTAAATGCTGAGAAACATCACAGTGAAATATCTTAATATTTGAGGGAGTTTATTTTTTTGCTCAATCAATAATCATGGGTCATAAAACAGTCCAAATCTAATACATTTACAAAATTCCCGATCAACCGATATTTCATCATCGAGTACTAGGACTTAGCTGTTTCTAAATACAGAGACCTTAGGGCTAGTTCTATTATTTTGTGGGTCCATTAACTCAGCGAGAAACTGAAACACAGGTCAAAATTAAGATTTACAAGATATAGACCTTTCATGCAGGGAATCATGCTCACTAAGAAAAGGCAGACTAGAATAGTATTTGTGCTGTTGTGAAAAAGGGGAAGTTGAATATTGTATTCATTTCTTTATTTTATTTTATTTTTTTCAGAGAGAGAGAGGAGCTGTATCTGACCTTCACACGATAGACATGTGGTCAGTAACATGGACACCAAAAGGTCATGGAGGACATATGAAACAGATTTCTGTATCACACAGAAAATAAATAAGCAGCATCATGGAATCAAAAAGTATTCTGTGGATGTCTTTCCAAAGGATGTGTTACAAGAAATGGATATTATTTGGAAGCCAGTATTAAAAAAATATTTGAGAAAAACAATGGTTTTGTTTTTGAATATTGGTGCGTACTTCTCATCATAGTCTTTTATGATCTGTTTTATTCCAGTGGCGCCAGTTTTCATGCCTCCATTTTTTTTTTCTTCATTTTTTGGCTTATTTGGTACATGTTGTTTTTCTGTACTCTAGCTAAAGATTTCTTAATTTTGTTGCTGTTACAAAACAGAACAAAACAAAACCAATCAATAAAAGCCCAGTTTCAGGAGCTGGAGAAATGGCTCAGCAGATAAGAGCACTCGTACAAACATGAGGGCCTGAGTTCAAAATTTCAAAACCCATGTAAAAGCCTGGGCGTGGCCCTAGGTCTGCCTGTAAGCCAGGGATCTAGGGAGTGGACTGGAGGGATTGTAGGAGCTTGCTGTTAGCAAGCTCATTTCACATTCACTGAGTGACCCTGTCTGAAATAAGTAACACGGGGCGTGCTAGAGCAGGACATGCAACATTCTCTTCTGATCACCACAGGTGTACACACACACACATATATCCACAAATACATGTGTACATACTTCACAGATGCTCAAACATTCACAAACATACAATGGTTCTTTTATGTTTCCCAGTGTTCAGTTTCCTTTATTTCTCCTCTAAATATTTATTTTTTTCTGATGACTTTGATCTTGTTTTGTTCCTTTTTTAGTTTCTTAATGCATAACATAAGATTGAGGTCATTTTAATTTTTTCCATAGGCATGCATTGCTGTGAACCTATCTTGCTGCGCGCACACTTTTTAGTATGTTGTGTTTTCACTTTCGTTTGTCTCAAGAGATAGTCTATTTTCAAATTTTGATTACTTCTTTGAACCATTTTTTTTTTGATGTTGTCCACAGATGTGTGGTGGTTTCATTTCTACTTGTTAGTGAATTTCCCAGATTCCCTCCTATTTTTTTGATTTTCTGTTTATCTGTTATGGTTATGTAAGATATGTTGATTTCAGTGTTAAGCTTGATAGATTTTGTGAACAAAAGTAGCTCTAGCCTTTACAATATTTGTGTGTGCTTGCGAAGAATGTGTATTTCTTTGTTATAAAAAGAATATGCAATAGAAGTGGATGAACTCAATTAGATTTATGGCATTGTTTAAGTCCTGTGTCTCCTTATGGATTTTTCTGTCAGGATGTCCCATCCATTACTGCAAGTGGAGCACTTAAGTCTCCTATTCTTAGTGTGTGGCTGTTCATTTCCTCTTTCAGTTCTACCAACATTTACTTTATAACTTTAGATGTTATGATGATCTGTGTATTTATACTTGTTGTATCTTCTTTATGAATAAATATTTTCATTATATAATGTCTGTCCTTGCTTTGTGACATATTTTGCCTGAGAAAAGATTCTCTCATAGAAGAATATCCATTTTCACTCTGTATGGGAAACAGATACATTGCTGGGAACATATAATTTATCACAGAATTGAAAGTGATAAAAACTTTGAGAAAGAATCTAACTAAATAGATTACATTCATGCACACACACACATACACACACATACACACACACACATGCTCACACACACATGCTCACTCACATTAATATTACAAAACTTTGAGCAAAGATGTTAAAGAGAGTGACTCTCCTAGACAGTATAAATGTCCTTACTTTGAGACTGAAGGGAGCTTCCTTGACCTTTTACATTTGAAGATACAACAACAATTGCCAACTCCTGAGCATAGTGCCAACCTGATTCAGACACTAAACTAGCTGCCCCTTTCATCTTGGACATCTCAGCCTGCAAGTTATGAGAAATTTGTTGTTTTTATATATTACCTAACCTGAAGTATCTCTAGAGCTGCCTGAACAGACTGTAATATCCTTCTAACAGTACACTATGTAATTGCTTTCACGTTCTGTGTTTACCCTGAATGTACTGGGATGAAGGACAAGAGAACCCTTTGAAACTTTGACAAAAGTGATGAGGGCATTCTCAGTTTCATGATGCTATGCTCACAAAAAGAACCAAGAAAATACAAAAGAATCTTATTCTGAAAATTAAAATTACATGCTTAGAGCATACCACAATGCTTGCCTTAAAGTACGTAAAGTTCTGCAGTTGGTCAGTTGGGCTTGCTCGTATCATACTTACAGCAGGTAAAACCAGGATTGAAAACATCCCTAGAGTGATTAGTTTTAGCTGCCAAAGATAAAATTTGCTGATAGAGAAACAAGAAAGATCAAGGCCCAGAAATAAAAAGGGCCCTGGTGTGGAGGAAGGGGTATTATTAACATTATTAGGTGAGGTGAGGAATTGTAGGGGTAGACTCCTATTTTAACACACCTTCTTTTATTTTCAGTTACAACTTTAAGATACATGATGAGCTTGCCAAAAGTTTCTTCCATCTGAATTGCAACCTTCGAATATATGCTCCATGTCCATGAGTTATGTATGCCCTGAAATATATGTGTCATCATGCTTTTTAAACTGTGACTTTAATGTGCACATACTCAGTCACATGCTCACTACGGCACTTTCCTAATGAATTTATATATCACCCAAATAAAATGATTACATTTCTTTTTTTTTGGAGAGGACCTTACTTTGGAGACAACTGCCTCACTTTCCTTGCCTACTGACTATTATATTTCTTCCCCACTCTTTAGCTTTGCAGTCATCAAGGAACGAATCCATGGGATTGGCCATTCATATATGTTATATCTAGTATATAAGGTGTTGGAACATTGAACTGTTGAATTTACATAAGATCATGGATAGCTAAAATTCCTCTTAGAATAACGCAGATATTTGCCCTTCAGTAGGTTGAAATGCTTGCTGTGGGCAATGGGAATGTAAATTGGACAGAGAGAATGATGAAGTCATAATTATATGATGTAATTTTATGAATAGAGAAAACAAAGACGGGATCATTGATATGTGCGTTTCCCACCTTTTTAAAATTCTTTTCTTTGTATTTGTAGTCTAAGCAGATAGTAGTGCCAGTAGCACGCTCTGATTTACCCTAAGTTTTGAAGTATATTAAGTATGTTTGCGGCTGAATTTGAAGAGAAATGATCATAGTGTAATGGCGGCCCTACACGGTCACTGATTACCAATCACTAAGCATTGTTTGTAGCAGGCCAGACAAACCTTAAATCAGAGCAGAGACTGGGGAAAGGTACCGTCAGTCACAGCCTCATGCTGTTCCTCAAAGGCTATTGAGGATCCTTGACAAATGTTTTCTGCTCTTTGGGAAGACAGCGCCAAATTACTACATTGAACAATCCACCCTACTGATGTGCGGTAAACTGGCCCTTGTGCATGGAGGCTAATAGAGAGGTAGATAAAGAGGTGACCTGGAAAGAAACCCAGAGGCCAGGGTGGGTCCCGAAGCTCTGAGCTTAATAACATTTAATAGTGAGCCAGTCTGTCATTTTGGAGCCTTCAATAAATTCTTGCGGGAATGTTATAGCCTTCTCCTCTGCAGCACCATTAAGCACTGAGAGGGAAAGCTTGTTTCCCATTTGAGCCGGAGGCTAAATTGAGTGTGATAGCTGTGATCGCCACCACAAGAAAACACTTAGAAATGAGTGATGCTATCACTAATTGGAAGGCAGCCCGCTGCTGGGAGGCAAGGGGCATGGCAGAAAAGGAAGTGCATCCATATAAGGGGACACACGAGAAGATATCCGGAAAAGCAGAGACAGGCACACAAAAGGATGTCCCACCTGCGAGGCACAAACAAACAAACGGGTACTTGAGCACAGTAATTAGTAGAAACAGCTTGCTCTGTAGTCACAGGTATCATACTCGTGCACGCTTTCCTCTTTAACTCTCACCAAGATCCTGAGAAGTGATAATTACCATACCTACCCCAAGGACAAGGAAACTGTGATTCGTAAAAGGCAATTTGGCAAATATTCTGTAGCTATGAAGTTTCAAAATTAAGATATAAACTGCAGTGTGCTTGACCTCAGTGCTAGAGGATTTACCAATTCAGATAATTTAATACCTCTTCTCCTCATTGCTACTCACGCTGGTGACTGGGCACTAGAGACATTTTTTAGATACTCTGTTAATTAAAAAGATCACAGAAATACCAGTATGCTGGCTTTTCAAATTTTCTATACCTTGAGACTCTCAGAAGGTCATGTTTAAAAGAAAACAATGATGCCTCAGTCTTACCCTGAGAAACTCGGTCTTATTGACTTGATGTGCAATCTCCACAACAGAATTTTAGAAATTCTCCTAGGTGATTCTAATCTTTGACAATTTAAAAGCAAATACATTAATAAATTAGTGGTAGATAAGTAATAGCATTTCTATTTTGGAAATTCTTTTCGTTGAGTTCTATGGCCTATCTTCCTGAAGATATGATTCTTTCTACCTTACTGTTGACTCTAAAGTAACTATAAAAATTACAGAGAAAAGTATTCAGTCCTAAGTGAATACTGCAAATGTTTTCTCGCACTCAGTGCCTTGCTGATACTCATTTGTACAATGGCACCAGCTAATGAACACGCTTTTTGAAATCCTGATGAAATTTAACTAGCAATTTTTCCTTCCAGTTAGTGTTTTCTTGTTATATATAAGATATATTTGGCACCATCTAGGTTTTTTTAATTTCCTCAAAAGATACTTTTATTTTTTTATTAAGGCCATGAGGAAACTACTGCAATTACTTTCATTTGACAGATGAGGAACCTTAGACAAATCCTTGTCAACTTATTTTCCATCAGGAGAAATACTGAACTCATAAAGTCTTTATTCAGCATCACAGAGCCGGATCCCCACTGAGTATGTCAGAAATGGGAACTGTACCCAATGTACTACTCACCTTGATTTTGAAATGTGTTTGAAACAAATGTCTGTAAATATTGCTCAAACCTTCAAAGACGATGTAAGACAATTCTGTGTATGAATGTGCAAAAACTACTTGTCGACCAGATTTAATCTTCATAAAAGAATTATCTTTAGTTTTCTACTTCCTAATTGTTCCACGTAATGACTTCGGGCAGATGCTAAAGTGGTCAAAGCCTAAGGTTTTATTTTCTTTATATTTATTAACATATCTCCTTAAAAGACCGTATTCTAGCGGATATGGAGTTGGTAGGCTCCGATGGTTCTAAGGAGAACTGTTTGTTTGTAGGTGTTCCTAGAATTCAGTAAACATTTTAGTGCCCTTGTCGCAGAGGCTGACTTTCTGGCTAAGCTTTCTCTTCAGCTCACATTTGGAGAGTGGAGTTACCAGATAAAACACTGAATCCTCAGCCACATTGAGCGGAAGGAAAGCACAAACAGTAATGTGATTTTGACTCAGTATGTAGAATGGGTTATGCTTGGACTTTATTATCTGGAATTTAAATTTAATTGAGAAATGTGTATGTTTATATGCAAAATCCTGCATCATTCATTAGGGGGTCTAAGTATATGTCTATATGGGAAGATGCCATTCATATATTAATTTCTTTCTTTCTTTCTTTTTTTTTTTTTTTGATTTTTTTTTTTTTTCGAGACAGGGTTTCTCTGTGTAGCCCTGGCTGTACTGGAACTCACTCTGTAGACCAGGCTGGCCTTGAACTCAGAAATCCACCTGCCTCTGCCTCCCAAGTGTTGGGATTAAAGGCATGCGCCACCATTGCCCGGCTAGATATTAATTTCAATCCTCATATCTTTATTGTGATTATTTCATGGTATCTAGGTTTCTCTTTCACTAGGGAGTGATTATCATGGATATATAGTGTAACACACACACACACACACACACACACACACACACACACAAATATATATGTTTTCTACCCAAGAGAACGAAAGCACATTTTGTAACAATATTTAAAAGTGTTCCAAGGATATTTCACATCGAGTCTACAAAGAAAAGTAAAATGCCCTATTACAGTACATTAGTATAATAACAAGTAGGAACAAAGACTAGAATGGAAGATAAAAATAACAAAAATTTCCACATTAAAGCACATTTAAGCTTAAAATCATGGATGGAACCCTAATTAAATGCCAGAAGGTATACTAACGTAATGTTGAGTTTGCAAATTTAACTACACACAAAAAAGGTAATTTAGATACTAAAAATTCCCCAGCAACATTAACTCAACCACATCGTACATTGTGCATAATAAAGTTAACATTTAGTAATCAGGGTTGGTGTTCTAAGCACAAAATATGTGCATAATTAACATTTTCCACATTTTAAAAACTAATTTCAAATGTTCAATATTCTCTTTATGGAAAGAATTAGTCTTAGAGTTAAAATGTCTGTTTAAGCATGATCATCTTACAGTCTTTCCTTAAGATTAACTTGGGCTTCATTTTACTTCAACAATACCAAAAACAATTTGTAATAAAGAAAATTAAAGTACCAAGTTTTCTTTTGTTGTTGAGAATAGTTTTAGCTATCCTGGGTTTTTTGTTATCCCAGATGAATTTGAGATTGCTCTTTTCTAACTCTATGAAGAATTGAGTTGGGATTTTGATGGGTATTGCGTTGAATCAGTATATTGCTTTTGGAAAAATGGCCATTTAAACTATATTAATCCTGCCGATCCATGAGCATGGGAGGTTTTTCCATTTTTTGAGGTCTTCTTCCATTTCTTTCTTCAGAGTCTTGAAGTTCTTGTCATACAGATCTTTCACATGTTTGGTAAGAGTCACCCCAAGGTACTTTATACTGTTTGTGGCTGTTGTGAAGGGGGTCATTTCCCTAATTTCTTTCTCAGCCTGCTTATCCTTTGAGTATAGGAAGGTCACTGATTTGCTTGAGTTGATTTTATAACCTGCCACTTTGCTGAAGTTGTTTATCAGCTGTAGGAGTTCTCTAGTGGAGTTTTTTGGGTCACTTAGGTAGACTATAATATCATCTGCAGATAATGATAGCTTGACTTCTTCCTTTCCAATTTGTATCCCTTTGACCTCCTTATGTTGTCTAATTGCCCGAGCTAGTACCTCAAGAACAATATTGAAAAGATAAGGAGAAAGGGGGCAGCCCTGTCTAGTCCCTGATTTCAGTGGGATTGCTTCAAGTTTCTCTCCATTTAGTTTGATGCTGGCTACCAGTTTGCTGTATATTGCTTTTACTATGTTTAGGTATGGGCCTTGAATTCCTGTTCTTTCCAAGACTTTAAGCATGAAGGGATGCTGAATTTTGTCAAATGCTTTTTCAGCATCCAATGAAATGACCATGTGGTTTTTTTCTTTGAGTTTGTTTATGTAGTGGATTGCATTGATGGATTTCCGTATATTGAACCAACCCTGCATCCCTGGAATAAAGCCTACTTGATCATGGTGGATGATCGTTTTTTATGTGTTCTTGGATTCGGTTGGCAAGAATTTTATTGAGTATTTTTGCATCGATGTTCATAAGGGAAATTGGTCTGAAGTTCTCTTTCTTTGTTGGATCTTTGTGTAGTTTTGGTATCAGCGTAATTGTGGCTTTGTAGAAGGAATTGGGTAGTGTTCCTTCTGTTTCTATTTTGTGGAATAGTTTGAAGAGTATTGGTGTTATGTCTTCTACCGAGCAATAGTGTTAAAAACTGCATGGTATTGGTACAGTGACAGGCAGGTGGATCAATGGAACAGGATTGAAGATCCAGAAATGAACCCACACACCTATGGCCACTTGATCCTCGACAAAGGGGCTGAAAACATCCAATGGAAAAAAGATAGCCTTTTCAACAAATGGTGCTGGTTCAACTGGAGGTCAGCATGCAGAAGAATGCGAATTGATCCATCCTTGTCTCCTTGTACTAAGCTCAACTCCAAATGGATCAAGGACCTCTACATAAGCCAGACACTGAAGCAAATAGAAAAGAAACTGGGGAAGACCCTTGAGGACATCGGTACAGGGGAAAGTTTCTGAACAGAACACCAATAGCGTATGCTCTAAGATCAAGAATTGACAAATGGGACCTCATTAAATTACAAAGTTTCTGTAAGGCAAAGGACACCATCAAGAGTACAAATCGGCAACCAACAAATTTGGAAAAGATCTTCACCAATCCTACATCAGATAGAGGGCTAATATCCAATATATACAAAGAACTCAAGAAGTTAGACCCCAGAAAACCAAATAACCCTATTAAAAATGGGGTACAGAGTTAAAGAATTCTCACCTGAAGAACTTTGGATGGTGGATAAACATCTTAAAAAATGCTCAACTTCATTATTCATCAGGAAATGCAAATCAAAACAACCCTGAGATTTCACCTTACACCAGTCAGAATGGCTAAGATTAAAAACTCAGGAGACAGCAGGTGTTGGGGAGGATGTGGAGAAAGAGGAACACTCCTCCACTGCTGGTAGGATTGCAAATTGGTTCAATTCCAGGAAATCAGTCTGGCAGCTCCTCAGGAAACTAGGCATATACCCAGAGGATTCCCCAGATTCTCTTACTGAAAGATCCTGCTATACCACTCCTGGGCATATACCCAGAGGATTCCCCAGCATGTAATAAGGATATATGGTCCACTATGTTCATAGCAGCCCTATTTATAATAGCCAGAAGCTGGAAAGAACCCAGGTACCCCTCAACAGAAGAATGGATGCAAAAAATGTGGTATGTGTACACAATGCAGTACTATTGATCCATTAGAAACAATGAATTCATGAAATTCTTAGGCAAATGGATGGATCTGGAGAACATCATACTAAGTGAGGTAACCCAGTCTCAAAAGATCAATCATGGTATGCACTCACTAATAAGTGGATATTAGCCTGGAAAACTGGAATACCCAAAACATAATCCACACATCAAATGAGGTACAAGAAGAAAGGAGGAGTGGCCCTTGGTTCTGGAAAGACTCTGTAGCAATATCAGGCAAAACCAGAACAGGGAAGTGGGAAGGGGTAGGTGGGAGAACAGGGGGAGGGAAAGGGGCTTATGTGACTTTTAGGGAGTGGGGGGCCAAAAAAGGGGAAATCATTTGAAATGTAAATAAAAAATATATCGAAAAAAAAAAGTACCAAGTTTTAAAAAAGTATGAAGCATAATCATCATGTAAAATTGATTTAAGTATGCTCTACTTATATTATTCATAAAATTTGACAAAATGTTAATTAATATTTATTATTTTATTTTCTTGCAGTTAATTATTATTTGTGTGTATGTGTATGTACAGATGTTTGTGTGTATGAGAATAGATAATGTGAACATATTATAGTGTGTTCAGGTTTGAGGAAAACCTAGGGTGTCTTCTGGTGCCTCATGATGTATATAATGATAATAGATGTTTACTTATTATTTGATCATAAGCAGGTATTATTGCTTTATTTGAACTCAGATTCTGTATTTATGATGTTGAATTCATAGAGGAAGTTGACTTGTAGAGGTGCTGTGAGAATTAAATAAGCTAATATCTAAAATGCTATTTACTCAATAAAGAGGTAGCTAAAACCTGTCATGTTCACAAATAAAAATACTCCACATGGATAAAAAGGATATTTCATATTATCCTTCATCTACTTCTACACATAGGATATTAGAATATAAGAAGCATTTTGGAAATTCTATAATACCACATTATTTCAATGAATTACATATACATTGGAATTATATTAAGTATTTCTCCTATTTCCATTAAAGCTGTAAAAGAAGTTGCTAAACTTATTGGTAATCATGATACAAAATCGACATGAAAATTACATACTATTATACAACTGCATTGATAAAGGAATAAAAGAAAGACTGGCAGTGGTAATACCCACTGTGATGGGTCACATGGTCCATCATTGCTGCGATGAATATCAATCTCTTCAACCATTTTGGACAAGATTTTGGCAACTATTACCTACTAAATTGATGTGTATATCCTATAATTTAGCAATTCTAGAAATTCATGTGCATGGGCACCAAAGGAAATTATATGGTGATCTCACTAGCTTTATTCCTATAACAAGAACTTGGAACCCATCCAAATTGCTATCCACAGACTGGAAAAATTGTGGAGTGTTTGAAAAGTATATTTGTAGGAGGGTAATGGGAATTGAGGTGTGACATTTGCTTCTAGAAACATGGATGTAGAGAAAGAATATGGATGCTGTGATTTCATTAATATAAATCTAAAAACTCTTATTATCTTGGTTTTAGAAGTTAAAGTAACTGTTTTTTTTGTTTGTTTGTTTGTTTTGCAGAAGGAGGAAGTAGGGCTTCATGAGAGCTATCAAAGTCTAATCTTTCCCTGGCTTTAGTGGTTAGTTTTTGACAACTTTATTATACAAACTAGAGTCACCTGCGGAAAGGAAACTCAGCTGAGAAATTTCTCCCAGCAGATTGGTTTGTGGGGAATTTTCTTGTTTTCTGACTAGTATGGAAGAGCCCAGTACACTGGGAGTGGTACCATCTCTGGGCAGATGGACCTTGGTTTTATAAGATATGTGGGTGAGCAAGCCAGGGGCACAAGCCTGTAAACACTGACCCTCAGAGGTCTTTGCTTCATGCCTCCAGTTTCCTGTCTGGAGATCCTATCTCATCTTCCCTCTATAAACCTTAAGTCTAAACAAAGCCTTTCCTGCTTGCTCTGCCTGCTCCTATCCACCAGGGCTCATGTCAGTGCACATCCCATGTCCTGGCAGAGCTTGTACTGTGAATGACATTTCCCACACAATTTAGGAGTGTCATGTGGCTCACCCTCATAGTGATTTTAGGCACATGACAATATAGAAATGAAAATGGATTCCGTGGAGACTTAAATGTGTTAATTTTATTTGTTTTTAAAACAATTTTCCCTGATGACTTTTTAACAGTTTAACAAATAAAACAAAAATGGACTGAAAAATAAACCCTTTCCTCTCCCACATTCTTTTGGTGTGTGTTTTATCACACCAACAGGGAAGCAAGCTAGCACACATGGATTCCTTTAAAAGAATTCTTGATTTTTAATTTAACTAGAATTCATAAACCTAAGAACAACCTTAAAACATTTTAAGATTCCTGTTTTCCACATACTTAAAAAGATTATCTGATTTGTGTCTATTATTATTTCTAGAACTCTGTACGTATTTTTTAAAAAATCAACAAACTCTTAGGAGAAAAACCTGCCATTTATACTATATCAATTCTTTAAAACTATTCATTATAATTTTAAGTTTATATTGCTTTTACTATGTTTAGATATGGGCCTTGAATTCCTGTTCTTTCCAAGGCTTTTAGCATGAAAGGATGCTGAATTTTGTCAAATGCTTTTCAGCATCTAATGAAATGATCATGTGTTTTTTTTTCTTTGAGTTTGTTTATGTAGTGGATAGCATTGATGGATATCCGTATATTGAACCATCCCTGCAACCCTGAGATGAAGCCTACTTGATCATGATGGATGATCATTTTGATGTGTTCTTGGATTCGGTTGGCAAGAGTTTTGAGTATTTTTCCATCGATATTCATAAGCGAAATTGGCCTGAAGTTCTCTTTCTTTAGCCACAAACAGCATAAAGTAACTTGGGGTGACTCTAACCAAACAAATGAAAGACCTATATGACAAGAACTTCAGATCTCTGAAGAAGGAAATTGAAGAAGACCTCAGAAAGTGCACAAATTTTCCATGCTCATGAATTGGCAGGATTAATGTAGTTAAAATGGCCATCTTGCCAAAAGCAATCTACAGATTCAACGTAATCCCCATCAAAATCCCAACTCAGTTCTTCATAGAGTTACAAAGAGCAATTCTCAAATTCACCTGGAATAACAAAAAACCCAGGATAGCTAAAACTATTTTCAACAGTAAAAGAACTTCTGGGGGAATTAGTATCCCAGACCTCAAACATTACTACAGAGCAATAGTGTTAAAAACTGTATGGTATTGACACAGGGACAGGCAAGTGGATCAATGGAATAGGATTTAAGACCCAGAAATGAACCCACACAGCAATGGTCACTTGATCTTCAACAAAGGAGCTGAAAACCTCCAGTGGAAAAAAGATAGCCTTTTCAACAAATGGTGCTGGTTCAATTGGAGGTCAGCATGCAGAAGAATTCGAATTGATCCATTCTTATCTCCTTGTACTAAGCTCAATTCCAAGTGGATTAAAGACCTCCACATAAAATCAGACACACTGAAACTAATAGAAAAGAAACTGGGGAAGACTCTTGAGGACATGGGCACAGGGGAAAAGTTCCTGAACAGAATACCAATAGCTGATGCTCTAAAATCAAGAATTGACAAATGGGACCTCATAAAATTACAAAGTTTCTGTAAGGCAAAGGACACTGTCAAAAGCACAAACCGGCAACGAACAGATTGGGAAAAGATCTTCACCAACCCTAAATCCGATAGAGGGCTAATATCCAATATATATAAAGAACACAAGAAGTTAGACCACAGAGAACCAAATAACCCTATTAAAAATAGGGTACAGAACTAAACAAAGAATTTTCACCTGAAGAACTTCGGATGACTGAGAAGCACCTTAAGAATGTTCAATATGATTAATCATTAGGGAAATGCAAATCAAAACAACCCTGAGATTTTACTCACAGCAGTCAGAATGGCCAAGGCAAAAAATTCAGCAGATAGCAGGTGTTGACCAGGATGTAGAGAAAGAGGAACACTCCTCCACTGCTGGTGGGATTGCAAGATGGTACTACCACTTTGGAAATCAGTCTGACGGTTCCTCAGAAAAATGGATATGACACTTCCAGAGGACCCGGCTATACCTCTCCTGGGCATATACCCAGAGGATTCCCTGGCATGCAATAAGGACACATGCTTCACTATGTTCATAGCAGCCTTATTTATAATAGCCAGAAGCTGGAAAGAACCCAGATGTCCCTCAATGGAGGAATAGATACAGAAAATGTGGTATATTCACACAATGGAGTCCTACTCAGCAATTAAAAATAATGAATTCATGAAATTCTTAGGCAAATGGTTGGAACTGGAAAATGTCATCCTAAGTGAGGTAACCCAATCACAAAAGAATATACATGGAGTGCAATCACTTTATAAGTGGATATTAATTAGCCCAGAAGCTCTGAATTCTCAAGACACAGTTAGCATAACAAATGAATTCATAACAAGAAGAGGGAAAGAGAGGGCCCTGGTTCTGAAAAGAGTTTATCCAGCATTGTAGGGGAATTCCAGGGCAGGGAAATGGGAGGGGGTGATTGGGAAATGGGCAGGGGGAAGAGAGCTTATGAGACCCATGGGGAGGGGGGAACTGGGAAAGGGGAAAGCATTCAGAGTGTAAACAAAGAATTTAGAAATTAAAAAAAAATAAAAAACAATTTTAAGTTTATATAATACTTTGATTCAAAAGACGCAAAAGAAGTAAACCAGAAATTAAATGGTGTATTGAATAATGTAATTCAGGAACATTTTTTTTATTATAGACTATTTAGAATTAAAATTGAGAAGTGATAAATGTAAGAATGTGATTGTGGAGTCAGTAGCAATAATTGGAAGCAAGTTAGACTGAGACCAGATGCTTGGCCCAAGCTGGTCCTTCGGGAAACAAGATGAAAACAAATTACTCACAAATGGTTAAACAGTGAAAAGAGATGAAAACAAAGTTTATTTTAAAGCCTTTTATGCTAAGTATGTTGCTTTTAATAGCATTGTGTAAGAAGGAAGATATTGTTAACATTATCATTTAAGTTGAGCTAATGATGAACCAAAATTACCTCATGTTGTGGTTTAGGATAAAGCTAATAAATGTTTTTAAATGATATGAGTAATATAAATGTAGTATTTGGGAAAAATTTAACCCCTAACTTTAAGGTGGGAGATTATCACTTTAGGTAAATATAGAGTTAATCTAATAATTTAAGAAGACATATATATTAAGATCAAAGGGAAATTTTTACGGCCATTTTGGAGTTGTATAAAAAAGATGAGCCAGAATCAGATAGAACTGCCATCTGGATCACTGGAAACAAACCGTATTTGAGAGAAGCCAATCCTGGCTCTGTCTAGAGAGCTCTCAGGAGCAAGGCTTTATTTTGGAGGTGAGGTTGCTCAATGCAACCCAAAGAAGCTAAGTGTGTAGTCATGGCCTAGGCTCAAATGTCCAGATGAGAATTATTAATTCATACCCAATTAGCGTATACCACCTGGAACTTTCATTTCATAGTTCAAAATACTAATTATTGGTAATTTCATAAAACTTAACTTGTATGCATGTGTACAGGCATGCAATGATTGACAGTTATGACAGAAAACCACACACACACACACACACACACACACACACACGATGGATATAGAGGAAGGCAGTTCAATCTCCTAAGACTACTTTAGAGCCGAAGATTATGTAGGGATATAAAATGCACTCTTATTACATGTGCTGACAATGTTGTATATTTTTATCTGAGTTAAGATCCTAAAACCTCAGAGAAGAGTGGTGCTTAATAATTAAAAGCATCCAAAAATTACAACTCAGTTTTCTTTTCTTAGGCAAGCTTCTGAGTTTAAAAGAATGCTATAGATTTTTTTAAAAGAAGACAGACCTTCATGACTGAGACTTATTTCTTTCTTAAAGGAAAGAGTATTCTATGCTTTTCTCTGCCACACAAAAAGTATGTTCTCATTTTCTGAATCTA
The DNA here is from genome assembly GCF_947179515.1 of Apodemus sylvaticus. Classification (NCBI taxonomy): domain Eukaryota; kingdom Metazoa; phylum Chordata; class Mammalia; order Rodentia; family Muridae; genus Apodemus; species Apodemus sylvaticus. Next base: position 55,545,089 of record NC_067489.1, read on the forward strand.
TTATGGTTTAAAATTTTGTTATTGAACAAAGCATTTGTGAAATTTCAAGTAACAGAAATATCATTATACTATGACATAAAGATTTTATAATAGTGCACATTCATGCATAGCACAAAAGAAGTATAGACACTTTGCCAACACCAAAGCCATTGTCATTTCCACAACAAGATTCTTGGGGTAAAAACATTATTATTTAGCAAAAAGCCTATGAGGGACACCATTTTAAAAGGAAGAAAAATGTATCTATAGCGCAAGAAAGTTTTTGTTAAACTACACAAAAGACAAAATTGGAGCTAGTGACTAATTTTATTAAATCAGCTAAGACATTAGAGTAAAGGTTCATATGTATCTACATCTAGAATATGTTACTGAAAGCTACATTATTCAACTGAAATAATAGAAATATTTCTAGTAGAAATAGCAGAAATATTCTATTACAACATCATAAAAGAGATGATTAGACTGAATCTCTAAAGTTCATTTAGCTGCATGACTCCCTTATTTAATACACATTTATCCTTTTAGAATAAAAGTGTTTACATAGTCAGATAATTCAATGTAGGTTGTAGGATTTCAGTTCAGTTTTCACTTAGCTTATACTCATGACTTAATAGCTTAAGTTAAAAAACAAAAGTCTTGATTATTTAATTTCTGAAATTTTCCATATAGGGGACAACCCTGTATATCCTGTATACATAACATCATTGTCACCATCACCATTACCATCATAAAACAGTATAATTATTAAAAATCATTACAGAAGTATTTTCCTACTAAAGTGCTGTTATAGAGAGAAATTGCTGCTGTTTCCTGCAGTCATCACCAATGTTGATCAAAAATGGAAATATCGTCATGGTGAGTACATTCTCCCTGATAGTTTCTATGTTATGATGTTAGACCTTTAAAACAAACACTTTTATAATTTAATGAACAGACAGGCAGAAAAAGGAATTTCTTCATATTAAATGTGTATTCTTTACTTCTAGGGCTGCAGCTCTGCCTGCCTCCCTGGAGGGCTAATGCCACCCTGGACAATCAGATGAGATACCTATGACACAATTCTTGCCCTGCTGTATTCCAAGCAAGTGCACCAGCCTTGAGGTCTGCCCTGTCTTCTCTGTGCTCCATCTTCCGGTCCACACCTCTACCTGCAATCCCAGATATGCATTTTACTCCCTGGGCCACACCACTGCTTGCCTCACTGAATGTCTACTGTTACCTAGGAAAACAAGAGCCCTGTTGTCATTAGGGCCTACCAACTCGACCTGCAATTCCAGAGGCCTGTTACCTCCAGGGACTACCATGCCAGCCAAAACCGTGGGGACAACCCAATGGCTAAAGGCCAGTATAATAGCACTATGAACAAAGTTAGGGCAATACGCCACCATCAGAACACAGCTCTCTCACTACATCGATCTCTAGATATCTGAAAACACCTGAAGTGCAATATAATGGCATTTATAAAGATGAGAGAGGCCTTTAAAGAAGAAATAAAGAAATCCCTTAAGGAAATACAGAAAAATACAGTCAAATAGGTAGACAGCTTTAAAGAGGAAATTATTAAATATAAAGAAATATAGGAAAGTAAACAAAAAAGGTGAAGGAAAGGAATATAACTATACAGGACCTGAAAATGGAAATAGACGCATAAAGAAAATGCAATGGAGCTAATCTTGGAGATGGAAAACCCAGGAAAGAGAACAGGAACTACAGACACAAGCATCATCAACAGAATATAAGAGATATAAGAACCTCAGGCATAGAAGACATATTAGAAAAAAATTAATATATTTGTCATAGAAAATGACCAATCTAAAATGTTTCTAACCAAAACATCCAGAAAATTTGGAATACTTGAAAAGACCAAACCTAAGAATGATAGGCTTAGCACAGAAGATTACTAGATTAAAGGTCAAGAAAATTCCTTTTTTGTCCTTTCTTTCTTCTTTTTTTTTATTTTCTAAATTTTTGTTTACATTCCCAATGCTTTCCCCTTTCCTGGTTTCCTCCTCCCCATATGTCCCATAAGCCTTCTTCTCTCCACCCATTCTCCAATCACCTCCCTCCTTTTTCTCTGTTCTGGTACTCCCCTACAATGCTGGATCAAGCCTTTCCAGGATCAGGGCCCTGTCCTTACTTCTTCATGGGAGTCATTTGATATGCTACGTATGTCTTGAGTATTTAGAGCTTCTGGGCTAATTAATATCCACTTATCAGTGATTGGATTCCATGTGTATTCTTTTGTGATGTTATTTTCCAGTTCCAACCATTTGCCTAAAAATTTCATGAATTCATTGTTTTTAATTGCTGAATAGTATCCCATTGTGTAACTATACCACATTTTCTGTATCCATTCCTCCACTGAGGGACATCTGGGTTCTTTCCAGCTTCTGGCTATTTAAATAAGGCTGTGGAATGCAATAAGGACACATGCTCCATTATGTTCATAGCAGAAAATATCTTGAACCAAATTATAAACAAAATTTCTCTAACCCAAAGAAAGAGATGACTATTATGTACAAGAAGCTTACAGAACACCACATACATTGGACCAGAAAATGAACTCTCCCTGCCACATATTAATCAAAACAGTAAGCATGCAGAACAAAGAAAGAATATTAAAAGCTGCAAGGGAGAAAGATCAAATAACATATAAAGACAAACCTTTTAGAATTATATCTCATTTCTCAACAGTCATCTGATTTCTAAGACTCTAAAATCCAGAAGGGCCTAAATGTCTTGTAGACCCTAAGAAACCACAGATGTCAACAGAGTACTATACTCAGCATAACTTTCAATCATCATTGATGGAGAAACCAATATATTGCATCACAAAACCAAACTTAAATAATATCTTTCTACTACAGATGAATCTAGAATAAATAGTCTAACTCAAGGAGGGTAACTATACCCACTATACCCAAGATCTCTCTCTCTCTCTCTCTCTCTCTCTCTCTCTCTCTCTGCCTCTCTCTCTCCCATCCCCCTCTCTCTCCCTCTCTCTCTACCTCTCTCTTTCACACACACACAAACATACAAACACCAATACCACCCATATCACATAATAGGAACTAACAATTGTTGTACATTAATATTTCTCAACATCTATGTAATCAAATAAAAAAAGCACAAGCTAGCAGAGTGGCTGCATAAACAGGATCCATTTTTCTGCTGCATACTAGAAACACACCTCAGCAATAAGTTAGACAACACCTCAGAGTAAAGGGCTAGAAAAAGGTTTTCCAAGCAAATGGACTGAGTAAACAAGATAGAGGAGCCTTTCTAGCATATAGTAAAATAGACATTCATCCAAAAGTAATCAAAAGAGATATGGAATAATACCTCATACTTATCAAAGATTATCCACCAAGGTAAGTTCTCAAGTCTGAACATCTATATCCCAAATGCAAGGGCACCACATTCATAAAAGAAACAGTACTAAAACTTAGTTTACACTTTCACCTATTGTCTGGTCATCAAATCAGATACTAAACAAAGAAATAAATAAAATAGTAAATGTTAGCAATCTAATGGACTTAACAGATATCTACAGGATATTTTACCCCAGCACAAAATAATATACCTTCCTTTTGGTACATCATGGAATCTTCTATAAAGTCAAGCATACACTGGTTCACAAAGCAAGTTTCAACCAATACAAGATGATTGAAATAAACTTTGTATTCTATCAGACCACCATGGACTGAACATGGACTTCAACAACAACAGAAAGAACATAAAGCCTACAGACTCATGGAAACTAAACTCCTCTCTAATAGGGTCAAAGAAAAAACAGGGATAGAAATCAGACTTTCTAAATTTCAATGAAAATGAAGGCATAACATACCCAAACTTATGGAACACAATTAAAGCAGTGCTAAGAGGAAAGTTTATAAAACTAAGTATTTTCATAAAGAAATTGGAGACATCTCATACTAGCAACTTATCAGCACACTTGAAAGCTCTAGAATTAAAAGAAGCAAACAAATGCAAGAGTAGTAGACAGCAGGAAATAACCAAACTCAGGGCTGCAATCAATCAATTAGAAACAAAGAGAAAAATACAAACAATCAAAAAACCAAAGAAATGGATTTTTGATAATCAACAAGACATACAAACTCTTAGCAAAACTAACAGAAAGGCAGAGAGACAGTATCTAAGTTAACAAAATTAGAAATGAGATGGGAGACATAACAAAAGACACAGGAAATTAAAAGATAATAAGGTCTTACTTCAAATGTCTGTACTCCCAAAAAATTAGAAAATTTAATATTAGTTGACAATTTTCTAGGCAGATACCACTTACCAAGTTTGCATCAAGATCAGGTAAAGTATTTAAATAGTCCTATAAGCGTTAAAGAAATAGAAGCAGTCATTCAAGTTTTCGCAAACAAAAAAGCCCAAGGCCAGGTACTTTTAGTACAGACTTTTACCAGACTTTCAGAGAAGAGCTAATACCAGTACAACTCAAAGTATTTCACAAAATAGAAACAGAAACTCATTCTATGTGGGCACAGTCACCCTGATACATAAACCACACAAAGACTCAACAAAGAAAGAGAATTTCAGACCAATCTTTCTTATGAACATTGATGCAAAAATATTCAATAAAATAGTCAGAAACCAAGCATCATATCATATATCCAATCATATCACATATCAAAAACATCATCCACCATGATCAAGAAGGGTTTATTCCAGGGATGCAGGGGTAATTTCATATACCAAAATCCATTAATGTAATCCAACATATAAACAAAATGAAAGTAAAAAATGATCATCTCATTAGATGCTAAAGAAAGCTCTTAACACAATCCCACACCCTTTCATGTTAAAAGTCTGGGAGAGGTCTGGGATTCCTAAACACAATAAAGGCAATCAATATACAGCTAGCTAGTAGACAACCTTAAATTAAATGGAGAGAAACTTAAAGCAATTCCAGTAAAATCAGAGACAAGATAAGGCTGCACACTCTTTCCCTATCTATTCAATTTAGAATTTGAAGTTATAGCTAGAGCACTAAGACAACTAAAGTTCATCAAGGGGATAGAGGTTGGAAAGGAAGAAGTTAAAGTATCACTATTGGCAGAAGACATGATAGTATACAAAAGACACCACAAAAAAAAAATCTACCAAAGAACTCTTTCAGCTGATAAACGTCTTCAGCAAAGTACATGGACACAAAGTTAACTCCCAAAAATCAGTAGGCATCCTTTATCCTCATGATAAACAGGGTGAGAAAGAAATCAGGGAAACAATACTCTTCACAATAGCCACAAATAATATAAAATATCTTGGTGTAACTCTAACCAAACAAGTGAAAGATCTGTATAACAAGACATTCAAGTCTCTGAATAAACAAATTGAAGAAGATATCTGAAAATCAAAAGATTTCGTATGGTTTAGTAGTAAACATAGTAAAAGACAGCCATCATACCAAAAGAAATCTACAAGTTCAATGCAATTCCTATCTAAATTTCAATACAATTCTTTACACACCTAGGAAGAGCAATTTTTCACTTTACATAGAATACCAAAAAACAAAAACAAAAACAAAACAAAACAAACAAAAAAACAAAACAAAACAAAACAAAAACCAAACCCAGGATAGGTAAAAGAATCCTGTGCATTAAAAGAACTTCTGGAAATATTACCTTCCCTGATTTCAAGCTGTACTACAGAGCAATAGTAATACAAACTGAATCAACCCATTCATGTACAGACACTTAATTTTTGACAAAGAAGAGAGAGAGAGAGAGAGAGAGAGAGAGAGAGAGAGAGAGACAGAGAGACAGAGAGACAGAGAGACAGAGACACATACAGAGAGAGAGAGACAGAGACAGAGAGAGAGAGAGAGAGAGAGAGAGAGAGAGAGAGTGAAGAAAAAGGAAAAAGAAAAAGAAAAATAAGAAAAAACCAAAAACCATACATTGGATAAAATAGAAATACATACATACATACATACATACATGCATACATACATACACACATACATACATACAAAATCCAATAAATGGTGCTGGTCTAACTGGATGTTTGCATACAGAAGAACACAAATAGATCCTTATTCATAACCCAAGTTCAAGTGGACCAAAGACCTGAACATAAAACTAGATACACTAATTCTAATAGAAGAGAAAATGGGAAATATCCTTGAATGCATTCGTAGATGATACTACTTCCTGAACGGAACACCAATGGCTCAGGTTCCAAGATCAACAATTTATAAACGGGACCTCAATAAACTGAAAAGTTTCAGTAGGGGAAAGGACACTGTCAATAAGACAAAATGTCAGCCTACAGATTAGAAAATTATCTTCATAACAGCTACATTTGAAAGATGTCTAATATACAAAATACATAAAGAACTCAAGAATTTAATCACCAACAAACCAAGTAACCAAATTAATAAATGGGGCATAAAACTAAACAGAGAATTCTCAACAGACAAATATCTAATGGCCCAGAATGACTTAAAGAAATGTCCAATATCCTTAATCATCAGGGAAATACAAATCAAAATGACCCTGAGTTTCCATGTTAAACCTGCCGTATTGGCTAAGATCAACATCTAAAATGACAGCACATACTGGCAAGGATGTGGAGCAAGAGGAACACTCCTCTCATGTTGGTGGGAGTACAAGTTTGTACAACCACTCCAATGTCAATCTGGTGGTTTCTCAAGAAATTGGGAATAGTTCTACCTGAAGACCCAGCTATATCACTCCGGGTATACACAAAAGATGCTCCACCATACCACAAGGACACAAGGAACAAGGACACTATGTTCATAGCAGCCTTATTTATAATAGCCAGAAGCTGGAAATAACCCAGATGTCCCTCAGTTGAAAAATGTGGTACATTACCATAATGGATACAACTCAGCCATTAAAAATGAGAACATCATGAATTTTTCAGGCAAATGGATGGAACTAGAAAATATCTTCCTGAGTGAGATAACCCAATCCTAAAAGGACATGCATGATCTGTACTTACTTATAAGCAGATATTAGCTGTAAAACACTGGATACCCATGCCTGTATTTTGCATACATAACATACCCATCTACAGACCAAAAGAAGCTAAACAAGAAGAAAGGTCTAAGTGAGGATGCTGGAATCTCACATAGAATGGGGAATCAAATCATCATAGGAGGCAGATATAGGGAGAGAACTGGGTGGGAGAGGGGATGGGGACAGGAACAGGGAGATTCAGGATCAGGTGTGGAAAAGACAGAAGAGAGGGCCAGACAGCCAGGAGCATGAATGGAAATTGGCAACTGGTGAGGGTGGTGAGGAGGTGTGGGGCACATCTCCAGGACATGCCAAAGACCTGGATAGGTAAGGATCCCAGGAGTCCATGGCAGTGACTTTAGCTAAGATTCCTAGCAGGGAGGATATGGAACCTGAAGTGTCCACTTCCTGTAGGCAGGGAGGACACCAATTAAAGGGTTAAGAACACCAACCCACCACCAAAAACTTTGACCCACAATTTGTCCTGTCTTCAAGAAGTGCAGAAACAAAGATGGAGCAGAGACTGAGGAAACGCTCAAACAATAACTGGCCCAAGCTGAGACCCATGCATTGGAAAGCACCAATCCCTGATACTATTACTAATACGCTGTTATGTTTGCAGACAGGAGCCTAGCATAACTGTTCTCTCAGAGGCGCCACCCAGAAGATAACTGAAACAGGTGCAGAGACCCACAACCAAACACTGGAGGGAAGCTTGGGGAGTCTTATGAAAGAATTGGGGAAGGACTGAGGGAGCCAGAGGGGGTAGAAACACCACAGGAAGAACAACAGAGACCACTAATCTGGACCCTTGCGGGCTCTCAAAGACTGAGCCACCAACAAAGGAGCGTACACAGAGTGGACCTAGCCCCCTACCCCGGATATGTGGCAGATGTGCAGCTAGGTCTTCCTGTGGGTCCCCAGCAACGGGAGAGTGGCATTTCCATAAAACTGTCTCCTGCTTGTGGATCTGGCTCCCCTAACTTGGCTGCCTTGTCTGGCTTCAGTGGGAGAGGATGGGCCTAGCCCGGCAAAGGCTTGATGTACCACAGTGGGACGCTATGGGAGGTAGCTTCTTCTCAGAGGAGAAGGGGAGAGGGGAATGGGGTTATCACATTTACAGGGTTTGGGATGCAGTGATCAGGTTGTAAAAAGTGAATAAAGAAATGAATGAAGAAAATATATTTGTCTTCAGACATAACTTTCTTTTCTAAAAGAAAATAATTTTTAAAATTTAGATTCTATTCACTTTAATAGCCCAAAACTTTTGCTCACATGTGGCTTTTTCCTTTGGTTGTTAAGGACACATATATTACTCTGAAATTTGCAGAGGATTTTCATCTATTAATAGATGGCATGGAATCAAATGGACATATGATGGGTTAGAAATATAAATATAATTAGATTTCTACCTTAATTCTTTTAAAATATAGCACAAATATAATTATGCTCTTAATAGAAATTATAAAATGTATTAGAGGAAAACATAGGAGAGTTTTATCATTGTGATGGTGCAAAATGCTAAATAACAATGAGAAGGCAGCCATACTAAATCAGCCTTCTTCAAATGTTAGCTTAGACCACACCTGCACTTCTCCTGGAATCTTTTCAGAAATATTGACTCTCAGTCTTCAATCCAGAATTTTTACTTAAAACAAATCTTCAAAGATTTGTATCACAGTAGGTAGTTTTCAATTGCCTGTCATTTAGTGTCTTTAGAGAATATGTAAGAAATCACTCTAACCAACTGAATTTGGATTTGTATGTGTGATAGCTCAGACCACAGTTTTTTATATGAAAGCTCCTAAGTGAACCTTAATTGTACTGCGAGTAAGGAACCATAGTTCTTAAGAGAAGTATACATAGTTAACTTTTCAATAAATGCAAATGTAGAGTCAGAGAAATTATTTGCAGCAAGGATATCATGGAGAACTAATGTACCTGAAACACTAAGATATCTTTCAAGGTGATTAAGACAGCCCAAGCATTATAAGCTTACATATCTTGAGATAATATAACCTTCTCCTTGGAAGGCAGTTGAACATGACTGTAAACACTGCAAATACACAGTTTGTCTCACAAATTCATTTTTTAGAATATTAACATAACTGCCAAAAAAGGTTTATGAATCCTTACTGGAGGAACATATGTTAGGCAACGTGTTCACCGGACAGCATTATTAAGAGATTTTAGACATGTTAATTGTGGTGAAATGAGTGCTCAAAAGTATCCAGCCATAAGAGAATGTAGTGCATATACAGTATAACCACAGAAAGACTTCTTGCAGTATATTAATGAGTTAAAAGAGAAATTTGTATATTTCTTTATTTTATTTTATTTTATTTTATTTTATTTTATCTTCTTTTCCTTGGTTTTGCTTTCAGATGTGATTTATATGTAGATAGCCCTGTAGTAAAGTTTGAGGTCTGGGATACTGAATCCCCCAGAAGTTCTTTTACTGTTGAGAATAGTTTTAGCTATCCTGGGTTTTTTGTTATTCCAGATGAATTTGAGAATTGTTCTTTCTAACTCTATGAAGAATTGATTTGGGATTTTGATGGGTATTGCATTGAATCTGTATATTGCTTTTGGCAAAATGGCCATTTTAACTATATTGATTCTACCGATCTTCTTTGATTTCCTTCTTCAGAGATCTGAAGTTCTTGTCATATATGTCTTTCACTTGTTTGGTTAGAGTCACACCAAGATACTTTATGCTGTTTGTGACTATTGTGAAGGGTGTCATTTTCCTAATTTCTTTCTCAGTCTGTTTATCCTTTGAGTATATAAAGGCTACTGATTTGCTTGAGTTGACTTTGTAGCCAGCCACTTTGCTGAAGTTGTTTATCAGCTGTAGGAGTTCTCTAGAAGAGTTTTTTGGGTCACTTAAGTATACTGTATCATCTGCAAATAGTGATAATTTGACTTCTTCCTTTCCAATTTGTATCCCTTTGACCTCCTTATGTTGTCTAATTGCTCTAGCTAGGACTTCAAGAACTATATTGAAAAGATATGGGGATAGGGGACAGCCTTGTCTAGTCCCTGATTTTAGTGGGATTGCTTCAAGTTTCTCTCCATTTAGTTTGATGTTGGCTATCGGTTTGCTGTATATTGCTTTTACTATGTTTAGATATGGGTCTTGAATTCCTGTTCTTTCCAAGACTTTTAGCATGAAAGGATGCTGAATTTTGTCAAACGCTTTTTTCAGCATCTAATGAAATGATCAGGTGGTTTTTATCTTTGAGTTTGTTTATGTAGTGGATTGCATTGATGGATTTCTGTATATTGAACCATCCATGCCAGAAAGAACTAAATACCTTCTGTACTAAGATAATGGCTCTCAGCTAGGGATGTAAGAGAGAAAGGCAAAGTGGAGCCTTTTTATCTTTGATACTACATTGTTTTCTTCCTTGCCCACTTTGCATACTTTTTTATTTGGATTGTGGTTATAGCTTGGTGTTAGGATACTTTCCCAGCAAGTTTATTTATTCTTTTATTTAATTTTTATTGCACATTTTCTTTATTTACATTTCAAATGTTATCCCCTTTCCAGGTTTCCTTCCTGAAAGTCCCTAAGGTATCCCCACTCCCCTGCTTCTATGAGGGTGTTATCCCATCCATCTACTCCTAACTACCAGACCTCAAATTCCCCTACACTGGGGCATTGAACCTTCAACAGAACAAAGGACTCTCTTCCCATTGATGCTCAACAAAGCCATCCTTTGCTTCATATGTAGCTGGAGCCATGGGTCCCTCCATGTATACTCCTTGGTTGGTGGTATAGTCCCTGGGAGCTTGGGGGAGCTGGTTGGCTGATGTTATTGTTTTTTCTACGGGATGCAAATCCCTTCAACTCATTCAGTCCTTTCTATAACTCCTCCATTGGGGACTCCATGCTCACTCAAATACATTGTATACGTCAGGCTCTGGCAGAGCCTCTCAGGAGACAGCTATATCAGGTTCCTGTCAGCATTCACTTCTTGGCATCCATAATAGTGTCTGGGTTTGATGACTCTATATGGGATGGATCCCCAGGTTGGCCAGTCTTTGGATGGCCTTTCTTCAGTCTCTGCTCCATGCTTTGTCACTGTATTTTCTCCCATGAGAACTTTGTACAACTTTCAAAGAAGGACCCAAGGAACCCATACTTAGGTCTTCCTTCTTCTTGAGCTTTCATGTTATCTGTGAATTGAATCTTGGGTATTCCAAGATTTGGGGCTAATATCCACTTGTCAGTGAGTGCATGCCATGTATGTTCTTTTGTGATTGGATTACCTCACCGAGGATGATATTTTCTAGTTCCATCCATTTGCATATGAATTTCATGAGTTCATTGTTTTTAATAGTTGAGTAGTACTCCATTGTATAAATGTACCACAATTTCTGTATCCATTCATCTGTTGAGGGACATCTGGCTTCTTTCAATCTTCTGGCTAATTATATTTAAGGCTGCTATGAACATAGTGGAGCATGTGTCCTTGTTACATGTTGGATAATCTTTTGGTTATACACACAGGAGCTGTATATCTGCATCCTCAGGTGATACTATGTCCAGTTTTCTGAGGACCCACCAGACTGATTTCCAGAGTGGTTGTACCAGCTTATAATCCTGCCAGCAATGAAGGACTGTTCTTTTTTCACCTATCCTTGCCAGCATCTGCTGTCACCTGAGTTTTTGATCTTGGCCATTCTGATTGGTTGAGGTAGAATCTCAAGGTTGTTTTGATTTGCATTTCCCTGATGACTAAGGATGTTGGACATTTCTTTAGGTGCTTCTTAGCCATTCATTATTCCTCAGTTGAGAATTCTTTGTTTAGCTCTGTACCCTGTTTTTAATAGGGTTATTTGATTCTCTGGAGTCTAACTTCTTGAGTTCGTTGTATATATTGGATATTAGCCCTCTACAAAATTTAAGATTAGTAAAGATCTTTTCCAATCTGTTTCTTGATCTCAGACTTAAGCCATTGGTGTTCTGTTCAGGAAACGTTTCCCTGTGCCCAAGTATTCAAGGCTCTTTGCCCCTTTTTCTTATATTAGTTCCCAGTGTATCTGGTTTTATGTGGAGGCCCTTTGTCCACTTGGAATTGAGCTTTGTACAAGGGGATTAGAATGGTTCTATTTACATTATTTTACATACTGACATCAAGTTGAACTGATACCATTTGTTGAAAATACTCTTTTTTTCCACTAGATGGTTTTAGCTCCTATGTCAAAGAGTAAATGACCATAGGTGTGTGGGTTTGTTTCTGGGTCTTCAGTTCTATTCCACTGATTTACCTTCCTTTCTCTGTACCAATACCATGCAGTTTTTATCACTATTGCTGTGTAGTACAGCTTGAGGTCAGGGATGGTGATTCCTCCAGAAATTCTTTTATTGTTGAGAATACTTTTTGCAATCCTGAGTTTTTTGTTATTCCAAATGAATTTGAGAATTTCCTTTTCTAACTTTATAAAAAATTGAGTTGGAATTTTGATGCAGATTGCATTGAATCTTGCTTTTGGCAAGATGGCCACTTTTAGTATATTAATCCTACCAATCCAAGAGTGTGGGAGGTCTTTCCATCTTCTGAGATCATCTTTGATTTTTTTCTTCAGAGACTAGGACTTTTTGTCATACAAATCTTTCACTTGCTTGGTTAGAGTCACACCAATAATGTACCAATGTACATTATTATGAAGGGTGTCATTTCCCTAATCTCAGCCTCTTTATCCTTTGAGTAGAGGAATGCTACTGACTTGTTTGAGTTGATTTCATAGCCAGCCACTTTGCTGAAGTTATTTATCAGATTTAGGAGTTCTGTGGTGGAATTTTGGGGGTAACATAAGTATACTATCATATCATCTAACAATAGTGATATTTTGAATTCTTCCTTTCCAGTTTGTATCTCTTTAACAACCTTTAGTTGTCTAATTGCTCTAGTTCTTTGAGAAACTCAACAAGACAGACAAACTCTTAGCAAGACTAACCGGAGGGCACAGAGACAGTACCCAAATTAATATTTCAGAAATTAAATAGGAGACATAATGGAGCAGAAACTGAGGAAATTAAAAAAAATCATCAGATCCTACTACAGAAGACTTTACTCAACCAAATGGGATAATCTGTATGAAATGGACAATTTTCTAGACAGACACCAAGTACCAAAGTTAAATCAGGATCATATAAAGAATCTGTACAGTCCGATAACCCCTAAAGAAATAGAAGCAGTCATTAAAAATCTTCCAACCAAAAAAAAAAAGCCTAGTACCAGATGGGTTTAGTGCAGAATTCTATCAGACTTCAAAGAATCCCTAATACTAATACTCTCCAAACAATTCCACAAAATAGAAACACAAGGAACACTACCCAACTCATTCTATGAAGCCACAGTTACACTTATACTTAAGCCATGCAAAGAGCCAACAAAGAAAGAGAACTTCAAACAAATTTCACTTAATAAAATTGATGCAAAAATACTCACTAAAATTTTCAACAAATGAATCCAAGAACACAACAAAACAGTCATTAACCACAATCAAGTGGACTTCATCCCAGGGATGCAGGAATGGTTCAATATCCCAAAAGGCATCAATGCAATCCACTACATAAACAAATTTAAAAAAAAAAAACAACATGATCATTTCATTAGAGGCTGAAAAGGCATTAGAAAAATTCAATATCCCTTCATGCTAAAAGTCTTGGAAGGATCAGGAATCCAAGGCACATACCTAAACATAGCAAAACCATTATATAGTAAACCAGTAGTCAACATCAAACCAAATGAACAAACTTGAAGCAATCCCATTAAAATCAGGGACTAGAGAAGCCCAGAAAGTTTACTTAGGATCCATCCATGAATAGGTACACCCATCCATCCACCCACCCACCCACCCATCCATCCATCCATCCATCCATCCATCCTCTATCCATCTAACCATCCATCCATGCATCTATCCCTCTTTAAGTTAGGATGCCTGTCACCATAATCTCAACATTGGGAACCTGAGATGGGAAAATGAGTTCAAATCCAGCATGGGCTACAGAAAAATACCCTGTGTATTGTTTTAATACGGTTAAAGATTGACACATTAGAACTGGCTTTTTGTATCATTGTGAAGGAAATGTCTCTACGTGGGCTAGAGACAGAAAGTATTCTTTGTTTACTTTGCAGTGCCTTGAAAGTACAAAAAATGTCCATATCATCTAAACTTTTTGAAGTTCTTAGGAATCATACTTCTATACAATTTTAGATGTTCATATCATGTTGATGTTGATCTCATCTAAGTTACACAAGTGAAATTTTGCCTTAAGAAGGTTGTTATGTAGTGAGAAGTCATCTGTCAGGACTAAACTTAGGCAGTTCAAATTGCATTCCAGCAAGAAAAAGTGTTAGTAAAATGTAGAAAACATTAGTCACCAGCACAATAGTGCCTGAATCCTCCTTCCGTGGGATCCAATGTGTTTACTCACACTCAACAACAGCACAAAAAAGAGAACATTGGTTCTTGGGAAGAATTAAAAATTACGATAGGATATGAACCACATGAATGAAAACAGACTTTATGATTTGTTTTTCTGTTTAGTAGTGTGAGCTGATGAAAGAGTACTGTAATTATAAAGGCAGTCATTGGCTTCTGACTTTAGTTATTATTCATAGATGCTAAAATAGCCTTAGCCTTTCTTGGATAATGAATGACTAAAACATACTTCAACTTTAGATTACTATAGGGTGCAGATATCTGAAAATTGCTCCACATAGAATGGACCAGGGACTCCAGCTTATAACTATTTTTGTTAAGGTTCATACTTTACATTCTTATGAAAATACTAATAAACTGTGTTCTTTCATTTTATTAAATAAACAAAGGGCTTGTTCCTTCACAGCCGCATATTGTTTTGCAGATAAGGCTTGACTTTCTCCAGTGCCTGCACAGCACCTTATGTGATGAAGTTGATCTGCTAGGTTGCTATGTTTATCTTTGTAAAATTAATTGCAGAAGTCAAAGTACTTTCTAAAGAGAAAATTCTTCTCAAGGGTTTTATTTGAGCAGAAGCTTAATTATTTTGCCCCTTCACTGGGATTGACACAGGAAAAAATAAAGCCCGTTGATAACAAAAGATAAAAAGAAACAACAAAGGAGGAGGAAAGGAAAGTAGGGAGGGAGGGAAGGAAAGAGGAAGGGAGGGGCAAATGGAAAGTCATAAATGTTCCTCCTTATTGTTACATTAATTTTATTTAGGATCTTTATATTCTTTAAAAGGTTAATACAGCAGTCTGCCTTTCTTCTGACCTCTGGAAGGGAAATGCAGTATAGACACACTTGTAGTCATCCTTAGCAAGGCTCTAGGGCAAGCCATATCCCAAGGGCTGTTAAGTCTCTCTCACCTGCACTGCACCAGAGTACTTTCCTATAAGAGCATCAAACCAATTTCAGAAGCAAGGCCACTTGAGAATGACAGATTAGCTTCAGGGAAGGTTGACTTAGCTCGGTGGGGAGCCAGCTTAAACACTAAGAGGCAGAACAGAAATATAGATTCCCTAAATGAAAAGTTGTATTTCTATCTGTGCTATGAAAAAAAATCTTACAGGGTCACAACCATTAGGAATTGAAATTTTTATAGCTAACTTTAATAAAAAATGTCAAAAAGCAACCGGGCCTCATCATTAGTCCTACATAAAAAGGCAGACAGCTAAGCAAGTAAATTTTTCTTCAGTATAAAGCAAGTTGCTCATAAACTATTAAGAAATTATTGCAGCAAAAGAAAACAAATGCACATATGTATACAGATATGCATGTATATGTATATGTTATAATATATGTGTATGTATTATTTTCCTTGAGTAAGTAATTAAAATATTCTCCTACTGTTCTCAGTTATTTACATTTGAAGATACCTGTGGAGCATGGTCCAAGAGGGCTAGGACTGGGCTTCATGGTAGAGCCTTTCTGGGAGAGAAAATGCATGGTTGTGTGTATGTGTGTGTGTGTGTGTGTGTGTGTGTGTTTTAAAGTAAGTCTTAAGAGACTATGAAGTACTCTGGAGCTAGAATTATAATTTTGTGAGTAGGCAGCCTGCCATGGGTGCTGGGAACTAAACTTTGTTTCACTGCTAGAGTAGCTAAACAATCTCTCCAAACCTCCAAAAACAAGCTTAAAAATATTATAGGAACCTGAAAATGTCTTTAAGACCTTTAAAACTTGCTGCTTCTAACAATCTTAATTTTTAGGGATTCAGTTTTAAGATAAAATATTGTTCACCTTTTTAAAAATTAAAGTGCCATATATGAAGGGAATGGAAATGATTAGAGAAACCTTGATGGGATTTGTTATTAGTCCTTGTTTGAATGCATTTGGAGGAAAGCATAGTCGTGTTGTGCTAAATCCCACTGATGCTCAGCAGACAGAAATTTAAACATACTTTTAGTCAATATCATATTAATTTTTATGCTATAATTGCTTAAACATGGAAGAAACTCAGAACAGGCTACTCAAAGAAGTAAATAAAAAGGCACACAAATAAATTTGGCTTCAAGTAAAATACATATTGGTTAATGGTTTTCAAATATAACTTTTATCATATTAAACATTTCTCGGCTTTGGGAGATGCTTTATTGGGCAAGAGTACTTGCTTTGAAAGAATGAGGACCACATATTCTCATAGGTGGCAATGCTGTGGTGGGGCATGGATGGGAGGCCTATTGGTCAGCTAGGTTAGCCTAAATGGTTATCTCAAGGTTTAGTAAGATTCCTGTCTCAAGAAAATATGCCAGACATTGACAAGTGGGCTATACAAGGCCTCTTTTAGCCTCTGCAGGGAGAGAGTTGGATAATATAGTATTCACAGAGAAATATATCTCACACAGAGACACACAGACATGGACACACACACACACACACACACACACACACACACACACACACACACACATTATCCCTCTCTTGAATGGAGATGATGTATAAATTATTTAGCCTATTTTCATAGTCCGTATAATGCAGACTGTACTCCTTCATAGTATTGAGGTAATATGCATCTACACATATGTGTAGATATGAATCTACATATGCATAATACTTAAAATACATTTAAAGTAGTACTTTAACTCGTTGTGTGCACTTAATAATTAGTTAAACTACTATTTTATCAGTCTTTTTGTAATGAGCTTGTTTAAAATAAACTATAAATTCACCCAATATTTTCTTAGATCAATATAAAAGTTAATCTTCATTTTGCTTAATATGCAGATCACAGGTATATTCTTAATACACAAACAATCTATGGATTCTGTTTTAAGTCTGAAATTATCAGAGCCAAGAAAAGCCTTTAATGCCTGGATTTCTCCATTAAAATGTCTCTCTATCCCTTTGTCCACCATGATAGAAGCTGGGCAGACCCTTTCTTCCAAGCATTTGAAAATAATGTCTTAGTTGCCGGAATAAAGGGAAAATAAGTTTTTCTCTTCCATGTCTGTCTAAGGTATCACATGCAGGGTGTAAAAATCAGATAGACATGAGTTAGAATGTAGTAGAGTTATAGTGCTTAACAAACAAGTTATTTTTATAGCTGAGTAAGAGATGAGCTTATTGTAAGGAAGAGGTGGGAAAAATTAAATTTCAGTTCTTGGCATTACAGTTGTCTACATTGTTCTTCATTTATTTTACCCCAACCTATGTATCTTCATTTCTTTCTATTTTACAGTTCTTTTTTGAATAGTGATGTAAATTCTATGGTGGTAATATAGGGCTATTTGCTATGTTTGAGTATTGTGAAATGTTTCACACTTATGTCATCTCTTTGCCTGTTTAGAATTTAGAAATGGTTTTATTGCCTGTTAAACACTTATGTATTTGATAAAATTAAGATAAACAAAGTTAGAAATACTCAATAACTTGAAAATTTTTGTGCTGGTGAAGTGAGGAATTGAAGATTACCACCTCATGCACATATCAATAGTATAACATACAAGAATACATAAATATCTAGCCTTATTCTGTGACTATATATTTAATGATGTCAGCATTAAATACTGTCACATGAGTATAATTCATGATGCAATAAATCAAAACTCTGAGAATGCAAATTTTTCAGAATATCTTGTTTTAGTATGAAGTAAATGGCTACTTAAACATAAAAGATCTCTTTGAACATGTGATTGAGATTTTTCTTGGTCACACATCCAAGTCCTCAGTTATGTCTTATGTCCATACCGTACATATAGTTGAGGCAAATGTTAGAAGCATCTTAAGATCTATTTGTCTTAGGAAATAGTAGCAATCCTACTTTGTTAAAAATATGAGAGACTTTGCTTTTCCTAAGTAGCAAACAAGACCACATGAAGGAAAATATTTATATTTTCCATTATCTTCATTCTTCCTTAAGGAGAAAAAATATAGTTCCTCAAACCGTATGAGAGTTAAAAATGAACAGTGTTCTTTCCTTATTTTTTTATTTATTAGGTATATTCTTTATTTACATTTCAAATATCCCCTTTGCTGGTTCCCCTCCCCTGAAAATACCATAAGCCATCTCCCCTTCCCCAGTCAACCTATCCCCGCTTCCCTGACCTGGTATTCCTCTACACTATGGCATCAAGTCTTTCCAGAACCAAGGGCCTCTCTTCCCTTTGGTGTTTAAAAGACCATCATCCTCTGCTGCCGATGTGTCTGGAGCGATGGGTAACTCCATGTGTACTCTGTAGTTGATGGTTTTGTTCCTGGGAGCTCTGGGAGTACTGGGTGACTCATATTGTTGTTCCTCCTGTGGTGCTGCAAACCCCTTCAGCTCCTTGGGTCCTTTATCTAGCTCCCCATTGGGGACCTTGTGCTCAGTTCAATGGCTGGCTGAGAGTGTCCCCCTCTATATTTGTCATGCACTAGGAGAGCCTCCCAGGTGGCAGCTATATCCGGCACCAGTCATCCAGCACTTGCGGGACCCCACAATAGTGCCAGGATTTTGTAACTGTATAAAGGATGCATCTCCTCAATGGAGGAATGAATATAGAAAATGTGGTATATATACACAACGGAGTACTATTCAGCCATTAAAAACAATGAATTCAGGGAATTCTTAGACAAATGGATGGAATTGGAGAATATCATCCTGAGTGAAGTAACCCAACCACAAAAGATGGTATACACTCACTGATAAGTGGATATTAGCCTAGAAGCTTGGAATACAATTCCAAGACACAATTCACATATCAAATGTTACTCAGGAAGGAGGAAGAACAAAGTATGGATCATTGAGTCCTTTGTAGAAAGGGGGAAAAATACGCGCAGAAGGAGATACAAAGGCAAAAGGTTGAGCAGAGTTTGAGGGAAAGACCATCCAGAGACTGCCCTGCCCAGGGATGCATCCTATATACAGTGTTCTTTTTAAGTAATTCTGTTTATCTACTTAATATTTCTTTTCCCAAACATCATAAACACTAACTTTGAAGACCATAGTAGATAACACACTAATTTGAAGACCATAGTAGATAACAGATGGTATGCATGCATATAATTATTACTGCTGAGAAATTTTGGTGGAATAGTATAGAAAGATGAAGCAAGCCATTGAAGAACTCCAATCATAAACAGAGAGATGAAAACTAGACCAAAGGAACTTAAAATCATGCGGTACTGACATGACATCTGCCTATTGTATTAGAACCGAGTGATGAGGAGAAACAAAGGGTAGAAAAGAAAGTAATAAGATGTTGTAGAATATGGTGTCAAGAAGCTTCTGGTATAGGTCCTTTGGAAATAAAGAGACCAATGTATGATCCTATGAAAAAAGCCAAGTAACAGAGTACTCGCTGTAACAGCCAAAGTTGCTCACTAAAATTAAGAAAGACACCTTGAGTTGAACTTCTTTGCACACCTTGTATGCACCTTATATATTTGAGGCTATTTTTGGATAGGAATGAAAAAATAATATTAATATAATTAAGTTTGACCTATTTCGCAAGGCCATTTTGAATCATAATGCACAATGTCACTTTGGATTCTGTGGAACACAAATGATTCAAAGTGAAGCCTTCAATTCAGACTAGAACTAATCACAATATTCAACATCTATATTAGGATGGTGTCTTAGTCAGGGTTTCTATTCCTGCACAAACATCAGGACCAAGAAGCAAGTTGGGGAGGAAAGAATTTATTGAGCTTATACTTCCACACTGCTGTTCATCACCAAAGGAAGTCAGGACTGGAACTCAAGCAGGTTAGGAAGCAGGAGCTGATGCAGAGGCCCATGGAGGGATGTTTCTTACTGGCTTGCTTTCCCTGGCTTGCTCAGCCTTTTCTCTTATAGACCCCAAGACCACCAGCCCAGAGATGGTACCACCTACAGGGGGCCCTCCCCCCTTGATCACTCATTGAGAAAATGGCCCACAGTTGGATCTCATGGAGGCACTTCTCCAACTGAAGATCCTTTCTCTGTGATGACTCCAGCCTGTGTCAAGTTGATACACAAAACCAGCCAGTACAGATGGCTCTAAAAAAAAAATCATTGTTCTTAAGCCCTGTATGTCCAACACTGACCAAACAATGTGTATGTGGCAAACACAAGTGAAAAATATTCTTATTGTTCCCTGTTAAAAAAATAAAGCATAGGGTGTCCCTCTTACTGAATACTCTTATCAAGAACTTCTTATTTCTTAGGGGATTCAGTTTTACTACTTGTAATTATAAGGTCTTTTTATCTCTAGTTCATTAAAAAGTATGGGATTAATTTTAAAGAACTTTGTAAACCTAGAAAGTTCTTTAAGATCGCTGAATATCTTTATCCTGCATATGTAACTTACACTTTGAAATGCCATTATCAAGCTGGCGGGGATTAGCTTAGCTACAGAGTGCTTGTTCAGCATGTGCAGGGAACTAGATTAGAACTAGAATAGATTAACACACCCAAAAGTTAAACAAAACACACACACACACACACACACACACACACACACACACCATACACTAAAAAGCCAGCATAGAGGATAAAATACCTCTCTTCCCAGTTTCTGGACAAACACATGAACAATTTATTAGTATCTCAATCCAAATGTATCTCCTACTATACAGATATGTAAAAGCTCATTTGGCATTTGTATAAGCAAATTAAATAAGCATCAAATTTTCTGTGTGTGAATAACAAGGTGCTGTCAACATCTGTTGAAGACTAGAGGACACATGTATAAATTCTTTGTCTGTTTTGCTGTATGTGAAGGTAAAACTTCTGTATTTGTAATTTCACATTACATTTGATATCTCTTTGCATATTACAACCTGACCTAAAATGTATAAGGTTTTCTAGGTTGGAAAAATTGTTTTTTAATAATTTCCCCCAAGAGTAAATAACGCTGTTTAATGTCCTGAAATAATGCATTGCTGGATGGATTTAAATGAATCCTCTGGTATTATTACCTGTGATTTTTACTACTCATCTAGCTGAATTTATATTCTGAACTAGTCTTATTTTACATTTAGGGGTAGGAAGCCCAAAGTCCATAATCTCTCCTTTAGGGGATTAAGAAAAACATATCTTAGATCTGAGATGGCTGTCAGAGTGACTTTCAGAGTGACTTGTGACAAGCTGTAAGTTCATTCTATTTCCATGATGTTGACAGATAGCACCTCCAGCCTTTGAAGTGTCCTATCTATTGAAAATGTCATGACTACACCTCCAGAAAGAATCATGAAAGGGGCTGACAGAGATGCTGCCCAAGTCCCTTCAAAATATCCATCTATTCCCAGGAAAAGTCATGGACAGCCTGTAACAGAATCTTAGGTATGAGTATCTCTAGTGACCAGAGGCTCGCAATCTGTGGGTCATGGCCCTGTTGGCATCACGCATTAAATATTTACTTTGTGATTCATAACAATAGCAGTGTAACTGCACCAAAATTGCAGTTATGAAGTAACAATGAAATAATTTTATGGTTGGAGTTACCACAACATGAGGAATTGAATTAAAGGGCCGTAACATTAGGAAGCTTGAGAACCACTGTGATATATAGCGGTATCTTAGACATAAAGATGAACAACTCACATTTCCTGAGCCAGAAGATTCATGCCTCAGTAGATAAAGCATCTCACAGTTCTGGTATGTGGGTTACACACTTAGTTACCCACACAGACATTTTCTGGGTGTGGTTTCTTCTTTTACCATATTGTTCTACTACTATTGAGGAAGGAGACATAGATTGAGACTCTCCTCCCCTTTTTGGCCATGAAGTACGTAAATACAGTTTTTATCCTTTATAAAAATATATGTCTTTTTCTTTTAAACAGTTATGATAGACTCTTTCTGTGGTTGTAATTTCACCTCCATATCATACCTATTCATTTATATTTTAGGTTTATCTCTTTATCATCTAACTCTCTATCTCTCTATCTCTCTATCTCTCTATGTCTATCTATCTATCTATCTATCTATCTATCTATCTATCTATCTATGTATCATCTAACTGTTTTATTTAGCATGTGTGTGTCTGTTTGGGTGTGTATGTGTGGTTTCATGTGTGTTGTGTGTATATACATACGCCACAATGTATATAAAGAAGGAGAGAACAGTTTGGAGGAGTCAGCTCTGTCTTTCCAACATGTGGGTCTGGGCATGAACACAGGTTGTTAGGCTTGATGGTAGGTGCCTTTACCTGCTGAGCTATCACATTAGTCTATCATTTCTTATTTTTTCTCATTTCTAATGAGAAATGACTTTCTCAACCTCTATGATTTAAGAATGTGACTCATGAGCCTCTTGGTTGTCCTGATCTTCCAGTAAGAATGAACTTTCATCTAAGTACTATTCAGAGTACCCCTGATACTATAAATGATATTAAGGCAGGAACTTAGCATTAGAGAGGCTTCACCCAAGAACTAAGGGAAATTAGTGCCAAGGTCTACAGCCAAGCATTAAATGGAGCTTGAGGAATCCTGGGAAATAGGGAGTGGAAGAAGGTTTGAGGGAGCTAGAAGGGTCCAGGACACAACAAGGAAATCTTGGCTCTTCGGTGCTCACAGATACTGAACTGCCAGTCAGAGAACATGCATGGGATGGAACTAGGGACTCTGCACATATGGAACAGCTTTGCAGCTGGGTCTTTTTGTGGGGCTCCTAAAACAGGTACAGGGTCTGTGTCCGACTATATAGCCTGCCTTTGGATCTCTTTCCCCTAACTGGGCTGCCTCATCTAACCTCAATAAAAGAAGATGCACCTAGTCTTACCTGAGATACCAACACCACTGGTTGATATCCAAGGGAGGGTTAGTTCTTTTATCCTAGAGTGAATAAAGGGGTCAGTTTGAGTAAAAGATGAATTGGAATTAAAGTAAAATTAATATACGTTGCTTTTTGCCAAGGCATCCAAATATGCCTTGAAGTACTTGTCAAAAATCTTATTTTGTTTACATTAGATTTATATGATTTAATTTTCATAATTTAATTTTCTTTATAAAGCAAAATTTAGGATTAATAAAGGTATATTGATATATAAATTAAGCAAGGGGAAGAAAGACATACTGTAGAGTATGAACATAGAGTTCTCAAAGACTCTGCTTTTTATAATTTTACCAGTGGCTACTACCTCAATGTAGTGAAAATGATTTATATAAATTAGTCTTTTAAATTTGGTGCTATAAATAATATGTAATGGTTAAAAATCAGACAAAAATTATCACTAGTAAATGAATTTTCATATCATTGACATGTAAAATCTTAACACTTTGCCAGGATTTGATTTGAATGTTAGCTTCTAACAATGTTCAATAAATAGCAAGTCTTCAAGCCACTCTTGAACTTTTTCTAAACCTCACTTGGGTTTGGTCTGTGGTGAAATATTGCTTTACAATCACATATTTAAAAATAAACAAATATAATGAATTCTAAGAATATTAATATATTTAACAGCATGTCTGTGATAGTTGCAAAGATATTTAATCTAATGATATATCTATTGTCCAAAGGGTTATTCTTTTTAATACTATCGATTATAAAAAAGTATCTTTTGATAATAAGTTGGATTTCTTGCCACTACTAACTGCAATCCCTTGTTAACTTGGCTTATTATAGAAGATAACCCAGGTAATGCAATTTCACACTGAAAATAAGGTATAACACTGTAGTAATGGGTTTATTTATGTGTGGTTCCTACTTTGAAGAAACTATCAGCCAGTTTCAAAGATGAAGCCAGTGACAGAATTATTGGAGTGCAATCACCATGTTTTCTTAATAGTAATTTAAATATGATTTTTAAACACACAATTATATTATTGTACCCATTAAGATGTAAGTCTATGAATATAAGACATCATATTTTCAGACAGACTATCTCATGCTTAATATGATTATTATAAGTTCAGATGGCCTCCACTACAAAAAAGTAACATGAGGAATAAGAATTAATTGATTAATTTATTGAAAGGTATAACTCAACTTGAATGAGAACATCTTATAGGATATGAATTTGGCCCTGGAGATGAGGCTTAGCTCTTGTACATTGAGACTTGGATTTTTAAAACCTCAAATCCCACAGACTATACAGATGTTCTTGTAAAAATATTTCCCTAGGGATGGAGAAGTAACTTCAGGAAAGTACCTGCTGTGCACATCTGGGGGCCTGAGTTCAGATCCCCAGAACCTATGCAATAAACTGGGCTCAGTGTCAAATACTTGCAATCTCAGCATTGGAGATGTGTAGATAGGTGGCTTATGGGGACTCTAGCCTAAATGATTGTGCTCCAGGTTCAATAAAAGTCCTCTCCCAAAAGTACAGTTTAGAGGATTGAAGAAGATATTTGATGCTGACCTCTGTCTTGTATACTTACATACACACACAGATGACTTAACAAGACACATACATACATACACACACACACACACACACACACAAACCCACACAGTCACTCATGCATGATAGATGGGGAAGTAGGAGGGATTTTTTTTTTGCCAGCAAGTGTTTCTTGTAGTAGATGAAAGAACTAGATTGGAGATTTACATTATTTTTTTTTAGGTTTTTATAGCTTCAAAATGTTGAAGTCTTGTATTTTTATCTCAGAGCTAACATAGAGATACAGATCCATCATTAAAAGAGGAAAAGTATTGCAGTAGAGCCCTGTGTTTCTAGTTGACTGCCAGATCTGTTGCTTTTAGGCAGAAAATGAAATTCCAAGATGAGGCAGATTCTGTCAGTTCACACGTTTCCTGAAACCTAAACACTGACTCATTCTGTGTGTTTGCAATTGTGAGAGTCTTCATGACTGTCTAGGGACTTTTCTAGAAATGTGAAAGGCTATTTTTTCTCCTAAGCTGACAGACATTTCTTGTACTCTTTACCTATGTAAGCTAATATTTAATTCTCATGTTAGGATCTGTCTCTGGGGAAACTGAAATTCAGGCTGATAATCAGTTCACAATAGCTGCAATTTGAACCCACACTGCAAAAAGGTTATAAGGACTTCAGATAATTATAACGACATGGAATGCAATTTACGTTGTTTTTTGAACACATACAACAGGTAATGTTAAATGTATTTTAGGGAGATTAAAATTTCCCCACAGCATTATTTTCAACAGAGAAGTTTGGGCCAGGCAATCTGAACCTTAACCTGACGGCTAATGTGTGGCTTATATTTGATGTTACAGTTCTCTGAGTTTCAATTTATTCGCTTTTAATTATTTTTGGAGGCAAAATATATGGATTCAATGTTGTCTTGAGCTGCATTTCTCTCGCAAGAACTGAGATTCTGTATGTGCCAGTATGTCTGGTATTAGTTCTATGTGTTTAATGTGAAGCGAGATCTTGATCTACTTCCCAGGTGAACTTTAAATGTGTGGACTCAAGTGACCTTGCAACCCAAACCTCCTAAGCAGTTTAGATATGTGATGTGCTCTTGTATTTGGACTCTTCATCTTCTGTATTCGGCTGAAAATCTTTCATTCTGATATGGTATGTAGCTGAGGGGTTGGGGGAGATGTATCTAAGACAATTACTGCATGAGAAAAATCCTTCAATGACTGAATCTTTCTCAGTGGCACATGATTTACTTATATTAGAAAAAAAGTTGATTGCTTACAAGGTTTTTCCCTCAAATAGCTTAATACAACAAGATGCAAATGGTTTACTTTTCGTTTTGTGAATTTCATGATTTAAATTCAGTTTAAAAAATAATTCCCAAGCTAGTCTATTCTATTACTCATGGTGCTACTTGTTTTAAAAAGATAGAAATCTTTGTAGACAGCCATTACCTCTGACTCTTACAACCTCTTTGACCCCTTCCTGAAGTAATCCCCACTTTGTATAAACTGATCAAAGAATTTAAGAAATAGAAAGAAAAGAAAGATGACAAACCACAGGAAAAAATCCACAAGAACTCCTCCTCTTTCCTTCCCTCCCTCTCCTTCCTTCCTTCCCTTCTCCACTTCCTTGATGGAGGGAGATATCATTCTACCCACAAAACCTTCAACCCAACACTTGTCCTGCCTACAAGATATACAGGGATAAAGATAGAGCAGAGCTTGAGGGGAAGGCCAACCAATGATTGTCCCAACTTGAAACTCATCCCATGTGAAAGAGCCAACCTCTGACACTATTAATGATACTCTGCTGCTGTGTTTACAGAGAGAAGCCTAGCATAACTGTCTCATGAGAGGCTGCATCCAGCAACAGATGCAAATAGATGCAGAGGCCCATAGCCAAACATCAGGAAGATCCAAGGGAATCTTGTAGAAGGGTAGGGAATAGGATTGAGGGAACTAGGGAACTAGGTAACGGGAGGGATTGAAACCACAAGAAGATCTACAAAGTCAACTAACCTGGGATCAAGAGGGTTCACAGAGACTGAACCACCAACCAAAGAGCATACAGTGACTGGACCTAGGTTTATTACATATTTGTAGCAGACATGCAGCTTGGTCTTCATGTGGGTCCACCAACAATAGGAGCAGGGGCTGTCTCTAACTTTGTTGTCGCCATTGGTTCCCCTTCGCCTAGTACTTGTACTGCTACTGGATGCCCCATGTAGAATGGTAACCAGGGCTGGGGTTGGGGGCTTTTCCTTCTCTGAGGAGAAGGTAATGGGTGAGGGATTTTAAGGATATGGCTAGAAGGAGAGGATTGAGGGGGATACTATTGGGATGTAAAGTTAATGAAAAAATAAGTATAATAAAATGTAAATGTATCTTTTATTCACCAAATGTAATTGCCATCTCTGAACTCTGCCTGGCAGGTTCAATTCAGTTGTTTTGGCTCAACCTCCTCTTCAAGCTGACTGATTTAATCTGGTTTTTCTCGGCTTCTCACTGATTTGCTTTGTTTGGCCTCAAACCAGCTTTGGCAATTTGTTCTAATCTATGGCTCCTCCTTATTCTCTGGCTTCAGGTCCCTCTGCTGAGCTTCACTGCACTGTATGAACTCAGGAACAAACTCAATTCACTTACTGTACTGACTCCCCACTCACTGACTGGACTAAACTCAAGTGTCTGAGCTGCTCTTAAAGAGCTTTTCTCCTGAGAGTTGGGAGGATCCAGTCTCTGACTCATTCTGTCAAATCTCTCACTCATTCTGTCAAATGTATCACTTTGTCTATCCCTCAATTAGATGTCATTGTTTGGGATTAAAGGTACATACTTTAGAATTCCAGCAAGAGTGGTCAAAGTGTGTGTCTGTATTCCAGTGCTATCACTAAAGGGTCTTTGGATGTGATCAGAGCAGTCATGTTGATGGATTAAAATTTCTCTACAATAAAATATCCCAAATTCATTTTATCAACATTTTGTAGAGTCGAGATTGAGAATCAAAGTGTCAAAAAAATCATGCCTTTTTACATCTCAGGGTAACGGCAGACACATTCCTGCACCAAGCTTTTCTGCTGTCACTGATGCTTGATGTTCATTGATTTATTTCACTCCAGTCATGTCCACCATTACACAGCACATTTTCTGTGCATCCATCTGTCTTCTAATATGGATCCTCATGCCTTTGGATTACTGACAACCAAATGATCACCTGTTATCTCATTAGAAAAAACTAGTTTCAAAGATCATTTTCAGAACTGTTGGGATTTGTACAACAATGCATTTTCAAGGTACACAGTTCAAGCAATAACAATGTCTGTAAATAGTTTGTTGATGAAATGGATTCCTCTTGTGGGGATGTGATTAGTTTAGTTGCATAGAGCCACAAAGCTGTAGTCTAAGATAGCCTTTCTTTCCAAAACTCTGCCTGGAAAAGACTGAGTCCTCTGTGAAGAAGCAGAGTAGAAGACAGATAAAGGTCTTAGCTGTTTGGGGATTGAAGATCTAGCTGCTTAAAATGAATCCAGAAAAGACAGGAAGAAGGGCACTTGCATTCAGGGTGCCACACTATGATATAGGCTTTGGAATCCATCAAGCTTCATGCACAAGACAAAAATCAAAAGGTAAACTTGCTGACAGCATCAACATAGCAACTGCAAAGTATTAACCTCTGAGAGTATGTGGAGTACCAGAGATACCTGCATGAAAGGTGTGCATTGGGGTTTCGATCATGATAGCCCTGTAGGACATTAAGGTAAAGTGTAACAATGGCTTCTTCATCTCTCAGGTAGACAGCATTATGATGTGTCCTTCTTGTGAACCAGTAAGAATAGACCATTTTCACTCATATCCAGTATCTGAATGTATTATGAAGCAGAGGTTACAACAACACTGACTCCCGAAGATGAGGCTCAATGAAGGGAGAAGATTGGATGAATTCTCAGCACTGTCTGAATCATGACTATTGATGGCTTCTTGACAAGTAGGGCTGCAGGTTGTGTTAGCTATTATGGTGGAGTAATTATCAAGTTGTAGGGCAAAACCCTGGTCCTTGTGTAGTTCTACATTTCTACTGAGAACAAACCCATGCTTGAAGGATATGAATGTAATTTTAATACCCTGTAACTGACAAAGATGGATCTCAAAAAAAGAAACATGCTTTATATTTTTATTTAAAGTATTTTAAGTGCACATTTAAATAAAGCTCTTAGTTAAATAAAGAACACTATATTTTTAATTTTTACTAATCAGAAAAATGATACGGTTGGTTCTACTAATCCTTCACTCATTAACATCATTTTTCTTTTTCTATTTTGACTGCATTCAAACTCTGTGCTCTCATTCTTGAGTTTCAGCAACTTGATTGCCAATGATAAAAGTTTAAAAAATGCTTTGAAGGGAAAATAATATAAAATCAGCAACAAAAATGAAAACCCACAAATTATTATTCAGTTATTCTCTACTAACTAAATGGAGTTAAATTAAGCTGATCATACTTGATATGATACATTTAAACTCTGCTCATCATCAAGATGAATTGAAAATGATCTAGCAGGCTGCTAAGTGGTTGTAGAAATGTCTTATGCAGGGAAATGATAGAAGTTTCTAGAAGATACAGATCCTCAGTCTCTTGAACATGTCTATATTGTGGAGATTATAAGAATCCATTCATGCTGAGAATTTAAAGAACTCCATTATGTTGTCTAAGAAAAGCCAGACAGGCACAGGTGCTCAAGAGATATATTAAACACCAGCTGTCAATCTGCAATAGTGCTTTAACTCAAGTCTCCAAATATTCAGCTTCCCATTCACTTTCTCACTTTGGTCAATTAAGAAAAGAATGTGGGATAATATGTCTGGTTGTTTATTGATATTTGTTATAGATGACTGAGTCTGGCAATCTTAAGTGGCTCTATTTCCAGAAGAACTAATTTCTTTAGTGTGTAATATTCTATGGCATCATGCAAACCTTCAGCCACCCAGCAATGAAAATCAAATCACATTTCTACTTTATGTCCTGTGTGTGTGTGTGTGTGTGTGTGTGTGTGTGTGTGTGTGTGTGTGTGTATAAAGCTGAGGTTGATATTGGTTTACTTCCTACATCTCTGTCTACTTAATGCACCAAGGCAGGATCAGTCCCAGAATGCAGAGCTCATTGCTAGCTTCTAAACCCAGGGATCTCTGCCTCCACCTCCTAAGTGTTTGACTACAGATGAGTCAACATTTCTGTCTGTCACTTATATGGTACAGAGAGGAAAAACTCTGGTCCTCAATATAATGTGTCAACACTTTTCTCTAAGTCCTCTTCTTGTGCTCATATACATTTCTTTAAGTTTTACAACAGCTAATAAATTCCTAGTGAAAAATTATAATTTTTGTTCCATGCAAAATTCTTTTAACTGTTTAGGACATTCTAGGCAGTGTTTTCACCCTTTTTCATTTGCTCTTTCATCATCTGTTTCTTTTTCTTTATGTGATGGATGATTCCATGAGGATATACGAATGCATTAGTCATGGACAATTACAATAAGTAGTTTTTCTGAGAAACAGAACCGTTTCTGAAATAGAATGGACTTCATAAGTTAAAATGAAACAAAACGAACAAAAAAACAGCTCTCAAGCTCTCAAACCCTGGGAATTCTTCTAGTGTTTTAACTTTTCCAGAGGTGGTTGCTAAGATGGGAACACAAGCCAGCTTAAGTGGAACATCATTGACCCACAACAAGCACTTCCTGAAAACAAAATTGTCATAATTTCTTTATTATTATAAACCTTTTCAGGAGCTCTTGTATATAGCATACAGAAAATCCAATTACAAATGTACAGCCATTCTGTGAGTACTGGTTCCATTCACAATAGTTCTGTAATGTAGTATAATGTCTTATTTTCTTCTGGAAAGATAAAACTATTGTGACAGTACAAAGGTCTTTTGTGAAATTGTCGACTTTATTTCTATTCACATGTCATAGAGATGTCACATTTTTCTATTTCTTCACATTGTATCATTTATTCTTAGGGAAGAAAACATAATAAATGCAGTCATGGTTACTGACAGATTTCTTCCTTTAAAATAAGCTGATATATGATTTCCTTGTTGTGGGAACCTTATGGAGTGAGTACACACCTGCCTAGAGATTATGTTTCAATCACTTGAAGATTGTGTGATGTGGTTGCCACATAATTGTAGATGTGGTTGCCACATTGTTTGACATGCTGTTTTACAGTAAACTTTCTCTGTAAGCAGAATACTCTAAAATAATGATGAAGATACCATATCGGAAATATCATATTGCTATACTCTTACATGATGGCAGATGGTGAGAGGACACAAGTCCAAGCACAGATACTTGAATATGAGCTGAAGTCTCTGAGGCAGCTGCATATCCTCATCGCTCGTCTAGACTACTTGACTTCAACTGATTAGAAGACCATCGTTACTGAAATATGGAACATTGTGGGTTAAGAACTCAAATTATTCAGGGCTGTCTTATAAACTTTAGAAGACATTACCCCCACTCTTTGGTCATGACTGCTATAACAACTTCTTAGGATGTTTTGCTGGACTCGACAGTCCTCTAACTTCCACCAATCCTAAAAGCAAGAAATGCTACAGGATAGACCCCAGGAACCACAGAAATCATGCCTGCCTCACTGAAACTTGCTTGCCTTACATACCTACTGATGTATTTGGTTAACATACTGCTTTGTAACATAATTTTGTACTGTGAGTTTTAAAATTTACACATCCTCTCCTTGGTGGGTGAAAAATTGTATGTGGGAAAACTTGAATCTGTGTCCCTTTGCCTTGAGCATGCATACTGGTCCAGAATAAACTGTCTTTTGTATCTTTCACACGGTTATTTTTCATTGACATGAATAATGGCTCTGAGCAATAGTTTTGACAGATACACAGTCAATAATTGGTAAGGACATTTCTGCTCTGGAATAGTCTTATGGAACCTACCTTCGCATATGTGGTCCATCACTGTCTGATCTGCCATTATGCAGGACATTCTGTAATTGGCATATCTACGATTGTTATCCATTACATGATAATGATGATTAATAGTGAAATAATTTTCACCTTAAATAGAAGTATAATTTATCACTTTTATGAAAGAGCACTAATATCCTTACTTGCAGGAAACTATGATTCAGACAGTTAACCTATTAAAGGTCATACTTACAAGAAATAGAGCAGAATGTAAAATTCTAGTTTGTCATATTTAAAGGATAAATATATACATTTATATACAGTTACATTTGTTAATTTATTAACCAATATAAAAGTATATCTGAATATTAGATAGAAGTAAGTTGCCCTAGAATATCATAGACAAATAACTTTTCCATTTAGTGCCTATGTTTTATTAAATAAAAATATTTCACTGAGGTGACCCAAAAAGGGTTGAGTTTTTCAGGCTTTCTCATCACAGAAGTCATATCCTGAACTGGGTTCCTTTGCTTAAGTTTTTTTTTTACTTGTTCAGTATCAGTAAAACATGAACAGGGACTCTCATGGAGGTTGGGGGCAGAGAATTGCAGGATTTAGGGAGAGTTTTGTTCCAGGAATTTAGGCTTTCTTTAGGTGTCTGTAGTGTTTTTTTAAAGCATTGGCAGCAAAAGCTTCAAAAAGAATACAATGAAGCAGAAAAAAATTATTTGAGAACAACTTTGCATAGGAAGTTGCAGATCATTATGAAGAGAAGCTCAAACACTGAAGTATGGAAACTATGAATTAAAAGAACTGATAACTTTCTGCAAACTCCCTCCAATATTTTAATAATTGCCAAATCATTAGGAAGAGTCTTTTGAACTTCCCCTGTCTCCCTGAAATAACTTTATAAAATCCCAGCTGTTATAAATTCCACTAACTAGGAAATATTAACTCTCAGGAAAAAGACAACAAATGTCAAAAACATTCTGTCAAGTCAATAATTTGCCCATTTTTGTGCAGATTGTCATGTAGGGGACTTTCCTTACACCATAAGACAACCACATACTCCTTCCGTCATTTCTCTTATATCCTGTCACCAGCACCCTACAGGAAACTTGACCTCTAAAGTTCTGCTCCTCTCTATAATTCAGAATGAATATAAGTGTCCAACATCTGGCCCTTTCAGGAGACTATGCCTCATATGCACTTGGGTAGGTTAAATCAACTTTTCTGCTTTTTTCCTGCTGATATGCCCATAATTAACTCATTTCTGCAAACCTTGGAAGGAATCGTGGAAAACTTCCATTGAGACTTCATGGTTAATATTCATAATAAAGTTTACTGGATTCACAATTCCCTAGGAATTGGAGGTGGATTTCTTGGCATGTCTTTGAGGACATTTCCTGAGATTTACAGAAACAGCTACACTGGGGCAGGAAATTTAAAAACTATTATTAGAGTGTTAAGAATCCTTTTTACTCTTTCTTCCAGGCCTGTCTCATGCAAACTGAGTTTCTTGCCATGAGTTGTCAGTCATGATGGACTGAACCCTATAATACAATTAGCTGAAATAAACCCAACCTTCCCTTAAGTTGTTGACTCGGGAATTCTTCCACACTGATGCAACAATAATCTACCCAATGTTGAGTTTATGTTCCAAGTTTAATATGCATGGGCCGGAATCTCTTCAATCTCTTCTAAACCCTTCAATCTCTTATAATACAGTTATACATTTGGGAATGTTCAATGCCTACTGAGGGCTAAATTATGCAAGAAAAAAGTTCACATCAAGTCTCTGCAGGAATAGGTGTATCCTTTCTCATGGCGACCAAACAAGGCAGCGGAGTTAGATGAACACAATGCACAGGTAGGCAACAGCTTTAGGGATAGTTCCATCTTCAGTGGTTGGGGGACATGCATGAAGGCCAAGATGCATGTCTACATATGTGTGGAGTGCCTAGGTCTGGTCCATGTGTGCTCGTTGGCAGGTTGTTAAGTCTCTGAGGGTTTCCAAAGGTCCAGGTTAATTGATTCAGTTGGTCTTCTTATGGAGTTCCTAGGCCATCTAGGTCCCTGAATCTTCGCCCCCACATTTAAAATTCTTGAGACATAGTTCAGAATTTATTAATTTACAAGAAAAGAATAAAAGTATCTCTAAGCAGGAATGTTGTGCTACTTAAACAGGAAATAATGCATGTAAAAAGTCTAATGCAGTACATGAAACAATACAAGATAGCTCTAATTCTTCTGAAAAAGAGTAAAAGAAACTTATAAAATATTATTTTAAGAGAAAAATATTGTCAAATATCAAGACTATTTCCAAATCTAGACTGTTATCTTCTTAGAAACTTAAAATTAGAAAAAAACATTATTGATAGTAAGCTCAATATATTTTGATAATATGTCATATTTTATATTTCCCCACATTCTTCTATTAGCTACTGAGAACTAAATCCTGGAATTTATGGCAAGTTCATACTCAATTTTCCTAAAGTGTTGATCTAGGAGTCAAAGATCAGAAAGGGTTTTTATTCTTTGTGAACTGTGAAATTAAAACAGCTCCCGTAAAGTGGACCAGACTTCAGAATATTATAACTGGCTGAATGCTCAATGCTTCCAGAATTGGTTAGTATTTGAAAAGTTAGGGGCTGTTTCTGTGAGTTCATACATACAACAGCCCTTTTGTGTCTGAAAAAAAAATGTTTTTCTCTGTGGATGCATTCACGACCTTTGGTTTTTATACCTGTCAGTCTCCTTTTCTACATGCATCTCTGAGCTTTGAGGGGAAGGGTGTGATGAAGACATACCATTTAGGGCTCAGTGCTCAAAAGTCCCTGCCTCTGTATACTGTACAGTTATAAATCTCTGTGTTACATTCTATCTATTGCAAAAAAGAAGCTTCTCTGATGGGTGGGAGGATGAGCAATGTGCTGACCTGTGGGTACAGAAAAAAACTTTAATGAATCATTTTATTGCAACATTCAAGCTGCAGAATGATAGTAGTAGTTCCCCCTGCCTCCAAGGACCCACTACCCATCTAGTTTTAGGCTCTTAGTCTTATTAACAGGATGGGTTCTAAGCTATGGAGTGAGCCTTAATTTAAATCAAGAAAGTGATTGGTTGCATCCATAATCTTTGTGCTACTACTGCACCAATGGGTATAACTTGATTGCAGATCACTATAATAGCTTGCAGGGTTTGTAGTTAGGTGAAACTGATAAATGATATTTTCCTCTGGTAGCATGTATAAATACCTTTCCCCACTATGAATGCAAAAGAGGTGAGTTTTCCAGTGGAGTAATGAGATAGAGGATCTGGAAAGGGCTAGGGGAGTAGAAATAACATGATCAAAATATATTATATAAAAAATTAAACGAAAAATGAAAGTGAACAGCTAGGTACTGCATTTAATCATATATACTGAAATGATAAATCTTAAAACTATGAGTTTGAATATTTTTGCAGTTACAGAAGTCCATGAGTACTAGGCTCCAAGCTAAATGATGTAAGAATGTTATTCAGACAGCTTCATAGGCTTGCTTAAGTGTCTATTTTGTGGAGTGTAACAAAAACTACAATCAACCATACTAAAACTCAAGACTCACTTCTAACGCATTAAAAAAGTACATGTGAAATAGGTGCGACGCTGGAACTTCTGTCTTGGATTTCTCAGAAATCACAGCATATTAAATCATTGTAAGAGCCGAAGACTAGAACAATGCAATAAGCACTTAGTGCCAAATAAGCTTCTTTCTGAGAGCAATACAAAGCTTTGCTCATTCCATGCAAAGCAGTGAACATTTCCTTCACAGCTGCATGCAGCATAGGCAATCTCTGGGTCAGGGTCATGGTACAGAATAGAGTCAGAATCACAAAAGAGATATTATCATTCTCTTGCTTAGGCAAGAGCTTACAGACCTCTAGCATAACACACACACACACACACACACACACACACACACACGCGCGCGCGTGCGCGCACACACACACACACACACACACACACACACACCAGTCTTTACAATAAATTATGTGAATGGCATTCACAAGAATTTAAGGAATCTGGTCAATGTTCTGGTTATAATTAATAATTCTACTCTTTACCCTGCAATCTAGGTTCCATGCCCACAATCAGCCATTCCATTGACAAAGCACAGAGACCTAGGTAAGAGCAGAATTGTAAATGAGATGCCATGAGCAAAATCTACTTTAGATGCAAAAACATCTTCATTAAGATCTTATTATGATTCTTCTCTTCACCTCATATGCAAAGAAATTACTTTGAAATTACCTAATTTACTTTTAGTATTGTTCTTGCAATGTTATATTACAGATTTTTGGATATTTGGTATGTAATTACACACCAACAAGAAAAGGGAGAGCTAGATAGCTAACAGGACTCTTTTGAAATGATTAAGATAAAATAATGAATCTTGTCTCAGTGACTGAACCGTCCAAGAGTGTGCTGTCAATATACTCCAGATATGGTTTCTCACAAAGTTCAGCTTCTTTCTCTATCAGTCCAAATTGGGACAGTCTTGTGCATACCAATGAAAGCAGTGAAAGGGAGGATTGTTTAATAGATAGATATGATTAGAGAGAAGAAACAAAAAGGACAATACCTTTTAATATGGTCAATGCATGTATATTAAGAACAAAGGTTCTAATTATAACTAAAACCATTACTTTAAATCACTGCCTAACTCTTATATTTTTCACATGGTGGATTATCACTGGTTAAGAACTTCTATTATGGTGAAAGTATTGAGGACATGTGACTGCTGAGGGTTTAGCATTGCATTTGTCACAAGGTACAGGGAATGTCTTGGAAGAGAGAGTGAAAAAATAAGAGCAGGAATGTTGGAGCAGTGCTGTGGAATGTGCCTCTTGGACATGATGTCTCCTTGTGATGTGTTGGTCACCTACACAAGATGTGAGCAAGATCAAGCCTCCATCATGGAGAGAGGAGAGGCTTCTCGGGGCTTGCTTGATTGGCAGCTGAGAGCTCTCAGGTATGAGGAAACATTTTTCTTCATGGGTGAGAGTGTTGGTAGGTTGTCCATGCTTGAGTGGATGTCCCTGTACCTATGCTTATGTAAGAAGCACTAATTAGAGTGTTGATTATTGAATTGATGATGATGATGAAAGTTGAGTCTGCTAACAAAACATCTTAGGAGGTGGAAGAGTTCGCACTTAGGCCCAAACACCTGAGTTCAAACCCTAGATCTCAGAATTTGTTAGTATAGGCTCCTGATAGCTTTCCTCTAACATGCACTTATCCATACGCAAACCACACACAAAATAAAATAATAAATAAAATATTAAAAACATAACAAAAATGGAGATTAGGTAGTTAGAATTGGAAAAATTAGGGAGAAGTTGGAGGAATTCAGGTAGATTTGATCAGGACACATCATATAAATACGTGAAATAACAAAAACATATCCTAAAAGGAAAAAAATGTTTGGTTTAAGATTTACTCTGAAAATTTATATGCATGTACTTTGATCACATCTATTTCTAACTTCCTCCTTCCCAGTCTGTCTATGTACCCATCATATATCACTTCCCCCAATTTCGTGCCTTCATTGTCTAATTTGTTATGTCAATGTGGTGTCAGTTGTTGGGCAAGGATAGCCTTCTCTTTCTCCTGGAAGTCATCAAATATCAATAGCTTCTCAGATAGAAATGGGGCTTTGGAAACCTCTCCCTCTGTGTGCTGGAATTTTAAATTAATTTGATACTATTCTGGGCTTGTATGTGTGAGCACAGATAATGTGAGTCCACATGTGCGATAGCTGTGTCATATCCAGAGTTGAATATATCACTACCATTTCCCCCTTATGTTCTTTCCTCACCTTCTGTGATAATGCTAGATGCCCTACCTTTGGCTGAACGTTCATAGAGACTTATCATGAAATGTCATGAGTCCTGTTAAGGAAGACCAAAGTGTGGATGCTTCCATCCTTTTTAAAATGGGGAACAAAATATTCATGGGAGTAAATACAGAAAAAAAGTGTGGAGCAGAGACTGAAGGAAAGGGCATCCAGAGACTGCTCCACTGGGGATTCATCTCATACACAGTCACAAAAGAAATGCATGCTGTTAGGAGCCTAATATAGATGTCTCCTGAGAGGCTCTGCCAGAGCCTGTCAAATAGAGAGGCAGATGCTCACAGCCAACTATTGGACTGAGCATGGAGTCCCCAATGGAGGAGTTAGAGGAAGCACTTAAGGAGGTGAATGGGTTTGCAACCCCATAGGAAGAACAAAAATAATAACTAACCAGACCCCTCAGAGCTCCCAGAGACTAAACCACCAACCAAAGAATACACATGGAGGGACCCATGGCTCCAGCAGAATATGTAGCAGAGGATGGCTTTCTTCGGCATCAGTGAGAGATGAGGTCCTTGGTCCTATGAAGGCCCAATGTCCCAGTGTAGGGGAATGCAAGGGTGGGGAGGCAGGAGTGGGTATGTGGGTGGGGGAACATCCTCATAGAAGGAGAGGGAAGGGGAATGAGATGGGGGTTTTGGGGTGACTGGGAAAGGAGATAATATTTGAAATGTAAATAAATAAAATATCCAATAAAAATAAATAAAACAATGCACAAAATATTTAAAAAGTCTTCTATGAGAAGGGTTGAGAGTAACCCAAATCTAGGGATACAGTAATAATCAATATTCAAAAAGCAGTTTGACCACATAAATATTTAGGAAAAAATTACGAGTTTATCCCCTAGGGCTTATGGCTTTTGTAGCCATAGGTTTTCACCATCCTTCTAATGCCCAGCATGAATTCCCTCCTGTGAGAAACCCTTAAATCCAGTCATAAGGTAGTTAATTACATTCATAAACAGTTTGGCCTTTATTGAGTAAGTTGGCACATTTTGACTGTATTTCTCAGTATTGTAGCAAGCAGAATCTAATTCTGGGTAAGATCATTGAGTTCTGCTCTTTTTTAGTGGCCTGCATAGTATCTTCCAGCACAACAAAATCTTTCTAGTATGGAGAGAGTTTCCCAGTCGGTTTAAGATTGATTCATCTATTTCCTGTATCTTCAGCAACAAGGTCTTGCCATCAAGTTATGGTGGGCAGCCAAAAGCAATGGCAACAGCTTGTATTGTTCAGAGCACCTCTGAGATCTCTATGACCATGGACCCGTTGGAAGGTGACCTGAGCTAAGCACTGACATATATATTTCTTTCCCATGAACACTTCGTCTTGATCATTCTAAAGCCCAAACATCAGATTTGCAATGACTTAAATCAGGAAGAGGGAGATAGTTCAGTTATTCGAGTGTTTGGATAACTACCTCCGCCCCTGACAGAAAACCCATAGACGTAGCATAGTAATATATATTTGTAACCAGAAAGTTGAAGACACAGAAACAAGAAACCATGTTAGCCTACTTGTTGTTCCTCAAGGAAATTAGTAAGAATATCCTCCAAAATGGGGGAAGCAAGCACAGCTCCTCTATGACATGTGTCGCATGGGCAAACCCTTTTCCCCAACAACTATTGACTGTCAATATTCTTTCTAGGAGAATCTACTCCCAGTAAGCCACAGAATTGAAAGTTTTTTATGTAAATAGGCTGATGTGCCATCCTCTTGCCTGAGCTTCCTTGGTATTTGGGTTATAGGGGAGTGCCACCATACCTATCACAGTAATTGTAAGAGCTGGAAGACTAAGAAGTCTTCTGTGCGATAATGTCTTCTGTATATTTCAGGGAAGTGAAACTTATGAACACTTACCTAAAACAGGCTTACAAAAGGATACTAGTTGATACACCAGTGTACATAGGAGCAATTTCACAAGGCTCTGTGCCTAGATGATGAGCTCTGGGCAATTACTGTCTAATAAGTTTTTTCTAGAAATTTGTCCCCTGATAGGTTCTCCAATCCCAGATGGTCATTCCTAAGCAAGTATACTTATGAGCAATACTAAGTGGACTCAGTGTAGTGCATATAACAATAGTTGAAGAAATTGAGTTCATGAAATTGAGATGGAGTAGAGGGAGATGGGGAAGAGTGTAAGAGGCTAAGGTGGAGGTAGAAATGTGGCAGATATAGTACTCATGCATGAAATTCTCAATATTTTTTTAAATTAAAAATAAAATAGCCTATATTAAAAAAACAAAATACCCAGATATCTATCAGGCAAATATGTACAGTGTGCCATAGTAAGAATTAATTAAATATAATTACAAACACAATCTCATAAGGAGGTAAACAATGTATTCTTACAACATATGTACCTCAAGCAATTTATTTTATGAGAAAGTAAAGAAAATGCTAAACTGGCAACAGATTATAATTATTCATGTTACAGTGGTAAAACTGAAAATAATATATTATAGAATTTAGTAGTTGTTTTCAAGAAGACCAAGAGTTAGACAGGCATGAAGGTGCTCACCTTAGGTAATTAGGCATGGTGGGTCACATCTTGATGGCAGCACTTTGGACAAAGAGGCGGGTGGAGTTCTGTGATTTTGAACCCCATAGGAAGAACAATAATATCAGCCAACCAGATACCCCCAGTCCCCAGGGACTAAACCACCAACCAATGAGTACATATGGAGGGACCCCTGTCTCCAGCTGCATATGTACCAGAGGATGGTTTTGCTGGGCATCAATGGGAGGAGGGGCCCATGGTCCTGTGAAAGCTTGATGCCCCAGTGTAGGGGAATGCCAGGGTGTGTTGGGGGGAATAGGTGGGTGGGTGGGGGAGCACCCTCATAGAATCAGGGGGAGGGGAGACCAGGTAAAGGGATAGCATTTGAAATGTAAATGAAGTATCCAATTAAAAATAAACGAAGTTAAAAAAAAGTGACTTCTAGGCTGGGCAGAGCTACACAATAGAAACCTCACTCAAAAGCAAGAAATCAAAATCAAAATCAAACAAAATAAAAACCAAACCAATCCAAAACCAAATAATATAAAATAAAATAAAACTATCTATTCAGCCCTCTCCCCAAATAAACCAAGACCAAAATCAAACCTTAATCCCATAAAATGTCAATACAACATCCAAAGAACTGAGAGTCAACTACTTCAGGTTGTCTTCAGAAAGCTTTTAAGATTTTATTTCAGTCTTTCCTACAGAGAAAATTTAAAGGATAAAATGGAATAGTATATCTTTAAAAAATTTATTGCTGGACAGTTTCATTCATTTTTATAATTACATTCAGCTCACACCTGCCCCTCTCTTAACTTCCTCCTACCCCTACTGAACATCATCCGCCCAACGCCCAACAACAACAACAGCCACAACAGCAAATCCTTGGAGAAAGTGAAGGAGAAAAAAAATAGGTATGAATGTGATCATATTTCTTTATTTTCATATGTAAAATTCTCGAGTAAAGACAAAAATAAAAAGGCTTTTATGAGTCAGTTGGGCCACCTGCCGTCTTAGTCATCAGTATTGACTGTGCTATGGAACTAGAGACAGTCGTACACAGAGTTCACAGTCATACTCCCAGTATCAAACACATGTGGACCAGTAGAAAATCCAAATAAAATAAGATAAAATAAAACCATCTACTCAGCCCTCTCCCCAAATAAACCAGGACCAAAATCAAACCTAAATCCCCTTAAATGTCAACACAACATCCAAAGAACTGAGAGTTTCTTCAGGAGTTAGAAAGAGTATGTTAAAACTTCCTCCATCAGAATGTACCCTTGTGCTACCAAGGATTCAGGAACATTCTGAAATGCTTACAAAATGCACTCACTATCTTTCATTCAATGTCAGACCAAGATAAAGTGCTGCTCAGATTAGACTTCTGGCTAGTAGAATGCATAAACACCCTGTGTGGAGTTTATGTAATGGTGCACCATACCATAATGAAATATAGAAATGAATGTAATAAAGCACATGATGCTCAAATAACATGATGTTAAGCATAACATACTGTAGTGGTGAATAGTTAATCTGCTCTGAACTCCCAGTAGCACTTGCCCCAGACCTCTGGGTTCACCACGAACAGCACACACACGCAACCCGACTTTTAGTATGCCTTACTATTTCAACCACTGGGCTTCTCCCTAACTCCACATGACTAAGCCATTTTCCCCTCTGATATTTCTGAGTTAACACCTTTTAAAATCTATATTTCATCTCTAGTACCTCAGGCCCATTAGGGCTACTTTTCTGGGTACTTACATGGCAGCAGGCTCTTAAGTCTAATCTTTCTGCTTCCCTGTCATGATGATTCTGGCCCTCTCCTGTGTTTCTTTCCCAAGAATCTTAAACATCCCACCTCTGTCTTCCTGCCCAGACATTGGCCTCTGGTTCTTTATTGATCAATCAAAAACTAACTGGGGACAGAGACCCTCAGCGTCTGGATATGTAGAATCCCAAGGGATTTTGGAAACCACATTAAGACAAAACATTAGAATCAATCCACAATAACATGCAATTCACTTTAGAAAAATAATAAAGCAGAGTTTAGAGGTATATGGTGAGATAATAAAATTATAAGACACAAAAATAATTTTATTATCATAAACAGGACAGTTACAACCTTACAACAAAAAAGAGGTTGGTTACTAAAAGATTTGGTGTGTGATAGGGCTCATGTTGTTGATCTAAAGAGTAGTTTTTATTCTTATTTATTTATTATTTATTTATTTATGTTTTGAGCTACAATAAAACCATGAAACGATATTTGTAGAATTCAAAGACATATGGAGTTCACAATTTTGGTGGTTCAAGGTCATAACAAAACCTTACCTTGGGTCAGGTAAACTTGGGTCAGCAGAAGAAGAAAGCGTTTGACATCTCAAGAAAGGAGGCTGAGGTGAATGTAGGTCTCTCCTCCATGTGACCCCAGTCTTTGAGGCTCACCACCTTAGCAGCACTACTCTGAGGACAAAGCTTCTAACATAACCATTTTGGGAATGGGACACATCTAAACTGCAAATACTCATAATAAAAATTTTAGTTACTCAAAAAACAAAATTGATGTTTTTATGCACATATATGCTATATGGATGATTAATGAATAAAGTAACTAAGTAATAGTTAACTCAATAAAACTTCAAAA
Organism: Apodemus sylvaticus; assembly: GCF_947179515.1. Classification (NCBI taxonomy): domain Eukaryota; kingdom Metazoa; phylum Chordata; class Mammalia; order Rodentia; family Muridae; genus Apodemus; species Apodemus sylvaticus. The sequence goes on from NC_067489.1 coordinate 55,587,834, forward strand.
TTCAATCCTTAAAATTAGACTGATTATAGTAAAACCATGCTTTCTCTCTTTGGTTGTCAAGAAATGAAAGAAAAGAAACAAATTACTAAGGCTGGTATTCATTAAAAATGGTAAGTTTTAATATCCTGGCAAATTATATGTATGCCTTTTAATAATTATTTTATTGTAAAAATTAAGCTTATATAATTTATCTGACATATCTTGAAGGGCATGTCTTTTAAAATTGTTTAATAATTTTTATTGATGGATCTTTTCAAAAGTTTAATTTTGACAGAAATTAGAAATATCTACTTTCCTGAGACCTGTATATTAATTAATTATTTTACTTTACTTACTAAATTTATATATTTATCACCTATGTTTGATCTGAACTTCTGTATATATGATCCAATGAACTAATTTTTTTGTCATTTCATCTCAATTTTTTGGCATGTCGAATTAGTGAAATAAATTTCTAATTTTAAAATCTTCACATAGCTCATAGAAAGAATGTCCTTCTGTGAAATGCTAATGCTAATGAGTATGATCATATGGAAAGAATTTCAGTGAACCTTTTATCTTCCATTATACTTGACTGTTTCGCATAATTTAATTTCATTTTATTTCAGTCTGACATAATATGAAGAATTCCATTGTCTGCTTTGCTGCCATTTCTCTTGATATTTCAAATATATTTAATTATACAAGGTCATATCTGAAGAGATAAAGCTCTCTGGGGAGAATATAAATGAACTTTCACTCTCAGATCTCTGATGAATTCTTTATTACCCTAAAATTACATGATATTATCCTGAAGTGACATGAAATGTCTTACTTCTTGTTTTGCCCATTCTTGGAATGAAATGGGAATATTAAAGAAGAGTGCTTGTGAGAACTCTCTGCTCCAGGGGGTACAATCTTCATCCCTCACACTTCCTAGCTGCCAGAGCACAGTGGGAGAGGCCATTAGAATACCCTTGCTACATGTACAGGCAGGAGTTCTGGATTTGCTTCCCATGGTATGCTGACTTGTAAAAGTTGGTTGCAGCATGTTAGAGACACCAGAGTTGTGTTCATGATAAAATATTTCATGTCATTGGAGAAGAAACTTTCTATTAATAAACAGTGAAATATCTCTTGGTGACTTGGTGTAAGGAGTGAAAAAATGACAAAAGAGAAGAAGGTCAAGTTGTCTTAAATGTAATATATCCACATTATCTATCCATCCATCCATCCATCCATCTATCTATCCAGCCATCCATCCATATCTCTCTATATATATCTCTCTCTATCTATCTATCTATCCATCTATCTCTTTCTCTCTTTATCTCTCTCTCTATCTCTGTCATCTATCTATCTACCTATCTATCTATCCATCCATCCATATCTCTATCTATCTATCTATCTATCTATCTATCTATCTATCTATCTATCTATCTATCTATCTATCTATCTATCATCTGCTTATTCATGTTATGTGGTCCAGGAAAGCCTGAAACCCACGATCCTGAGCACTAAAACTACAGTGGCTACAATATCGAGTTCAATATTCCTACGTTAAATGAAAAAATAATTAATGAAGTGACACAGTTATATCCCCCATATTGTGGCTTCCATTTTAGCCTGTGTGCACCTTGAAATTAAGTAGACTCTGAGGAAAGTACCATTTTTCAAAGGGAAAGAAATATCTTTCCAACTTTTTCTCCAAGTGTCAAATCTGTTGGGGGAAAAATATACTTTAGCTATGGGATTTGCGGGGAGTAGGGACCCAGAAAAGGGGAAATCATTTGCAATGTAAATAAAAATAAAGAAAAGAAAAAAGAAAAAAAAGAAAAAAAGAAAAAAAAAAGAAGTTCTTTTTGCTCCTCTCCTACAGGATTGGCTGTTTGGGAACATGCAACTTTGATTCTTGGGTGTATACCTTCTTGGGATTTTGTGACTTTAGGTCATTAGAAAGCTGCAAAGTATATCTCTGTTAAAAAGTAAGTTTGACTATTAATGATACTCTGTTATGCTTGCAAACAGGAGCAAGTTGTCCTCTGAAAGTCTCCACCCAGCAGCTGACTCAGACAAATAGAGAGACCCACAGCCAAACCGTGGATGGAGTTTGGGTCCTCTTATGGAAGAGTAGGAGAATGGATTGCTGGCCCTCAGGGGATAGGAACTCCACAGAAAGAACAACAGAGCCAACTAACCCTGACTCTCGGGACTTTCAGAATCTGAACCACCAACCCAAACACTTACACTGGCTGGATGTAGGCCTCCCCACACATATGTAGCAGATGTGCAGCTTGACCTTCATCTGGGTGGAACAGGGCTATCCCAAAAGCTGTTGCTTGAACATGCGATAGGTTCTTCTGGCTCGGTAGCCTTGTCTGGCCTCAGTGCGAAAGGAAATGCCTAGCATCACAGAGACTTGAATTGTCAGGGTTGGGAGACACCCAGGAGGAGTGACATGCATCTGCTCAAAGGAGAAGGGGAGGGGGTGTTGGGGAGTGGGTCAGTCAGCAGGATGTAAAGTGAATAAGTAAAATAAATAAAAAAAAATAAAATTTAAAAAGAAAGTTTGATTTTAGCAAAAAGAAATAAAAATAATTGGATCTCTAGTACATGGTAATGCACATAGAAATTGTGAAAAGAAAAATTTGGAACACTTCTTCATCGCAATACCACTTTTATCAAAAAGTTTAAATTTGAAATTAGTATGAATGTGAAGCTCTGTTTGTCAAACTACAGTTTTATAAAGAAGAAAATAAGATACATAAAAAATATTTTTAATGAAGTGGAAAAACGTGAAAAACACTTGAGTCAATTCTATAACCAAATGTGCTAAGAAAAGAAGGAATTAGTAAATAAAGATGTATAAAACATCTTGGAGTTCAGCAGTATAATGCTCATAACATATAGCCAGTTTCTTTGATTTAAACTGCATGTATGTAATAATTCAAGAATTATTTGCCTTCATACTAAGTTCTATAAACAATAGTGTAGAGAACCCTAGTCATATAAAGAAACAAAAGTAAATAAAATAACTTCTAATCATTTCAATTAGCCTAGACATGCATAATACATCTCCAAGAACACAACTGTCTTATGGGATTTTACTGCTGGGAACAGACACCATGACCAAGGCAACTCTTCTAAAGTTCAACATTTAATTGGAATTGGCTTACAGGTTTAGAGGTTCAGTCCATTATCATCAAGGTCAGAGCATGGTAGCACCTAGGCAGGCATAGTGCACGAAAAGCAGAGAGTTCTACATCTTCATCTGAAGGATACGAGTGGAAGACTGACTTCCAGGCAGCTAGGCTGAAGGTCTAAGTCCACACCCACAGTGACACACCCACTCCAACAAGGCCACACCTCCCAATGCCAAATCCTGGCCCAAGCATATACAAACCATCACAACAGCTTAGCCTTATATACAACAGTAGGCTGTGTACTTAGAGATCCGTATGGATAAGAATGTATCTCAGTTGAAGAGTCTTCTTTTGGCATATACAAGGATGGCCTTAATTTGACCCCTAACAGCACCAAAAACAAAACCACTACTAAAAGTAAAATAAAAAAACAAATTAGAGCTTTGAGTCTAGCTCTTTGCTGAAACATTGAAATGGGGACAGTTCAATTCATATGGGTAGAAATAACGTAGGATTAAAACATTCTGGTGTGCATGGGAGGCTGATGATAGACAATGGTTTGCTAAATTTTCCCTAAAGAAAAAGTTTAAATATTCTTGCTAGAAAAAGACAAGCCTCCAAAGAAATAGATACATGTAGCTTGATTTAAACGTTATTCAGTGTATATGCATATTGAAATGCAATATGGGAGTCTATAATTCTATATATTTTATGGTTTTATGTATTTGTAAGATAATAATTTTGTAATAAGGTCTTTTCTGTAATAGTGAACCACTGAATTTTCATTTTGAAATATTGAATTTCTTGGCAAAAATTAAGAATAATAATTCCTACGAATCTGGCTTGTGCATTTTTTAATTGGATATTTTCTTTATTTACATTTCAAATGTTATTCCCTTTCCTTGTTTCCCCCCTGAAAATTCCCTATACCATCCCCTCTCCCCCTGCTCACTAACCCACCCACTCCCTGTCCTGGCATTCCCCTATACTGGGACAACTAGTCTTTTCAGGATCAAGGGTCTCTCCTCTCATTGATTTCCAACAAGGCCATCCTCTGCTACATATGCAGCTGGAGCCATGGGTTCCTCCATGTGTATTCTTTGATTGGTGGTTTAGTCCTAGGTGCTCTGTGGGTACTGGGTGGTTCACATTGTTGTTCCTCCTATGGGGCTGCAATTCCCTTCAGCTTGTACATCATTTTTTTAAAAAAAATATTTTTATTGAATATATTCTTCATTTACATTTCAAATGTTATATCCTTTCCCAGCTCCCCGCTTCCAGAAAACCTCCAACCCATCCTCCCACACCCTGCCTCCAAGAAGATGCCCCTCTGCCCAAACCACTCTTACCTACCCCACCTTGATTTTTCCACCCTGAGGAGTTGGAGGGAGGACAGGAGGAGCTAAAGGGGTTTGCAGCCCCATGGGAAGAACGAAGATGTCAATCAGCCCCCTTCTGGGCTTCCAGGGATCAAGCCATCAACCAAAGAATACACATGGCTCCAGCCGCAAGTGTGGCAGAGAAATGCCATCTTGTGTATCTTAAATGAGATAATTTGTTGAGATTTCGTCAGATTTATTTTATTCTATACATATATGAAATGTTATGACTCTCTCTCTTTAAAAGTAAAATACTTCTGAGAAATTCTGTGATTTAAATCTCCACAGGTTCACTCTTTAATTACCAACTAATCTCTTCATTGAAAAGTTTGACCCAAGCAGATAGATATTTTATCAATGATGTTTTTTATTATGCTGTTATAACTTAAGAGGATTACTATGGTTAAGTTTCTATTTTTTGGATGTAGCATATTTTAGAGATATGAGTTTTATTAGTTTATTTGACAGGCCATCAAAAAGCAAAATACAGAAAACTCACAACCTCTGTTAGAAGAAAAGCAGAGGAAACAGCAGCAGAAAAATCTGAATATCAAGTTGGCCAAACAGTTCAGTTCCATCCATGGTTAATGCTCTGTAGTTCTAAAATTATTTCTTAAAGTATTGTTATACAACTGTAACTTAGTGAATCAGGGAGTGTGGCAAAGATCAGAAGTATCTTTGTCAGGGCAAAGACTATTAGTAACTCTTCTCAAGGCTGTTGGGAGACATGGATCGTAGCTGCTATTGGATATTAGAGAGGAGGTTTTCTTGTACAGCTTTAGCTAACAAAATGTGAAAATTCACCATTTGAAGTTTTGTTTCTACTAAATATGTATTATTGTTTGTTCATCCACAAGCACAGAAATCTGCAAGCTGAGCATTCAGAAGTTGGAATTTATCTACATGCACGCTTATCTCTCTTTAGAAGTAGTTTAAGTAATGACTTCATCTCCTGAGAAGTTTTAATGAGTTATCAATTACTTCTTTTTATTTTTCATGAAAAGAATATGTAATCTGAAAGGCCTTAGATCAGAGAATCAAAATATTTTTTTCAAGGATGAGTTGAATTGTTGTAATTTAGAACAAGACAATGCTTTGAACTCTGTAGAAATGACGGGAATACAATCATAGTCATCTTCTCTGTTCTCTAGAATCTACGGAAATGAGGGGAAAGTTTGCATTATGGATGAGAACAGACCTTGTGAAGATGAGAAAAGAGTAAGTCTTCAATTTATAATTTATGCTGTTTTCCTTAAAAGTGGAATGATGTCTGAGAATCTAAACGAGGCCCACACCTTTCGTTTGAGACTGAATTGCTTATGCAGAAAGAATTCAACATCATTGATACTTTTGAGACATTTCATAAGCATTTTTCAGAGAGTCGGGAAAGAAAATAGATAAAATTACATTATTAAGTTTCTTTTTCTGCTTGTCATGATTTCCCCAAGATTTTAAGTTTATATAGTTTAGAAACCACTTAAAAATACCCAGGATCTCTTTGGTGACCCTGATTTTACAACTTATCCAAAGACAGATACATAGTCTTAGAAGCCTTTGTGAGTGTATGGAGGCTCAGCATCTAAATGGAAACTACTTTGGAAAATCCAATAACTGTGTTTTCCAGAACCAACACAGAGTCTATGGCTATACATATTTTTAAAGAATCAATTTGAACTTGGCATATTTTGGGGTCAAAAAATTGAAATGCTTGTCAAAAAAATGAAATGCCTGTCAAAAGCAGGATTTGGAGATGAAATGAGGATTACTTGTTTCAAATTCTTGCTACTCTATTCTAGCCTGAAAATGGATGGTATGCTTAATAAAAGTCGAGGTTTGAAAAAAAAAAATCACCTTTGCTAACTATTTGTTCTCTTAGAACTTTAAAGTCATTCTAGCAAGTGCTAAATCCTGGCCATTTGGTAATCTCATCTTCTTTGGTACTGGTGTGTGTGTGTGTGTGTGTGTGTGTGTGTGTGTGTGTGTGCACGCGTGCTACAATTGAAGATAATTTGAACACTTACTGTTCCTGTGCTACCTCTATTTGAATACCAAGATTTAATTTCCTATAAGCTATTTTAGAGCTATAGGGTTAGATTCAGAATCCACAATGTGTGTTTTATTACTTTTATGTAATTGAAAAGTAATTATAAAAATTAAATAGCAGGCAAGGTGAAATCTTAAATACACTTAGATGCTTGTTATATTTTCATTATTGTGTAAGCAATCTGTAGAACCTTTTCATCCCATGAAACTTTAAATTCTGTACCTTTTAATTAATCCACTTACATCTTCCCAGTTCTGAAATTTATCATTGCACTGTGTTTAAGAACTGGGCTTCTCCAGAGTCCTCTGTAAGTTAATTTCACAATATCTGTAATTGGCATATTTAGAATTATCTCTACAGACTGATCTATGTGATAGTGTATGTCAGAATTTCTTTTCTAAACATTTGTATATTTAATATTATTTTAGATATTGATGATGGATGCTTGGATTGCTTCTAAGTCTTCATTCTGTTGATCAACAGCACTTGGAATGTGCTACTGTAACAACCAATGGAATGAGATTATATTACTCTTTGGGTGGGGAATAGATGAGAACTCTGAAATGTGGTAGGTGGTCTTAGATAGGAATGAGGAGTGCAGCTACAAGATCTTGAAATAATATTCCCAGAAGAAACAGCTCATATAAAGGCTCATGGGTATTGGTAAGGCAGGACTCACAAGGAAGCTGCAGTGACAGTGATTCAGGAGCTGATGGTGAAGTGACTTAGGCTAAAATGAGACCTTGGGTTTAAGAAGAGTGGTGAGTGTTTTTGATTGCTTTAATAAGAAAATACCTTGTCAAATTAAATATTTTATTAATGCTAGCTCCTCTGTAGAGATCTTATAGAAGATTTTGTAGAAGATGAAGGGGAAACTGATGTTGTCCAAAGGTTTGTCCTTCAGAGACATGATCTAGCTTGATAAAAGTGATGGTGACAAGACTTTGCAATCCTTTTTTTTTTTTTAAATTGGAAAATATACTTGATTTATTGGTGTCTTTGTGATTTGAAGAGTCCAAAAGGGCATGACCTAAAGGGGATTTGGGAAGATCATGACAGCACTAACACTGTAAAAGGTTCAAGGCTGCATGGAAAATTTATATAATTCTAAAAAGAAAATCCAATTGTCCTACTTAGCTTCAGCTAACAACTTGATACAATCTAGAATCACTAAAGGAGAAAGTCCCATGGAAGGATTGTCCAGATGACACTGGCCTGTGGGCTTGTCTGTGAAGTATTAGCTTGAAGTATTAGCTCACTATGGGTGCTACCATTCCTAGGCAGGGGTCTTGGACTATATAAGAAAATGAGCCAGATTGTGAATCAATAAGTAGCTTTCTCTATTGTTTTTAGTTTAGTTCCAGCTTGATTTCTTGCCTCATCTTCTCTCAATAATTGACTGTGACCTGAAAGTTTAAACCAAATAAATCCTTTCTACCCCTAGATTTCTTTTGGTCAGAGTGTTTTATCACAGCAGTGGACAACCAAATAGAAATGAATTAACCAGCTCATGTATTTTATGAGAATCTTTTAGCAATTTGTATGCAATTGTCCCACATTAGAAACATGGTCAGATGACTACGAACAGTAGTCAAACATACAAAGATCAGGGTGTCTACATAGTATTATACCACATGACAACTGAAAGAACCAATCTGTCTACACATAATGATAAAATGGATGACTCTTGGATATTACAATGATCAAAATTAATCAGGTACTAAATAAAGTCTGCATAGGCATGCCTCCATAGACCCAGTAGCTCATATATTTTCATCTAACTTTTAAACTTTGTAAATCAGAATCTCTAAGCAATGTGATGCAGAAAGCCCAGGAGAGAGAGTGAGTGAGTGAGAGAGAGAGAGAGAGAGGGGGGGTCATTGTAAAGACACCTGAGTAGTATTCTCTCAAGCAGCTTGAATCCACATTTTGGGATTGTGTGTTGCTGGTTCCTTTACAACCCTCTGTATAACTAGTTAACAGGACTTTGAAATATTTAATAGTGATAGAAATAATGGTAAGGACAGTTAGGCACTTTTCTACAGCTGTAGCAAAACTTGTGTAAATGTTACTTCAGAGCACAGATCTGTGTTTTTCTCCTTCTGGTAAACTTTCATTGTACTAGCAGAGCAATTATCTATTGCTCTGTCCAGATATTTGTTTGAACTTTAACTTGAAGCTGCATCCCTCTGCTTTGTCAGTGTGGGAAGTGTAGATGGAGTAGACTTTACTTATTGTCATTCTTAGAGTCCAGTTTTTTTTTGTGTTCTTGTATTTCAAGGATGCCCATATATATTTAGCATAGAAAGGATAATTCATGCTTAGAAGAAAACAATATAAAAGAAGCTACAACCAAACAGCAAACTATTTCAAAGATTTAGTCATCTAATCTGGGAGTAAATTAATTATCAGAGGAAAACAACTTTAAATGAAAGAGAGTATTATGGAAGAAATAATCATGCAGTTGTAACTGAAGCCCCACAGATATCTCTGTTTTCTCTGTTGAAAAGTTTGAAACCATTCTTCCTCTTCACCTAATAAGACAAAGCAAACAAAACTAGAGATATTTCCCCAGTTAGGTCAGGATGGCCAGATTTCCCATTCTCATTCACTTCTCTAGTCCTACTATCATTGAAAATTTATCAGTTACTAAACCATGCCAGGCTGTTGTGGAAGAACTTGTGCATCCTAGGATGATGCACGAGCCTTGCAGCAGATAGCTGCTTGTTCAAGGGCCCACAAGATGTCTACTTTCAACAAGAAGTATGAAAATTTAATTTACCTAATTTATAAAACTACTTCTTTCCTGCCCAGATTGTGCATTGCCATCCCTTGTATCACCTGTATCACATTTGTTGGCTGAGTAGACCAAGGCCTTACCTACACCTTTTGGGGTGTTACATTCTTCATTCAGTTTTCTCTTCCAAGTACCAGTTCAGTGTCTTGTGTTTTGGTGCACAGTGGCCACTGGCATCTCTCTTGGAGGCTTAGCATCAAAGTTAAAGAAATCTATTTATTCTTTTACAGTTAGAAAGAACGTACCTAGCATCATGCAAGAAATAATTAAAACAATTGGACATGTATTTCTTTTGCTGCAATGAGAGTCAAACTCAGGCTCATGCATATGTTGAACAAACACTGTGTTGCTGACCTTGATCTACAGGTCAGGAAGGGTCTCCATTTCTGAGTATCTTTACACTTAATATGCTCATAATTCAAAGTCCTCTCAGTGGATTTTCATAGGGCAAAACAGCCATTTTCTGGCCTAGAAAAGTTTTCAGAGGATTGACTGTAGCTTGTGAATGTGCACAAGAATTATTCTGGAGTAGAGGAATCTGGTGGCTCCTTCGTCTCAGTATTGTAGAGCCTCATAATCCCAGGAAGGTTTTTATGAATTAATATCTGGATGTATGGAGTGGCTATCTAGAGATGTCTAGTTTAACAAAAGTTTCATGTTAAGAGAATTATTTTTCAGATTATTCATGAGCCAGAGATAAGACAAAGAAGTGATTGACTTAACCTGAACTGCTGAGTTTGAAAATGATATGATAATCAGTTATGAAAAAGAATAATTTCATCTTTTTTCTTCCCAGAACCCCTGTTCTCAGCAACTCTTCAGACAATAATTTATACCAGGTCTCCTTTACTTACTCTATTCAGTTCAAAATTGCAACTAAAAGACAATAAATTCAATCTGTAAACATTTTGTCCAGATGCCATATTTTCAAGATATCTGTGTTCTGTTGAACATGCATATGAATAAGGTGCACATAATAGGATAAAACCCATATTTGACTGGATATTATTTGAATGGTGTATGTAACCATTCTATGGCAGATACTATGCTGGAAATTCAAATGGAAAACAAGAAATCCAATTGACTTCATTGCTGATAAAAGGCGCCATTGTCCCACCATTCATTTTCTTAGAACTATTTAGCTTTTTAAATTATGCAATGATTTTTTATTTTTTGCTTTTTTTGAAAATAGATAATTTTTCATACAATACACCCTGATTATGTTTTCCCCTCTGTCTACACCTCTTAGTTGCTACCTACCTCCTCTCATGTCTTGAGTCACCTTTTCTGTTTCTCATTAGAAAAGAACCAGCTTTTAAGAGATAACAACTATTAACTTTCTAAGAGACAAGACTTAATGACTTGAAATAACTAGAAATCCTTCATCTGATTTTTAGAAATTATCAGAGATATGTTCAAAAACTAAATAATCCTTTCTAGACTCCAGGATTTATGACTAATTTGGAATCCGGACACTATTTGAAATACAGTCAAATACAAGAGCATCCCATGTTCCTGCTTTCTCTGGGAAAGTAAGAAACAGACATTTAGGATCATCTTGCTTCAAAATCACTTCCATAGCTTAAGTTAATGAGACCAACACTTTGTAGATGGGAAATATACATACATATTTCAAGGAAATATACTACAAAATTCAGCTGTATAGAATTTTGAAGAGCTTGAGCTATGAATTGATGAAGTAGGTTCATAGCAACCTACTTAGGAACCAATGTAAGTATGGCTTGTCTTCGACAATATGAGAACTAATGGATAATTAGCAGCATCCTAATATTAATGTTTTGGCTTTCTTTAATTACATTTCAAATGTTATCCGCTTTCCCGGTTTCACCTGAGGGAAACCCTCTATCCCATTGCCCCTCTCCCAGTTCTATGAAGGTGTTCCCCTACCCACACAACCACGCCTGCCTCCTTGCCCTTGCATTACCCTACAATTATATATATTTATACATACATGTATAGTTAATATACTTGTATCTGCTGTCCATCAACAGAGGAATGGATACAGAAAATGTGGTACATTTATACAATGGAATACTACACAGCTATTACAAACAGTGAATTTATGAAATTCTTAAGCAATTCACAAACAATGAATTTGTAAAATTCTAGAAAATATCATCCTGAGTAAGGCAACCCAATCACAAAAGAACATGCATGGTATGCACTCACTGGTAAATGGATCCCAGAAGCCTGGAATACCCAGGATCCAGTTCATAAACCAAATGAAGCTCAAGAAGAAGGAAGAACAAAGTATGGATACTCTGGTCCTTCTTAGACAAAATACCCACAGGAGGAGATACAGTGACAAAATGTGGAGCAGAGACTGAGGGAAAGACCATAAAGAGACTGCCCCCCTAGTTATTCATCCCATATACAGTTAGCCAGACACTACTGTGGATGCCAACAAGGGCTTGCTGATAGGAGCCTGATATAGTTGTCACCTGAGAGGCTCTGCCAGTGCATGACAAATACTAAGGGAGACACTCTCAGTCAACTATTCAATGGAGCACAGGGTTCCCAATGGAGGAGCTAGAAAAAAGACCCAAGGAGCTGAAGAGGTTAGTAACACCATAGGATGAACAACAATATGAACCACCCAGTACCCCCAGAGCTCCCAGGGTCTAAATCATAAACCAAAGAGTACACATGGTGGGATCCATGGCTCCAGATGCATATGCAGCAGAGGACTGCCTTGTTGGATATCAAAGGGAGGAGAGGCCCTTGGTCCTGTGAAGGCTAGATACCTTAGTATAGGGGAATGCCAGGACAGGGAAGCAGGAGTGGGTGGATTGGTGATCAGGGGAAATAGAGATGGGTTAGGGGATTTTTGGGTGGGAGGGAACCAGGAAAGGGGACATTTGAATTGTAATTAAAGAATTTATCTAATAAAAATATACATATATCTGAATATGAATATAACAATATATATCCTCCATTTAATTTTAATAATTTATTTTTATCTTTAGCTTTGCCAACATAATTTTAGGTCCTCAGACTGGTGGAAACACACATTCTAGACAGAAAAATAGTTGACATTTTGAAAGATCTGCATCTATCCTTGATTATTCTTTTACAGTGTTTGCCCCTTTAAACTAAGTTCTTGGGCATTAATTGGTCAATCTATTAATTTATGTTGACCCTAGTATGTCTCTTAAAATGATTCTTTATACTAATGCCTTATGGTCAGATATTTCATCTTTATTAAATACAGATGTGAAATAGATTTATGTGTTTATTGTTGAGTCTATTTTGTGGTGTCTTTTTATTCTATAAAAATGCATCATTTCTCCCAAGTCTCTGTAGTACACTCATATGCATATATATATATATATATATATATATATATATATATATATATATATATATTGGTAAATATGCAGAAGGAGAGAGGAGAGAGATTCAGGATGAGAAATTGCATTTGTACACAAAATACATGGAATATTTTTCATACCAAATACTTATCAAGAATTTTATTTCATTCTGCCAAAGATTTAAGTTGAAGTTACTTGTTGATGATACTAGTAATGATACTAGGAGAGTGTTTTCTAGGCATAAATTTTTGTGTTTGAGAATGGCTTTTACTAGGGAGAAGGAGGCACACCCATATAGCAAGAACACACAGGGGAAGGGCCCACTGTAAAGCAGGGTGGACACTTGGGAAGAATATGTTTTAGTTCTTGCAAAGATTCCTAGCTTTTGAAATTCTAGTTTATTGTAATAGTTTTGATATTGATTGCTGCCTAGGGTCTAATGTACTTAGTTCCTACTGTGAGATATTAAGCCAGGGAAGCCTTAATCTAGCAGGGAGGATAGATACCATTGGAACTTAGACAGGGCTTTTCAGAGTTGATTAGGATTCGTATAGCTCTTTGAGTGGAATACTTCTGGGTTAATATTGGTGGTCCTATAAAAAGGTGGTCCTATAACACACACATACACATATATATGTATATATACACATACATATAGATATAAACACACACATATAGATATAAACACACACACACACACACACAAACACTCTCTTCCTGCCACTCATCATTTAATGCTCTGTGATACCTTAGAATTTAGCCATCAATAAGGCTTTAGTCTCTAAACTAAACTTTAAGCCTCTAGCCTTTGACCAGGATAAATATCTTTATAATTTCTGTAATAGAATATCCCAAATATTTTATCATAGCAATGGAAAATGGACTAATGCAATCAACCAAAGCAATTTAACATCGATTATTATACAAATATGTAAAAACAATGGTTCCATGTTCAAATATTGTCCTGTAAGACAAACTGCTTAGGGTTTAACAGATATACCTTTCTCTACTACCATCATTAATTTTCATGTACATATCAGCATAGCATTCTACATTATGTTATTCATTCTACCAGTTGACATATTTTATATTATACTAGCATCATATTTTTTTCTTAGCCCTTGTCAAGTTTAGCTGCCATTTTCTGTATTTCTCATGTTATTAGAAACTGTTTAAGTAAAAACACTATTTTAAATCAGCTGCTTGAGAAACATAGAACAAGAACTAAAGTTATAGTGAGCTCAGCTCAAATAAGTAACTTCAAGTATTATGATTAGCTAAGTAGATTAGCTTGCTATAATTAGATTATCTAAATTAAGCAATATGTGCTGTCTTAGTTGGGGTTTCTATTCCTGCACAAACATCATGACCAAGAAGCAAGTTGGGGAAGAAAGGGTTTATTCAGTTTACAGTTCTGCATTGCTGTTCATCACTAAAGGAAGTCAGGACTGGAACTCAAGCAGGTCAGGAAGCAGGAGCTGATGCAGAAACCATGGAGGGATGTTCCTTGCTGGCTTGCTTCCCCTGGCTTGCTCAGCCTGCTCTCTTATAGAACCCAAGAGCGAGATGGTACCACCCACAAGGGGCCCTCCCCCCTTGATCACTAATTGAGAAAATGCCCCACAGCTGGATCTCATGGAGGCACTTCCCCAACTGAAACTCCTTTCTCTTTGATAACTCCAACCTGTGTCAAGTTGACACACAAAACCAGCCAGTACAGCACATATTGTACATGATAAATATTAAACAAGATTATTTGTCTTCCCTAGATTTTACTTTAAAGCTAATGGACAATTAATTTTCTTCTGGTCACTCTAGTTTAGTAAACAGTCTTTCTTTAGACAGTCTTATCAGTTCTTGGCCAGTTCTTTACATACCTCTTACTCTAACCTTTCATCTTGATAGTGTGATTCAGGAGCAATTTTCATCTTTAATTTTCAATTGTGTAAACTCCATTTTTTTTCATTACCAGACAGCTTATGTGAGATCTTGTTCTTTTTCTATATGTGTTAGTTTTGGACTTTTAAAAGTTATCTACAATTTCCATAATATTTGGCTTACCATTAGTTCATGCATATGTACAGAATTATTTCATTAAATCTGGTCATTTAAGAAGATCAATCCTGATCCTGGATTGAAAATGTTGGGAATGTGCTGTTTCTCATAACAAAGTTCCCACTGTGGTCTGTGGCAAGTAAGTCAGCCTCCACCCAAGCTTCCGTGTGTAATTCACGATGCAGTAGATCCAATAATAATGTTGAGATATTCTAAGATGTTAAGTGTTCAGTTTTTCTTTATGTCTTTAATAAAGGTACAGTATTATCATAAAACCAACTTGATTTGATGAAAGTCATAGTATTTATTAAATTCAAGGTCTTTTCATTATTTTTTACATGTAGCTTTTGCACAAATTAATGGTACTTCGGGATGGAAGGGGTTTTTTGGTGCCAAGTTCAGCTTATTAAAGGTATATTTCAATTCTTCTCTTTATCCCTTAATTGAAGAATCAAATCTATTGTAAATTCTGATTGTTAAAATTGTATAATTTTAATCAATTCCCACGCAGTTACAACTTCCTGTTGAAATAGATTACAACTCAAATGGGAAAGAGATAGTTCACACCAGCAGACATGGGACTAGAATTCATTATGTTTGCCTACTGGGTCTATAAGGCAACATAAAATAATGCAGAACTATTGAATTACATGAAAAGCTTAGTGATGGTAAAGGTAGTTTTGTTATGGTTTTGGATTGACTTTTACACAGTTTAGCACAAAGCATGGGAGGCTGATGAAGCTGTTATTTGTGTTAGAAATTGTCTTATTACGATACTGGTATAAAAGTTTGCAAGCAGCATGCATAGGATCTTTTACCATGGTACCTCATGTATGTGTTTACTTGTAGTTAATCTGAATCTACAGTGGTAACCATTACATACTTTCAAATAAATTTCAAAAATATTTTCATCTAAAAATTGTCCATCTCTTCCCTCTTTCAGATCCCCCACATTCCTCTCCCTCCGAGCTCTCCCATGACTCCCTATTTTCAAGGACAAAAAATGTTTTAACAAACATTAAAAATAACTAGGTATATATACCACATATTTTGCATCCACTCTTCTGTTGAAGGATACCTGGGTTCATGAGGTACAAGAAGAAAGGAGGAGTGGCCCCTTGTTCTGGAAAGACTCAGTGAAGCAGTATTCGGCAAAACCAGAACGGGGAAGTGGGAAGGGGTGGGTGGGAGGACAGGGGGAGAGAAGGGGGCTTACGGAACTTTCGGGGAGTCGGGGGCTAGAAAACGGGAAATCATTTGAAATGTAAATAAAAAATATATCAAATAAAAAAAGAAACTTATTGTAAAAAAAATAACTAGGTAGGTGTTTCCACTATTTATTAACAACTTAGTCACTGCTCAAAATGCAAAGAGAGCTGATGATTTTACTGTGCTTTGAAGATCTATTATCAAACAGCTAGAGTCTATTTTAAGACTACATGTGTGCTTGTAAGTAGAGGTAACACTGTATGGTTCCCATAGTGTAGGCAACTCTCAGAGTGTTAACACGTGTCTGGGGCTAGTGATTTTACCGGATTAGTGAGGCCAGTGAAGCCTTCCCTCAGGTGATACCCGATTATGTACTCTGGGACACGAAGGCCTCTGCTGAGAGAGCATCCTGATATACCGTGATCCTCCACTCACAGGGTTTCTTGAGAAGCTCCGGGAAGATTGACTGGACAGGAAACTATGCAGTCCCTTTCTCAAAGTTCCCACATTTTAAGTTGTTATATTTTAAGTTGTTACAGCAAAACACACCAGTCGTTTTGATTTACACTTAATATTTCCTTTTCCTGACTGATGGAAAGTAGATTTTTTCAGTATTATTTGCATTTTCCACATAACTTGTTTTATTTAGTTAGCCAGGCCTAAAGATACAGACACGCTTTTAAAATATTCTAAACAAAACCTGTCATATAAATTATGAAAATATTTTTATTATTTTCTACTTGGACTGTGCTTGAATATGAAAGTAAGTTTTTAAAACAACTTTATTTTTTTAGCATAACTGTATATTGATATGCATTTTAAGTAATTAATAGGGAATTTGTGTATTTTTTTACTTCATCTTCCTCAGTGACAACATCTTGTCTATGATGGAATTTCACGGCCAGAAAATCAACATTGTTGATACAGGTTGATACAAGTTTTACAAAGTAAAGGTGACCTTTTTTATAAGCAGGTATATGCATCTCCAGGTCTTTATAACTGTATCACAAATGTGAAATAAATTGGTGACCTCCACAGTCATGTGCAGAGACATTTCATCATCAGAATCTCCTGCATTGCAGTAACATATTAAGAGTGTGCCATTTTCAATAAAGTAAAGAAACTTGACTTCTCTTTAGATGCTTTGTAAGTATTTTATTTTAGATATAGGTATTCAGCGATTAGGTCCTCACATTCATTACATCTTCCACTGAACATGGTGTAAGAAAGCTTAGGTAGGGATGTTTCTTTATATTCATTGCTCCTTCTTTGCCCCAGTCAAACGTGTTTCTTTCCCCTCTGAAACTGTAAGTTTTGATATTATTGCTTCCCGTGCCAATTAGGCATTCTTTGACAGTGAACCTCTGAAAAGGCTTCATTTCACATTTTTCTTTTGTTGGTTATATGCTGTGTGTGGGATGCAGTATGTGTGTGCATCTCTCTCTCTCTCTCTCTCTCTCTCTCTCTCTCTCTCTCTGTGTGTGTGTGTGTGTGTGTGTGCGCGCGCACATGTGTACCCATGCATGTGAGTCTGAGCACCCCAAGGAGAGAGGAGGACGTGAAACGTTTTGCTCTAACATTGTACTATTTCTTTCTTTTTTTTTAATTAGATATATTTTTTATTTACATTTCAAATGATTTCCCCTTTTCTAGCCCCCCACTCCCCGAAAGTCCCATAAGCCCCCTTTTCTCCCCCTGTCCTCCCACCTACCCCTTCCCCGTTCTGGTTTTGCCGAATACTGCTTCACTGAGTCTTTCCAGAACAAGGGGCCACTCCTCCTTTCTTCTTGTACCTCATTTGATGTGTGGATTATGTTTTGGGTATTCCAGTTTTCTAGTTTAATATCCACTTACTAGTGAGTGCATACCATGATTTATCTTTTGAGTCTGGGTTACCTCACTTAGTATGATGTTCTCTAGCTCCATCCATTTGCCTAAGAATTTCATGAATTCATTGTTTCTAATGGCTGAATAGTACTCCATTGTGTATATATACCACAGTTTTTGCATCCACTCTTCTGTTGAGGGATACCTGGGTTCTTTCCAGCATCTGGCAATTATAAATAGGGCTGCTATGAACATAGTAGAGCATGTATCCTTATTACATGGTGGGGAATCCTCTGGGTATATGCCCAGGAGTGGCATAGCAGGATCTTCTGGAAGTGAGGTGCCCAGTTTTCGGAGGAACCGCCAGACTGATTTCCAGAGTTGGACCAATTTGCAACCCCACCAGCAGTGAAGGAGTGTTCCTCTTTCTCCACATCCTCTCCAACACCTGCTGTCTCTGGGGCTATACTGATAGCAAGTAGTTCTCAGCAATTCTTTGTTTCTCCTGGAGATTTAAGGTATTACGGGTACACCTAGCCAAGCTCAACTGGTTTACACCAGTTCAGTAAATTCAGTGACCTTCTTCACACATGTAGAAAGTGTTCTTATTTATGGTTGTAGCTCTCCATATCTGCATTTTCAAAAATACTTTTTGTTAAATATAAAAATCAGTCTTTGATTTATTTTCATTGTTTGCTCTTATGGTCCTTGAAACATATTCGACATTTTGCTTGTCTCCATGGTTTCATAAGATAAACCTAAGTTTAGGTTCCTCTCTAAGACACATATTTTTTTCTCATTTGTAGCTTTGAACATTTTTTTCTCTATTCTGTTTTCATAGCTTTAATTATAATGTGTCTTCTATGCATTTTTTGAAATGGCTTTATTTAATTTATTTATTTTATTGAGTTTCTAAATTTATTATATTTGAACAAATTATGAAATGCTCATCTATTAATTTCTTTAAATAAGTGATTTTGTTTTATTTTATCGTATGTAACTGATTTCTATATCTGCTACTCCTTTGGAAGAACAGTAGGTCTTTTAAGAGGCTCAGGAGCATGTTCCTATAACCTCAGCAATTGAGAGGTAGAGCCAGGAAGGCCAGGTGTTCAGGTTGTGGCTTGCTGTGTAGTGAGTTCCTGGCCAGTCTGAAACACATGAGATACTGTTTCTAAATAGCCGCTCCATCAACAAACAAACCCAAGTTCCAAGCACATACACAGGTGCATACCAACACCCCACAGCCCTACTGAAGCAATAACACACATACACACACAGACACCCTACACCCCCACATAAGCACTAACACACACACACACACACACACACACACACACACACTCACAAATACACAAATACACATATACACATACTCAGGTAAAAACACTTAAGCCACAACAATACACATTTCTAAACACAAGAAAACAAAGTGTAAGCTCCCTAGGAAACTCATCTTGTGTCAACACACTACTGTTGAGTAAATTCAGTGATCTTCAAAATTTTGATTCATATTAAAATCTTGTGATTTAATATGATCTACAGTGATTTTTTTATAATTTCAATTGATCATTTAGATTTCAATTTGGATTTGCAAAGTTTTTAATAACGAATGAATTAAAACTAGCCTAGCACATGTAGGGTTAAATAATTTAAACTTTTGACACATTGTGCTATTAACATTATGTTGACTGTCTCTCATCACTCAAGTAAATTTTCTTTTTATGATATGACTGGTGCTTTGGAGAATTCTATCTTAAACATAGTGAATATTTCATAAGTGTCTAGATTTTGTGTATAATAGTCAACTTAGGTGATTAACAAAATGGTCTAAAGTATGTGGCTTAAATAACAAATATTAATTTCTTGCATTACTGAAGCTTGAGAAAGCAAGATGATATTGGTAACTATTTGTGTTATAGTGAGGAACAATCTCTCTCTTTATCATCGATCTATATATATTTATCTATCTATCATCTATCTATCTATCATTTATCTATTATTTATCTATGATTGCAGATAAGCATTTTCATGTTATATCTTTTTTAAAAAACAGAAAACAGTTCATCTCTTTTTTTTTCCCTATCATAAGAACATTTTGAGGATTTTGCTTTATTTGGCTTTTGCTTTTGTGCTGCTGTTGTTTGTTTGTTGTTGCTTTGAGCCTGATGATCACTATGGGGCTTGGAATGACCTGTAACTTACTATGTAGCTGAGGCTGGCCTTGAACTCCTAGAGATACACTTATTTCTGTCTCTCTATAGCTGGAAGTATAGAATGCACCACCTTATCCAGATTATAAGGGCTTCTATGAAACATGTGTGTTTTTATGGCTTAATTACTGCTTTAAGACCCCAACTCCAATGTCATTGCATTGTATGTGATGCATTGGCAGGCAAGAGCATACATTTCTCTGCATAGAGAATTTTGTTTTTATTGTGGATGAAATTAAATTCTTTTATATGCTCAACCAATGCTCTACCACTGAGCTATACTGCCATCTGAAAACAGCAATATTTAATAATTCCCCCACCTTTTTTTCTTTTCAAGTGCTGTCCTGAGTGAGGACAAGGAGGTGTGAGCCCTGTGTTCGGTAGCACCTGTGCTGATGGGGGAGGGGGAATTCAGAATTGCTTGTCCCCACCTTACACTGTCTCATTCTGTCTCCTTTATGTCAAAGGTAAATTGGTTACACTTTGAAATTAAATCTTGATAGCATGTTTATACCATGAATATTTTTCAGTGTTATTTTAGAAGCCAGGCATAAACATTCCAAAGAAGTGTTACAAAATAGATATTACAGTTTGTAGTAGTGTGATTTATTTATGTATACTCTCTTTTCTAAAAAAATAAGATCTTACTTAGAATTTAAAAAGTTTGAATATGTGCAGCCTTGAAATATCTATTCATTGTGAATTTAATTGATTGTGTAACTGAACTAAAAATCTACAGGTCAGTTAATAGGCTTCCATTAAGCTACAATACCTTGAATGACATAATTAAGCATCTCTTGCCTCTGTTAATTTTGTAGGTTGGTAATTCATAGGTATTTAAGATGAGTTTTCTTTGGAGACCCAAAGACAAGATTTACCTACAGTCACTAAAAATTGAATATATCATTTTATACTTTTACCCACAGACGTTTACATTTCTCTTTGTAATTCACAAAATAACTAAGTAGATATGAAAGGATGATTGAAAGTAGATGAGGTCAGTTTGCATGATACATTTTGAAATATAAATCTTACAGAAATGTTTAAAATAATAACCTTTGCATATTTATTTCTAAGAAAGCACACTTTGAAGGCAGTTTACCTGAAATTGTGTAGACATTATAGAGGTTGTAACTAAACATAACTCAAATTTACCGTCTGCATCTCCTGATGAAAGTGAATATTCTGGCTTTTCAGAGTGGAGGAAATGTTCATAAATGTCTCCCAGTATATTCTCACTAAAATTAATGTTGGTTGTTATAACTTCATATATTCTAAAGCCTGTGGTTGACAACATAAGAGCATCATAATTACCCTTTTTTTGTACTTTCATGCATTTTAATCCAAAAGAATATCTAAATACAATGACCAAACCAATTCTTTAGTTTCAGAGAATTAAAAATTTTAAGAAGACGGTGATAAGCTGAGATATTTATTTAGTAAACCTTAACT
This sequence comes from Apodemus sylvaticus, assembly GCF_947179515.1. Lineage (NCBI taxonomy): Eukaryota > Metazoa > Chordata > Mammalia > Rodentia > Muridae > Apodemus > Apodemus sylvaticus. Next base: position 55,609,261 of record NC_067489.1, read on the forward strand.
GTTTAATGGGCACTGAACTCAACACAATCTGTCATCTCCTGGGAAGTTGCTGAAAAAGAACCTAGCAGTATGTTTGGCCCTTCAAATGTCACGTTGAAGACAAAGAATTAAAGAGCAGTGGGTAAGAGAGACTAAGATGATGCATTATTATGTATTCAACATTTGTTTCCTATCAGAGTCTCCAGGGATCTGCAAACCTACTAAATCAAAATCTATAGGAGCATGTTTGACAGTTCATTTTTATTTTAACTTGGAAAAGTAAGATATCTTATTTTTATTGATTATTTTATTTATTTACATTTCAAATGTTATCCCCCTTCCTGGCTTCTCCTCCAAAAACCTCTTATCCCAACCCCCCATTCCTTCTGCTTCTATGAGGGTGTTCCCCCACGCCCCCCCCCCCACCCAATCTCACTTCACTGTCCTGCACTGGGGCATTAAGCCTTCACAGCTCTTCCAGAGCATTGAACTACGCACAGGGACCCCAGTGGAGGACAGCTCAATGTTTAACAAATCAGTTTTGATTCAATATGAATTGTCTTTATCTCATAGCATCATAAGCCCATATTTAACAACGTAAGTCAGGGACTTATATATGCAATTTTAGGAGATAAAAAGTATGACCGAACAGTTACTGTTTATTAAATTATTCTTTACTGAATCCATAATTATATCTTCAAAGTTATCTGTTGATTATATATATATCAATTAGATTACATAGTTTCACATACAATTACGATAAAAACGTAACTTGCAATGATCAACCTAGAAGGAAAATTGTAGTTTCAGTAAATTGCTCAGTCATTGCATTTAGCATTGTGCCAGAGAAATGTAAGACAGATTAATTGATGACCTCTGTATATTTTAGTTTGGAAGTGAACTTTTATGAGGGAATTGAGATTTCACAGTATATTTCCAAACTTCTGTTTGAACTTGGAAAAAAAATACTGAATGTGCTTTAACACTCATTTTTGGTTCTAAAACCAACCAAATTATAATAGTGGAAGGAATCACTTTGTTATATCTGCCTTCTCTGTCTCAGGGTGGCAGAACATGCAGCCTGCATTTCTCAGAGCCTTGGAACTTAACAATAGCAATGATGGAATTCAAACCTAACTCTTCTAGGGACATCAACAGTATAAAGAACACTATGTAAACAATCCAGGACACTGGGGACATTGAGGAACAGAACTGTGGAGGTGGAAATTACAGTGTAAAAAGATGTAGAAGAATGGAGAACAAGAGAGAGTTTGGTCACCATGCATAAGGGTCCAGTCACACAGGCTTAAGTGAAAAGCGTGACTTTGGCCAGGTTGTATTAAAGACTACTTGGGGACATTATTCTTCTCTCCATCACAGGGATATATAGTTATGGTAACACTGTCAATCTTCCATAGTCCCCTCCTAATATCCAATTCCACTGACATGCCTTTAGGTTTTTTCTTTGACAGTTTTCTTCTTGTTTCATGAGTGATCTGTTTGAAGGTGTATTTCACCTATCACCTGTGTAGAAGTCGTTCCTTGACTTCCAAACTACCCATTAGCATGGTGAGACGCTTCTTCTACTACCTCATAATACTCTGTGGGAAGCTGTCCTGAGCTATTCAGATTTAATGCTTACTCATGGCCCTAAGGTGGTGGCTGCTAAAATTTGAGAACAATTAACTAGATAGAGCCTTCCCTATGAGCTATCGGTGCAATACCACAAGATGTTCCTGCCCTAACCGCAGAATGTACCTGCCTGCGTTAACTCCGGGTGTCCCCTCCAGATGACCAGATGACCTCCTCGCTTCCTGCTTCGATCCCTAGGGGTGTCTCTGCCCTTCCCTCCTTTGTCTGGTGTGAGGGTTAATTCCTTCTCTGTAAGCCTTAAAACTGGTTTGTCTCCCCGACATTAAATGAAGCCATGACACAACCCAGACTGACTCTGATTTTGTTAGCGTGCTTGGCTTCCCTTTTCTCTCCCCCCATTTTTGACCCTCAGGTAGTGCCCCTTTGAGACCCTGGAATAACTGGACCTGCTAGACGGGTCAAAACTCTTCATCTTGGTTCTTTAAAATGAATTCTACATCATCGCCACCCACCAGTTGGTCAAGTCCTCTGCTCCTCCTTGCACTAGGTGAGTGTGTGTGCAGTGATGCTGTGCGAGAAGTTGGTGTCTCTATAGTATTGATGGTAAAAAAGAGGCTATCGGAGAGGAGGAGTGTCGGCTTGGCTCCTGACTGTCAGTCTTTGGGCGTTCTGTTTGGTTGTATTTTTACTTTTGTTTATCGAAGTGACCAGTATTTTTATAGAAGAGTGTTGTATAACATTAAAAAAAATTATTAATGCAAGGGCTTCACACAGTGAAGAGCTTCATAGAGGTATTTAGTGGCTATAGAGGCACACATCTATAATCCAAGTATGAGAGAGTAAGGCAGAAGGATCCCTGATTTCAAGGCACATTTAGAGTTTTTCCCAACATCTTTTGTAGGGATATTATATGGATTTATATTCAATGCAATGTTTGATTCTTTGTTATAAATAATTTAACATTAATAAATAATTGGGGTAAATTCTTAAATAATTTAAGAATTTACCCCAATTAAGATCTAGTAATATATAAAGGTTGTATGTGTGTGTGTGTGTGTATATATATATATATATATATATATATATATATATATATATATATATATAATTTAGACAAGCATCAAATGTGGGAGGGGTTGATTGTTCTTGTCTGAAAGAACTGCAGGGATGGAAATGGAGTGGAGCCTGAGGAAAAGAAGGTCCAGTGACAGGCCCAAACTGGGATCCAGCTCAAGGGGAGGTCACAAGGCCTGACACTATTACTGAAGTTATGGAGTGCTCACAAAAAGGGACCTAGAATGACTATACTCTGGAAAACCCAATAAGTAACTGAAAGAGTCAGATGCAAATATTTGCCCCCAACCAATGGACAGAAGCTGTGGACCACTGTGGTTGAATTAAGGAAAGACATAAAGAAGATGATGATGAGGACGACCCTGTGGGAGAACCAGCAGTCTCAATTAACCTGGACCCTTGAGATCTATCAAACACTGGACCACCAAACAGGCATTGGTTGATATGAGGTCCCCAACACATACATAGCAGAGAAGTGCCAGGTCTGTGCTTAATCAGAGATGATGCACCTAACCCTCAAGAGACTGGAAACCCCAGGGAGCTTAGAAGTCAGACAGAGTGGGGGGCAAGGACATCCTTGTGGAGACAAGGGGTGGGGAGAAAGCATGGGAATTGGAACAGTTGATGGTGGACAGGACAGGGAATAAAATCTAGAGTGGAAAAATTTTAAAAAAAGAAAAATGATAAAAGCTTGACTATTAAATTCTACTGTGAACACAGATACAATCTCCTTGAATTTGAAATAATACTTCTTACCATTTTTAAAATACACTGAGAAATTAATTGATAATATCCTTAAATATTTTAGTAACCTTAAAATTGTAAATGACATTTAAGACAGTTGTATATGTCTGGATCTAGATATTTTACTAATTCACTGTGAAGGCAGAATAAAATACAAAAATAAACTTATTAATAAACTGAATTGTGTTCCATCAAGTCGTTTTCATTTTCTTCTTTAGGAAATGCATTTATGTCATTGTTACCTTTAATAACTGATATTAAAAATTTGCTATGTTTAATAAATAATTTTAGAAAAAATTAGTAATATGTTTAGAAAATATTTTTTCATTAATGGAGTATATATATTGGACTTACACAGACACACCACCACCACCAACATCACCACCACCACCACCACCACCACCACCACCATGACCACCACCACTACTATCACCACCACCACTTTCACAACTAGCTCTACCACCACCACCAGTCAAAGATTTTGCTAGTTTAGGAACATAAGCAATTCGTTGTTAAACCAACTCCTTACTAATACATTGCAAGAAGAGAGCTAGAATGTCAACTGCATAGAGAATAGCTGATCATTTTATTTATCAGTTATTCTAATTTTAAAGTTTAGCATAGTCTCTGGTATACTATAATTGATGAATATTTGTGGAATAAATGGATAAACATCCATGCTCTTTTGTGGGATTATCATTGCCTTCAGTTGTGAATATGTTAATACAGAACCTTTTCCTAAGAAATTTTAACTCAACTGAAACAAGATTGTGAGAAAAAAAATTTAAGCTCTTAAAGTATAGTCGAGCAAAGGGAATGTCAATTCACTGCTTACATGACAAGCCTGATTCTTTCATCGTCTGAGCTACAGCTTATGTTATCTCCTACTCGACAGATGGTCTCTGTGGAATGTTTGTCCCCATATATCTATTTATCAACTCTCCTGATAAAGGAGAAACCTCACACACAAGAGAGCAGGCTGAGAAGGTCAGAGTTTCCACATTTGTCCTCATAAACTTTTGCTGTTCTATGCCAGAGAGAGAATGTAAAAAAAAATGTTTACTGTTTATATTATTGTGAATTATATTTAAGCTAAAAAGTGTTTACCAAATGTTATTATTCTCATTTACCTATGCTATATCTTACTTTTCTGTTTTTGCTCCTTAAGAAAAACTAAAAAAACAAAAAACTGAGAATGAATTTCTTAAGTTTGTAAATCATGTATTGAAGGTGATGGGGTTGTAATCATCTCATAGGGTATAATTAAATGATTGTGTTTTATGTTTAACAATACATTGATGATTAGTGGATATACACTAAGCTATTCAGGCATTAGCCTCATGGTTAGATTTTGTCTGTGCTAATACAAATGTCTTTTTCCTTTTTTTTACTAACATGTAAAATGCAATGATAGACTAGTTTTTAATTCTTTAGTTTATTACTAAGGTAGGTTTTGTCCTTGATTTTCAACATAAGATTTAAGCTATTCCTTTCTCAATGTCTTGCATATGAAGAAATATGCACTTCATAAATATGTATGAGTAGCCCAGTGAATAAGTGGACCATTGTAGTTCTTAGCACTGTCTAAATATCTTACTAAATATGGTACATGTTGAAACTCTTTTAGAATATATCTGCAGATTAATTTTTTAAAATTACACCAAAAATTTTGAAAAATTTCAGCCTGGGATAGTTTCTTAGATGTGCTTCAATGAAGTTGAATTTTCTAACCAATAAGATGACTAACAATCGTATACAACATAGTGTCTGTTACGATGAAGAATGGCCATAACTCTAAATATCTCATTGCAACCCGGAAGTGAGAAGTTTTGTATACAAGCATTGTTTTTATTTTTGTAATTATAATTTATATTGCATGCAGACTCAGGAGAGTGACAAGGAAGAATTGACCTGGAAACTAGAGACACACCTGTTAATGATTGTGCATAGCAATTCAATAAGTTCTTAAGCCCCAAGAAACTAATAAGACTTATGAAGAATAAAAGCAGACTATAAGATGCTAGAATGTGGGGCTGGAATGATGGCTCAGTGGTTAAGAGTGCTGACTGCTCTTCCAAAGGTCGTGAGTTCAAATCCCAGCAACCACATGATGGCTCACAACCATCCATAATGAGATCTGATGCCTTCTTCTGGAGTGTCTGAAAACAGCTACAGTGTACTTACATATAATAAATAAATCTTTAAAAAAAAAAAAAAAAAAAAAAAAAAGATGCTAGAATGTAATTTAGGGTTTGGAATGGTGCAAACTCCTTTCTCTGATCTTTATTTTTTCTGTGTTTGTTTGTTTTTTCAAGACAAGGTTTGTTTTGTGTAGCTCAGGTTATCCTGGAACTCACTCTGTAGACCAGGCTGGCCTCCAGCTCAGAAATCCACATGTCTCTGTCTCCCAAGTGCTGGGATTAAAGGCGAGCACCACCACTGCCTGGCCATCCTTTCTCTATCTTAACATTGCAAACTGTAGAGTGAACCATTTCTCAGGTGTGTAAAGTTGAGGCATTCATTGAGTAGGAGACAGTGTACAGGGTTAGCTCCCTGTTCTCAGTCTTTCAATCTCTTTCAGAAAAGCTAGAGTTTGTGTTTTATTTCCCCATCCTTTTGCCATGTCCCTATGTCAGAGCCTCACAATCAACTACATATGCAAATACAATAGATTTTCAGTTCAAATTTTAAGTTATTTCAATTTTACTTCAACTAAAACAGGTCATTTTGCTAATGCTTCTTCAGTCTTTCATAGTGGGAAATCCGAGAGTTTACATAATATTCATCCATTAAGAATCCTGAGGCAAGACCCCTGTGGAGAGTTTTAGTAATTGGTCTCTGGATGCTGCTGGCAGAAATACTCTCATTGAAGAATCCAGTTATATTCCTTTTGACCAGTGGTCAATATTAGTTGCAATAGCTTTGACTAGTGGAGAATTTTGGAAGCAATATTCACTCCTTCCCTTCTTTATCTAATTATTTCACATACAATAGGCAAAATGTTAAAATGTATGACAATATTCATACAACCACCTTGTAAATGTAGTGATTCCTATATTATTCCACATGTGTATATTATAACCAAATGTTGTAACCACAAAGGCAGTGCATATATTAAGAATAAAATAGCCAGTGCTTTTATTTCTCTATAAAACGTATTCCTATTTGAATAGCACATGCTATTCAAAGTATGTAGCACATACTACATACTATGTAGTATGATTCTAAGTTAAAACATATGCTCAAGATGTTTTCTTCTAAGTGCTACATATTTAAAGAATAACATCAATCTACAATAATGCATAAACACATATATACAGATTCAAAGAGAATAAATTTGTTTTGTTGTCATAATTGTTCTCTTTATATATTCGTAATAAATGTGTATAAACATGCAGTTACAACTGTCAACAAATCTACCTATTATTTATCTATGCACCAACTACATATGTATAGAAATATACTGTATCTAATGTGTATGTATTTATACAAATTCAAAAATCAATGCAAAAGTTATTCTCTATAATTCTGTTTCTCAAATATTATTTCAAACTCACTTTATTTTTATTGAATATCATCTTCATTTACAATGCCATGATAAAAATTTTCCCAATTTCCCCCCTCCCCAAAGACCCCAACCCCTCCTCCCTTCCCCTGCCTCCATGTATATGCCCCTCCACCCCACATCCTCCCCCATCCTCCCCTTGGTTTCTCTTTGTTGGGGCCTCTGTTGAGCCTCTACCTGATCAAGGACCATTCCTCCCACCGATGGCCAACAAGGCCTTCCTCTGCCACATTTTTGGCTGGAACCATGTGTGGCCCTTGGTTGATGGTTCAGTCCCTGGGAGTCTTGGGGCATCTGGGTGACTGAAGTCATTGTTCTTCCCACAGGAGCAATAAGGGACACAATGTGTGGAACAGGGGCTGAAGTAAAGGCCACTCAGAGATTGCCCTACCTGGGGATTCATCCTATAGTCAACAAACCCCAACACTACTAAGGATGTCAAGAAGTTTATATCTAACTCATTTTAAATACTTCTTTTTATTTAAGTGTACTTTTGTGTTTTTATTACCCTGTGTTAATTTCAGTTGTCCTCGGAAGCTACACTATGAAGGTGGGATAATTAGATGATATTTTGGTTTCCATAAATTTTCAAATTTTGCTACACTAACATTAGGATTCTTAATTGTAATGGGTAGAATTGATAGTTGAACAATGGATGTAAAAAGGTATTCTTAAAAATAGTGAAATGGAAATGTATACATATTTCACATTCTATTTTCAAACTCTTCATAATCAATTTTAATTCTTTTTTTAATCTTTATTTTTATTTTCTTTTAAATAGGGTTTCTCTGTGTAGCTCTGGCTCTTCTGTAATTTGCTTTGTAGAGTAGGCAGGCCTCAAATTTAGAGATCCACCTATCTGTACCTCTTGAATACTAGGATTAAATGCATATTTCCCAATTATCAGCTTTTAATTCTACATCTTGAGCAGAGGTGTATGATGAACCATGCCTTGTAAATATTCAGACACAAGTCGTTCAAGATCATGTGTTAAGCTTATTATCTTGTGGAATATGTTTCTGTTTCTTCCATTCGTTAAGCTGTATTAACCTTCAATCTAGGCCTTCATGGTTTCCTGTATGTATGGAGTGCTTACCTGATGAGGTAACTCTAACATCTCTCTGTTGACTCCTTTTTTAATTAATTAATTTATTCACTTTACATGCTGATTGCCCTCCATATCCTCCCAGTCTCACCCTCCCCCTATTACCTGCACTTCTCACAAAAGAAAGGGAAGCCCCTCCCCCTTGGTTAGCACCTCACCCTGGGACATCCAGTTTAAGTAGGGTTGAACACTTCCTTTCCCACTGAGGCTCAACCAGGCAGTCCAGTTAGGGGAAAGGGATCCAATGCTGCTCCAATTGTTAGGTTACCCACATGAAGACCAAGCTGCACATCTGCTACAAATGTGTAGGGAGGATCCAGCCCCTGGGTGGTCTTTGATTTGCAGGTCAGACTCTGTGAGCCCTCCACCTCCATATTGAGACAATGGCCAACCAATGACTGGCTCAACTTACAGGAGACACATTCCATGTAAGAGAGCCAATCCCCAACACTATTAATGGCACTCTGCTATGCCTGCAGCTACAATCCTAGCATAAATGTCTTCTGAGAGGCTTCATCTAGCAGCAGATGGAAACATGGAGATACCCACAGATAATATCAGAATGTCCTCAAGGAGTCTTGTGGAGGGAGAAGTTGGGTAAAATTGAGTGAACCAGATGGGTCAAGAACACCACAAGAAGACCTATAGATTCTGTAAATTATTTATCATCCCTTCCATCAAATGGTAGGACTGTGTCCCTTCTTCTTAAGTTGAATCCAGGTCAGCTGTGACAGTTAAAGTCCAATAAAATGATGCAACGAAGTAGAGAAAGAGCACGTTGCACCTTAGGGCTGTTCACTTTTGGGTTGCTAAGGAACCAGGTAGCTATGACTGTGACCCCAGTGGCCATGCTTCAAAGACAGGTCTCAAGAAGAAAGCATGTTTCAGTTAGCAAGAACCTAGTCCTGAGGCTGACTGTTGCCTTTGTCCCTGGGCTATCTTCGCATTCCCATACAGTATCCTCTTACCAGGCAGCAGAGGAAAGCCATCTCTCCCACGCTTCATTAGCATTCTGCTCCACAAAACCCTTGACGTAATGACAGAACACATACCACTCGCTTTAAGAAAACTGGTCTTTCCTAGATTTTGAAACGAAAAGGCAGTTATCTGCTAGTTTGTTTATAAAACCCTTGAAGATATGCTGGGGAGAATGGTAGCTTGAGAAGCCCCTCCTGTTTTAGTCCTGTGGCTGACAGCATAGTTCTTAGGTTCTAAATGTTCATTTTCATGCCAATTTGGAGGCTATGACAATTTTCTTTATTACTCAAAATAGTAATTGGGGATTAGAATTCAGATATAATTAGAGGAAAAATAACTACAAATGGCAGTTTGACTATGTTAGGTTTCTATTGTACTTTTAGAAATAATTCTAGGCTGATATGTAATTCTACCAAGAATTAGTCTGATGATAATCACACAGGGCTAAGATACAAACACTTTGCTGATAAATGGTTGTATAGAACTGTATTACTATTGTTGCACGTGTTTTTGAGCTTGTATCACTGTTGTAAGTTTATATATATTGAGGATACAAAATAATAATTTAGTGTAAGAACATAGAGTATAATGATCAAATTAGTATACACAGCCTTCCTTTTTCTTTAAAGCTTTACTGTTTCTTTGTGTTGGAAAATTTCAAGTTCTTCACTTCTTATTCTCTCTAAAGCTACAATAAAATGTTGAAAGTTATAGTGACCTGGCTGTGACACAGAGTCTTAGAGCTACTTCCTGTCTGACCTAGTTTTACCTACCTTTCACTTCACTCAGTTTAGTCTCTGATGATCACTATTCCACCTTTTATATCGGCAAATTAAAATTTTAAAATACTCTCGTCCTGAGTTGATTTTCTGTGCACTGAGGAATGAGCTGTGACAAAGTAGGTCACCAAAGAGGAGAGAAAAAGCCACAAAGATATTGCTTCTTATTTTTTAAAATGATTTCTTTGAATTTATTAATTGTTTTGTCCTTTATTATTGTACTTGAATCATTTCATTTCTTCTGAACTTTTCTATGAAAAATGTGTTACTCATCTTAAACTCCACTTTCCAATTTGCAGTTTGACTTCCATCCTCAATATAGGGTGCCTGTGTTGCATTAAACAGAAACATGTAATTATGTAAATCTTTTGATTATTATTGAAAGAGATGATTTATACTGTTAGTCAATCTTGAGAAAAGATTATAATTCAGCATACTGCTTAGATACATTAAGATAGATCTTCTGTATACTGAAAATTTCTGTTTATCTGAGAACATCTCACATTTACTTTAGGAAAGTTAAGTCTACTTTGCTAAATGTTCAAATGGTTTTGAGAGAGAGAAATGGGACATCTGTTTTTTTATGCATAAGAACATCTCAGCAGGTCCTCTGCAAGAAAGCAGAAGGTTACTATTAAAGGAATGATTGTGCACGGCAGAGTTTGTAATATGAAGAGAATACTTGAGCTGTTTTGAATACAAAATCAGTCTAGCAGAAAGCAAAAGAAAAGCAAACATGAATGCAAGGTCATTATAATAGTGATAGAGGCTGAAACTCAAGACAATCCAGTAGTGCCCCAGGAATGACAGGGCACTTAACACTTCTGAAGCTCTGTCTGTTCACTCAAGAGAATGAAATTGGTGGCGATTTGGAAGAACTTTTAAATAAGAGGTGGGGGTGATATGCTTATTTTTCCTATCTCACATTTGTGCTGAGCATATCTTGTCCAAGAGTTTGAAAGTATCTCCTTTCGCTAGGAAGCTCCTGAATTATCTAGGGTCCAGTATGATTATTTACTTTGATTGGTTTCTACTTCTCTATTCTGAGATTTCATTTTACATCTTAATAAATGATTTCTTGTTTGGTGACATCCAGTACAAGTATGGCAAATTGATTCTATAAAGTAGCTGTTTTTTCCCTTTGGCATCTGCCTGAAAAACACAGAGGGGGATGCTCTCAGCCAACCATTGGACTGAGCATAGGGTCCCCAATGGAGGAGCTAGAGAAAGGACCCAAGGAGCTGAAGGGGTTTGCAGCCCCATAGGAGGAACAACAATAGAACCCACCAGTTTCGCCAGAGCTCCCAGGGACTTAATCACCAACCAAAGAGTACACATCGAGGAACCCATGGCTCCAGTTGCATATGTAGCAGAGGATGGCCTTGTCAGACATCAATGAGAGGAGAGGCCCTTGGTCCTGAGAAGGCTCCTTGCCCTAGTGTAGGGGAATGCCAGGACAGGGAAACAGGAGTAGGTGGGTTAGTGAGCAAGGGGAAGGGGTGGGATGGGGTATTTTGTAGGGGAAACCAGGAAAGGGGATAACATTTGAAATGTAAATAAAGAAAATATCTAATAAAAAAGAAACCATTTGAAAAGTTAAAATATTTTATGCTTTTCTTTAACACAGAAATCTTATGATTTAGTATCTCTGGGGTCTTGCCCTGAGCAGCTAAGATGGTGTGTGCATCAAACAATTGTAACAAAGCATTTGCTTATATATTGAAATCAACCTTAGTCAGCAGTGATTATATGATAAAAGAATCCGAGTCCTCTATGACTGAGTTTCCTGGCTTTTCAGACTGAAATGCATCTGTTGGTATATAAGAGATGTCGTGGCACAATCATTTAAGAATGCTCTGCAGAATGTTCAATACATAAAAGATAAAATAAATTTTAATATAGGTTCCAAGACAAAATAATATTGCTGTGATTGAGTTGCGATTCCCCAGACATATAGATTTTGCAAGCTAACTTTATGGAAACTGTCTACCATGCATGTCAGCTCGTTTATACAGGTCTTCATATTTTATGGTTAATTTTAACAGGTGTTGCTGGTACTTAATACATATTTGATTAAATAATGAAGGAGTAACTTGCCATTGAGGTTTAATTCATAGGCTAAGTCTCTGGATGGAACAGAAACTATGATATTATTTTGCTAAAAATATCTGTTATATTATACCTTACATATATACACATTTCTAAAACATATATAAAGTGTATCCTGATACAATATTTCATAACATTATGGTTCACACACCGTGGTAATTTTTCCATCATGTGTATTTTATTATTCATTTTGAAAATGCTGAATATCAGTCCCAAAGTTGGTTTATTGGTCATGACCATGCTTTTTAGAAAATACTGACATAAGCAGTACAAAACATTAGCTGAGTGTGGAGCAAGAGTTTTAAGAGAAGAGAGAAACTAGGTGCTGTAAAAGCAGAAGGCACCCTCATGGATTTTAGTAGGACAGGACATCACTGCATTCTCCATTTGAACTTTTGTTTTGTAGTATATCACTTGGTCAAGGGTATTAGTTCTATTGAGCAAAAATATAAACAAAATTACATTGACTTTTGACAGTGGCATCATTTTCATACTAAAATGGTAACCCTGTAAAATGCCTGATGGTGCATACTTTATTATTATTATTATTATGAGGTTAAATTATTATTATTATTATTTTCTCTCCCGATGACCAGAATTTCCCCTTTCTTCTCTCCTACCAATCTTCCCACCTTCCAAAGTCCCCTCTTCCCCAGATTTACTTCTCCTCCATTTTCCTTCAGAACAAGACAGGCATTCCAGGGATTTCAACCAAGCATGGAATACCATGTTACTATGTGATTAGGCACATACCTCATATCAAGACTTAATGAGGCAAGCATGTAGGGGGGAAAGGGCAACAAAAGCATACAAAAGAGTCTGAGACAGCTCTTGCTCTGTTAGGAGTCGCACAAAAACATCAAGCTATAGTACCATAATACATGCACATAGATCCTATCTCCGGCCCATACAGACTAGCTGATTGCCACTTTAGTCTCTGTGATCCTTTTGGAGCCCCGTTTCGTTTTTTCTGTGGGATGTATTCTTGTGGTATTTATGAACCTTTTGCCTTCTAACATCCTTCCTCCCTTATTCTACAGGACTTCCTCAGCTTCCCCTAATATGGGTCTTTTAATCTGCTCCTATCAGTTGATAGATAAAGTCTCTCTGATGATGATTATGCTAGGCTCTCGTACATGAGTATAACAGAATATCATTAGGAATCATTTCATTGCCTGTTTCATTGTTTGGCCAGTCATGCTCCATTCTATCCCAAGTCTCTAGGTTACCCTGACTGTGGTTTCTGGCTATACAGCCAGTGTCAAGTATGGTCTCCTGCTCTTGTGTGGATCTCAAGTTGGGACAGTCATTGGTTTGCCACTCCCAAAATTCTGTGCCCCCTCTACTTTAGCACATCTTATAGGCAAGACAAATTTTAGGATGAAGGTTTGTGGGCCTCTCTATTTCCTGTCCTGCCTAGTCTATATAGTGAGTTCCAGGCCAACTGCAGCTACATACTGAAACTATCAGTGAAAATTAACACAAACAATTATTAAACAAAAATTCTGAGGTTAAATTAATTAACAAAACATAGGTGTTTAAGCTTTGTGCATTTCACTTTGGTATTTATGTTTTAAAGCACACTCAATGTGTTCCCTGCAACCAAGGTTATATTTATTCATTGTTCTCATTACTTAAAAAAGACTTAGAAGATGAAAGATTGTTCTATTTTCTTTTGTAGAAGCTGAGAACAATAATATTATCAATTTTACAAGGAAATAAAACACTTAGTATAGCTACCAACTCTTTAGAGAAAGCTTAACTAACAGTGTTCACGTCTTCATTACATGGTTGGCCTAATGAGATGCTATTGCATCGACATTTCAACAGCTCATTCCAAGCTGCGTAAAGTCAATTCTGAGTCACCTTCTCATCAGTGTCAATTATTTAGCAATGTTAGAAAAAACATTAAATAATAATCAATCTGTGTTTCTAACCAGCTTTCAGTCATCTTCTACCATTTCCTAGCGGAGTGAGGGGGAATGGGATAGGGGATTTTCGAAGGGGAAATGAGGAAAGGGGATAACATTTGAAATGCAAATAAAGAAAATATCTAATAAAAAAATCACTCACAAAAAATAATTTCTTTTACTCTTGATTTAACTGTGATTTCAGATATGTGTCACTTACCTCAAAAAAAAGTACTATAGCTGAATAATCTAAGTGTTTAGCCCAAAATATTCCTTCATCCCATAGATGGTTGATATTTGTAAACTGAATACACAATGATTTATGAGTATTGCTGGTTCTGTCTGTGGTGATCTAATGTATCTTACACTGTATGGTACAAAGCAGCAATCATTGCTGAACTAAGTAATATGAGAAACTAATGTTTAATGTTTTGATAATTTCATATATATATATATATATAATTTATTGTAATTACATTTTACCTTATCAGCTTCTGTTGCCCTTCCTGACTTCCAGCCTTCCTTCCTGCTTCTTCTTCCAAACTGTGTCCTCCTTCTACTTTCATGTCTTATTTATGTGCGTGGTGTGTGTGTGTGTGTGCTTGTGCATGGGTGTGTGTGTGTGTGTGTGTGCATATACTGGCCTTGCTCAGGTGGTCACAATGTCCTTTTGTTCATGACTGCAAAGACATTGCAGAAGACAGCATTTCATGAAATCTATCCCCACTCTCAGTGTGTTACTATTATTCCTCCTCATATTCCACATGTCCCTTGGACCTTGCAGGGAGTAGTACAGATGTCCTCTTTAGGGTTAAGTACTCCTCTTTGGGCAGAGAAGCTTCGTGTTTTGTGCTGGAAAATGATAAATCTAAGCTTCATACCTGCTCAAAATGATGAGAAAAGTAATTTTATACAAATGTTTATTTGTCTGAACTCTAGACATATTCTATGAGTTGTATTCCTGACAATTTCTAGTTTGTTCTCTCTTTGTCTCTCTCTGTCTCTCTGTCTCTCTGTCTCTCTGTCTGTCTCTCTCTCTCTCTCTCTCTCTCTCTCTCTCTCTCTCTCTCTCTCTCACTCTCAGAATGCCTCCACACTCAAGGATTAATAGTCACCTCCTGTGAAGTTAGATACAAAATGTGTATTTTAAAAAATTCTCTCATATATTAAGTCCTAACTGCTTTTCCTCTCTTTCCTTTCTCCCAAGTCTACTTCCACTCTCCCCAAGTCACACTTCTCCTCAGGTTCCCTTCAAAGAAAGAACAGGCCTCCCAGTGGTATCCACTGAACACAGCATAACAAGATGTAAAATAAGAAAAACAAACTAGGCATAAACACAGTAAGCCTGGAGAAGTTCACCTCGTAGGAGGAAAGTCCCATAAGTAGGTGAAGAGTCAGAGACACACAGTAATCCTACTATTGGGAGTCTCACAGGAACACCAACCTACACAACCATAGCATATTTGCAGAGGACCTAGATTTGACCCACATAAGGTACATGGTTACAGCTTTGGGTTGTGATCCCCTGTAAACCTTGCTTAGTTGATTCTGTGGGCCATTGTCTGCATTATAACTCATATTACTTGCTGACCCCTGCAGAAGCCCAATTAGTGATTGCCTTTTGCAACTTACCCAAAATCTAATAGAACCTTTTGCAAATCTAGCTTGAACATATCACTTGCTCTGGCCAACAAAATATGACAAAACTATATGTGTAATATATGTAATAGTTACCAAGAATATTGTATGCTTACATTTTTTTCTCATCAGCCCCTTCCTAGGCTTGTTTATTGAGCATAAAGACATATGGAAGAACATGTAAAGACTAAATCAAGGATGGCCTAAACTATGGATAGCTTCTCTTCATATCATGTGAAAAGAATCAGTCACATCAGCAAACTCTGTGTTTGTCTTACATCTAACACTTGAGTGAGAGCATCAAAGATCAACAAAATTACTCATTTGAACAACAGTCTCAAATGGTAATGCGTGCCTATTTGTAAAAGCCACTGATGAGTGTTTGGTTTGCTACGAAGTAAATGCAAACAGATTCTTGCTGCAAAATCATGGATTTCTAGAGCAGGATTTTATTTAACTCTTCAGTTTCTCAGAATAATTCCTAGACATTGTGTTTTAAGTCATAGATGCTCAGAAAATATTAACTAAATTCTTATTAGCTAATGAAAATCAGGGGGCTGGAGAGATGGAGCAGTTAAGAATGAGTACTATTGGTGTAGAGGACCTTAATTTGGATCCAGTATCCATACTGAGTAACTGACAAGAACCTTGTATGAAATTCAGCAGGAGGGTGTGCAGGGCTGCAAAGACTGTGCTTCTGCTCAATTCACAGCTATTAATTTTTGCTCGTTTCCTATTGGGCTGACATAGAAAACCACAATAATTTGAAAGAAACATGATTAACAAGTGTTTTACACCAAGACCATGCATTTGTCTCTTTTCTATGCCACATGTTATTCTTATTTAATAAAACCCTTGATGGGAAAAGCCACCCAAAGTTTGCTTGGATTGGCAAGAAATGCAGATGGAAATTGGAAGGATCCTGTTTGGCAAGACAAGTCTATTCTTTTTCTCTTTACAAATACGATTTAAAGCTGAGATTTAATAGCTCCATTGTGTAAATGTACCATATTTTTGTATCCATTCTTCTGTTGAGGGACATATGGGTTGTTTCGAGCTTCTGGTTATTATAAATAAGGCTGCAAAAAATATAGTGAGGCATTTGTCTTTGTTATATATTGAAGCATCTTTTGGGTATATTTCCAGGAGTGGTATATCTTGGTCATCAGGTAGTATTGTGTTCGATTTTCTGAGGAACGGCCAGAGTGATTTCCAAAGTGGTTGTACCAGCTTGTAATCCCACCAGCAATGGAAGAGTGTTCCTCTTGTCCACATCCTTCCTAGCATCTGCTGTCACCTGAGTTTTTGATCTGGTATGAGGTGGAATCTCAGGGTTGTTTTGATTTGTATTTCAGTAATGATTAAGGATGCTGAACATTTTTAAAGTACTTCTTAGCCATTTGAGATTCCTCAATTGAGAATTCTCTGTTTAGCTCTATACCCATTTTTTTCTTTTTTATTAGATATTTGCTTTATTTACATTTCAAATTGTATCCCCTTTCCTTGTTATCCCCCTGAAATTGCCATATCCCCTCCCCTCATTCCTCCTCCCTCCAATTTCATGACTTCCATTCCACTATTCTGGGGAATTGAGCCTTCAGAGAATCAATGGTCTCTCCTCTCATTGATATCTGAAATGGTCATCTTCTGCTACATATGTAGCTGGAGCCATGGGTTCCTCCATGTGTACTCTTTGGTTGATGGTTTAGTCCCTGGTAGCTCTGGGGGTACTGCTAGGTACCTATAATTGTTCCTCCTGAAGGGCTGTAAAACTCTTCAACTCCTTGGGTCCTTTCTCTAGCTGCTCCATTGGGGACCCTATGTTCATTTAATTTGTTAGCTGTGAGTCATGGGTATTTTGATCCACTTTCAATAAGAATCAAAACATCCACCTTTGGTCTTCCTCATGTGGTCTTTAAGTTGTATCTTGAGTATTCTGAGCTTTTGGGCTAATATCTACCTTTCAGTGAGTAGATACTGTGTATGTTCTTTTGTGATTGGGTTACCTCACTCAGGATAATATTTTCTAGCTCCACCTATTTGCCTAAGAATTTCATGAATTTATTGTTTTTAATAGCTGAGTAGTACTCCATTGTGTAAATATACCACATTTTCTATATCCATTCCTCTGTTGAAGGACATCTGGGTTTTTTCCAACTTCTGGCTATTATAAATAAGGTCACTATGAACATAGTAGAGCATGTGTCCTTGTTAGATGTTGGAGCATCTTCTGGGTATATGCCAAGGATGTCCAATTTTCTGAGGAATCACCAAACTGATTTCCAGAGTGGTTTTACTAGCTTGCAATTCCACCAACCATACCGGATGGCTGAGAAACACCTAAAGAGATGTTCAACATCCTTAATCATCAGGGAAATGCAAATCAAAACAAGCCTAAGAGTCCACCTCATACCAGTCAAAATGGCTAAGACCAAAAACTCAGGGGACAGCAAATGCTGGAAAGAATGTGGAGAAAGAAGTACCCTATTTTTTAAAATAGGGTTATTTAGTTCTCTGGAGACCACCTCCAGTAGATAGGCATGTCTCCCAGTTGAGTGATGGGTCCACCACCCATTTCAAAGTTTTTAACTTAGAAATGTTCCTGTCCAAAGGATGAACAGAAGCAGAGTCTGAAGGAAAGGCCATCTGGGGACTGCCCTGCCTGGGGATCCATCCTGTCTGCAGACAGCAAACCGGACACTTGCTGTTACCAAGAGGCACTTGCTGACAGGAACCTGGTGTAGCTATTCCTTGAAAGGTTTGGCAATGACCAATGCAGATGTGGATGCTTGAAGCCAACCATTAGACTGAGCTCAGGGACCCCAGTCAGGGAGATGGCAAAAGGACTGGAGGAACAGAGTGCGGATTGAAACCCCATAGGAAGAACAACATTGGCTGGGAGCACTGAGTGCTCCCTGGGACTAGACTACCAGCCAAGGAGTGTACATGGAGGGATTCATAGCCCCATATACTTATGTAGCACAGGATGGCCTTGTCTGACCTCAGTGGGAAAGAAGACCCTCGGTCCTATGGAGGTTTGATACCTCAGTGTAGGGTGATGATGGAGGGTTGAAGCAGGAGAGGGTGCGTGAATGGGGAAGCAGCTTCATAGATGCAAAGGGGAGGGAGGAGAGGGTGGATATGTGATCGGGAGGTTGTGGAAGGATAACCAGGAAGTGGGATATCATTTGAGATATAAACAAAGGGAATGATTAATAAAGAAAAAAAAAGGTTTAAAACTTTACCCAATCATTAAAACATCCAAATTTATAAAAATAAAACTGTGTCCCATGATCTTTTTGTACTTTTAGATAAGTGAATTAATATGTATATTTTTGTGTTACTTGACATCTCCTACTCATGGAAATCGTAAGGACAGAGAAGCACACTGAAGAGATAAGGGCACACCTATCACTGAACTGTTCACCAGTCATTTTTACCTTTGTTTTTTTCTCGTAGGTATATAAAATGGAAAATAACAAAATCCAATAGTACAGAATTGATGTTCTATAATTGTCCTTCTTGTATTAGAGTTTATTGCCATTCTATTTCTTATATGTATGCAAGGCCCTCAATGGTACCCTGTAGTTTTTATCTCATCTTTATAATCTTCAGAGTCTTTTCTACCAATCTGTTTTGTATATGAATCATACAGATTTTAGGCCATGTTTATATTTGTCATGCACATATAAGAATACTGTATCAGAAGCAAACAAGCAAGGAAGCACACAAGCAAGCAAGCAAGCACACAAGCAAAGAAACAACCACAAATAGGTGTACCAATAGAAGCAGGATCATTTTACAATACAGATGTCCTCAAGCTTAGTATGGTGATTGTACTTATATTGAACACAGGCATGTACACTATAACTATTTATGCCAATTTTATATTCACTAATGTGACAGTTCTGTAAGGTGATTAGTGTGTGATTTAGTAAAGAGAGAGGTTCTCAAGAACAGGATAAGCATTTCTTTATAAATGACCCCTGGAACCATCTTTGTCTTTTCATTAAGATCAATCAATCAGTCAATCAATCAAGGATACCATTCATGAACCGGAAATAGGCAAGTGAGTCTTTCTTGACCACTGCCAATAATTCTCTGCCTCACTGGAGAGATGGACATACTCTGTTATATCTACAAAAAGGTTCCACCCAAGCTAATGGAAAGAAATGCAGAGACCCACAGCCAAACAATTAGATGGAGCTCTGGGAGTCTTATGGAAGAGTTAGGGGATGGATTGAAGGAGCTGAAGAGTACAGGAACTCTATAAGAAGACCAACAATGTCAACTAACCTAGACATTTGGGGGCTCTTGGAGATTGAATCACCAACCAAAGATCAAGCGTGGACTGGACAAAGGCTCCCTACACACATGTAGCAAATGTACAGTTTGGTTTTCATGCAGGTCCCTCAATAACAGAGCAGGGGCTGTCCCTGAATCTGTTGCCTGCCTGTAGCTCTTCTACCTCTCCCTGGGCTACCTTGTCTGGCCTCTGTGGGAGAGGATGTGTCTAGTCCTGCAATGACCTTATATGTGTGGTGTTGGGAGGGGGTATAACACCCAAAGGGGAATTCTCCCTTCTCAAAGGAGAAAGGAGAATGGGGGGAAGATCTGTATGAGGGCTTCTAGGAGATGAGGGGGGCTAATATTGGGATGTAAAGTGAATAAATTAATTTACAAAATCCTCTCAGCCTCCAGAAATGTGAAAAATAGAAGGCACTCAAGTCTCTTGTACTTTGATTTATCAACTGGACCAAGAAAACACATATACTATATTTATGAGATTACTGAGTATGACTCACTGTGTGTATATGGGTCTCTCTCTCTCTCTCTCTCTCTCTCTCTCTCTCTCTCTCTCTCTCTCTCTCTCTGTGTGTATGTGAACATCTATATGAATATATGTGCTATGATATATGTATGAATATCAGAAAACAACTGTTGATATTGGTATTTGCTTTCCAATGAGTTAGATATGGAATTTCTTTGTTGTTTATCCATAGTATGTGCCAGGATACCTGGAAGAAAGCTTTAGCAATGTTTTCTCTCTACATATCGATCTCCACCTTGGAAGCATGGAGAATATAGACACATGGATCATACATCTGTCTTTACATGATCCTGGGGTAGATGTTGGACTCATATCCTCACATGTGTGCAACAAGTGCATTTAATCTCTGAACTATCTATCTTCTCAGCCCTGCTTTAATAGCCCCGTTTGTTAAAAAGCATTGTTGAAGGTTGCCAGTAATGTTTGCAGTTTATAGGATACAACAAATCTATTACAACAGGATTTTGTTGTTGCTGTGATGCATAAACACATGGATCCATCCCACACAATATATTAGTCTGAAACAATCTTAGTATAGACTCTTAATACTATGTCATTGCTTGGAGCAATTTCAACTGGTCATTTTCATAATTGGCCATGAATGCGTTCTACACAGTAGATAAATTGAAATCCCTAAATTCAAGGTTTTATGAAATTCAACACCATTCTAGGGAAACAAGTTGCTAAGAAGAATACATACAGCAGATAGGAGCTTCCTACAGCATAGTTATAACCTTCTGGGAAATTTACACCTCACTGCTTTTTGCATGCACGGGACTGCAGTGGTCAATTCAGTTTGAATGCTATTTGTTGCTAAGTTTGTTCCTGGTTGAATTCTTTCACCTGAGAAATTAGAACATGCAGCTAAAGACTTTAGGAAGCCATGAGACCCTTCGAATTATCTGATCATATCTTAAATCATTTATATCATAACACGTAACACAAATATTACTTTTTCACATAAAAATTGAAGAAGAAAAGCAGTACTGCAAACTTGCTCCATATTCATAGTCATTTTATTTTCTCCAATAAAAATACTGTCTGGAAACTCATTTTAGGACAAGCCAGCAGTTCTGCAGGTGTGCAAGGAGACGTGACATATTCTTTCTATTAATAAATCACAACATTTCAACATTCTGATTTAACCGTTCCTCTTTTTGCCCTTCACCAACTCTAGAATGAAGAAAATCAATAAATAAGATTGCACTCACCACCTCATACAATTTTTTACCAGTCGGGGGCACAGCTATCCAATTAGGATTTGAGATTTGCTGAACATTTATTACTGGTTTCCAATTTATTCAGAGAAAACTTTTGGAGATCCATTTGGTAGAAGCAGTAAGTATTGCATTAATGTAAATCAGTATTGACTGTGCTGTGCACTGCAGTGAGGAATTCAGTGCCCACAATACAATAGCTGCCTTTTTATTTTTCACTTAATAATAGACAAATGACCTAGGGGAAAACCTTCATTCATTTCAGGAGAATTAAGAGAATAATATAAACCAAAGTCTATTCATGAAAAATTCGACATCCCTTAGATTCCTTTTCCAATAATAATTACCATCTAAGTGATACAACAAAACTATTCAAGTATGATCATATAGAAAGGAAAATATTTCTTATAAGAATCTGTAGTCTTATAAACGAACCATAAATAATTACACTATGAAATCCTATCAAGTCCTGTGAAGCATATATCATTGGCTGTAGGTTTCTTTTCAACAAGTTTCTTCTCTGCACTTTATACGTGTCAGGCTTGGTGCAACTATTGGGCTTAAAGAAAAGCATGAACATAGTTCCTAGATAACTTGTAAATAGCTTAGGGAGACAGAGGGAGCAAGAGACATTTTTAAGTAAACCATGTTATATGTTAAAGTGATATGATGAAAAGGAAGCAATATATCTGGGGTAAATGACCCCAGGTTAGTAGGAGCAGAATTAGGACAGAGAGACAGCTGTCAAGATGTTTTAAGACCAAACTCACTCCCTGCTTCCAAAGCATGTTACAATTTTTCCTTAATCTCTTCAGTTTAGTTCTGGCAATTTCAGTTTTCTTTGGTATTCCTGATTTAGTGAGACTTTATTGGATGTTTGTCTTAGTTTGATTCTACTGTTGTGATAAACATTGATCAAAACCAACTAGAGGAGAAGAGACTTGGCAGAAGCCCCCGAGACTTTGTTTCATTTTATACTTTACAGCCCATCGTGATGTAAAGGCTGCTGTCAGAGAAGCTTCTTGGAGTAGATGGTAAGTAACACAGAGACCCACAATTGGGCAATGTGTTGAGCATGATAGATTTTGGAAAACTTAGTCTGAAATGGGATGTGTTCATCAAACTCTTTCCTTAGAACTCAAAGACCTATACAGAAGAGGAGGTAGAAAGACTGTTATAGACAGAGGTAATGGAAGACTCCAAGGAAGCACTGTTCTCTAGAAACAACAGGACTGATGCTCATATGAACGCACAGGGACTGTGCCAGCACTCACAGGCTCTATATAGATTCAAGTCATTCAGGGTCTAAGTGCTAAAAGGAGGAAGTGGACATGGATTTGTACCCTTAGATACGCCTGAAATTGGTACCCACTTGAAGATACAATATTAATCTTCTCCAGTGGGGTGTCACTGGGTATGTTAACTGCACTTCAGGTCAGTTCTCATGCCTTGGAGTGGATGGCCAACAGAGGAAAAAGTCAATGGGATTCTGTCTCATATTGTTTTGTTTGGGCAATTTGTTTCCTTTGGGTTTTTGATTGTATGTTTTGGATTTAGATCTCTCTCTCTCTCTCTCTCTCTCTCTCTCTCTCTCTCTCTCTCTCTCTGTGTGTGTGTGTGTGTGTGTGTGTGTGTGTGTGTTTGTGTTCTTGTGTACTGTGTGTTTGTTTCTTGGGGTTTTTGGGGGGGTTGTTTTTAAAGAGAGGAAAAGGAAGGAAAGAGCATAGAGTTGATTGGATAGGAAAGCAGGAAGGACCTAAGAGGAACTGGGGAAGGGAAAAACACAATCAGAATACACTATACAAAAACAATTTTTCAATCAAAATGAAAGAAAATAAACAGAGGCCATAGGAGAGTTGTGCATACTGTCTTGTTCTCCATGGATTGATGAATCTGCTTTCTACATACCTCAGAATCAAACAGAACTACTCACAGCTGAAACTTTCCATGTCCATCAACAATCAAGAGAATGCTCCATAACCTTGCCTACAGAATAATGTGATGTGGACATCTCAATGGAAGTACACTTTTCTCAGATAATTGAAGCTTGTGTCTTGTTGGTAAAAACCTAACTCATAGAGTTGTATTTTTATATTATATTTATTATATATATTATATTATTGTATCATAATCTACAGTCCTTCACTGAAAAAAGTATGTGTTGTTTTAAATAACAGTATAGAATTAATTTCATTTTTATAGTTTGATTGCAAAATGGAATTGATTCTTTATTCCAAACTTTGAATTATGTGTTATATACATGAAGGTATTTCAAAGAACTGAATGTTAAGTTTGCTATGTGGTAGCTAAGATACAGTCATGTTAGTAGGTTTAGAGCAATTTATTTTGATCTGTGTAGGAGTACATTCTGTGCAACTGTAGCCTAACAGTCACTGGTTTTAATTATCCTTGCCCTTCACTCTCACACTGCTGAACTTTTCTTCTCCTTAGCTTAAAGAGAGTCTTTGTCATCCTATTTATTACTTTCAAGTTTTTATGCCCTTAGAGTTGTTGTATTAAGGTATAGTAAAAAGTACGAGTTAAAACGTCCAGTTTGCGTCTACATGTTCTCTGAAGAAATTAATAATAGAAAGTGAGAACATTACTGAGTACAGTGAAATGAAAATCTTTTTTATTTTTTATTTTATTTTTCATTTTCGATATTCTTTGTTTACATTTCAAATGATTTTCCCTTTCCCAGTTCCCCCGCCCCATAAGTCCCATAAGCCTTCTTCCCTCCACCCATTCCCCAATCAACCCCCTCCCACTTCTCTGTCCTGGCAATCCCCTACAATGCTGCATCAAATCTTCTAAGACTCAAGACCTTATGAAGCAGGTGTGCACATGCTATGATGGGGAGCAGAGAAAGAAACGGCAGTGTCAGATATAGATTATGAGGGCACACATGACTTTTTTCATAATATACATCCCAACCATAGATTTTTCTCTTAATTCTTCTATTTTTTCAAACAACTAAATGTTTCAAACTTCTATATTTCCAACAACTGAATGTTAAGTTTGCTATGAGGTAGCTAAGACACAGTCACATTAGTTGGTTTAGAGCAATTCATTTTGTGTAAGAGTATCTTCCACGCAACTGTAGCCTAGCATTCACTCCCCTAATATCCCTTCTAGCTCCATTCACTGCCTCTCCTGTATTGCCGACCCCCTCCATTTCCTTTTCAGAAAAATACTTGAGATAAACCTGTTTATATCTCATGCTGGCTTTGTTAACCTTTAGACATTGTTAGTGCTTAAGCTGCTTCTTAGGAAATTAAGTTTTATTTTCCTTTAAATGTTCCAAGTGATGATGGATCAAGGACATTTACGAGTACATACATATCCTAATAACAGTGTAGTTTTTACTTCTGACGGAAGTACAAAATTGAAAGTGAAGATGAATGTAGTGTATTTCTTTCTAATCTCACAATCAATATAACTTCAATTACCAGTGGACTGTACTTGTCACCTGCAACCTGGCTGAAAATCACAACATACACGACTAATAAAAGGAAAGTCAAATATAAAATAACTGCATTTGTCAGGTATTATTTCTCTAGAAATTAAAACTTGGCCATTAATAGAACAGCTGTTTTATGACTAAAAATAGAAATGTGAAATTTTTATGATGAAATTCAATCATTGCTTTAATTTTAAATGTTAATAAAATAAATTCTAACTTAACTGCTATTTATCATTGCAAGATAGATGCTGTCTTATGTGTCATACATTGGTCCTGTTTCACTTCTGGATTAATATTTTAAATCTTTTTCTGAATATCTATAGAAAGTGATAAAAAGAAAGTAGTATTTTAATTGTTCCTTTAACCTAATACCAGAGGTGATGAAATATGAATGTAGTGGTTTGAATGAAAGCCCTCCCTCCATAGTCCCACAGTGAATAGAACTATTAGGATGTGTGGCTTTGTATATCACTGGGGTTGGGCTTTGAAGTTTCAGATTCTTAATCCAGGTGCAATATTCTTCTCTCTTCCTGCTGCCTGAAAATCCAGAGGTAAAACTCTGTATTATCATGACTGTGTGTACACCTTCATGCTTACTACCATGATGATAATGGACTGAACTATAAGCCATTAGTTAAATATTTTCCTTTATAAGAATTCCCAGGATAGCAAAAACTATTTTCACCAATAAAAGAACTTCTGGTAGAATCACTATCCCTGACCTCAAGTTGTACGACAGAGCAATTGTGGTAAAAACTGCATGGTATTTGTACATCAACAGGCAGGTAGATCACTGGAATAGACCTAAAGACCCAGAAATGAACCCACACACTTATGGTCACTTAGTCATTGACAAAGGAGTAACAAAGCATTTACAACAAATGGTGTTGGTTCAACTGTTGATTAGCATGCAGAATAATGCAAATCAATCCATTCTTATCTCCTTGTACAAAGTCAAGTCCAAGTGGATCAAGAACCTCCACACAAAACCAGATTCACTGAAGCTAATAGAAAAGAAAGTGGGGAATAGTCTTGAGCACATGGGCACAGGGGAAATTTTCCTGAACAGAACACCAATAGCCTATGCTCTAAGATCAAGAATTGACAAATGGGACCTCAGAAAATTACCAAGTTTCTGTAAGGAAAAGGGCACTGTCAGGATAAATCGGCAACCAACATGATGATCTTTACCAATCCTATATAAGACAGAGGATTAATATCCAATAAATACAAAAAACTCATGAAGACTCCAGAGAACCAAACAACCCCATTAAAATGGGGTACAGAGCTAAACAAAGAATTCTCAACTGAGGAATACTGAACAGGTGAGAAGCTCCTAAGACAACATTCTTAGTCATCAGGGAAATGCAAATAAAACAACCTTGAGATTCCACCTCACACCACTCAGAATGGCTAAGATCAAAATCTCAGGTTACAGCAAGAGCTGGTGAGGATGTAGAGAAAGAGGAGTACTTCTCCATTACTGGTGGGATTGTAAGCTGGTAAAACCACTCTAGAAATTAGTTTGGCAGTTCCTCAGAAAACTGGGCATGTGACTACCTGAAGACCCAATTAAGGCCTGCTCTTTTGTAAAGGGAAATGAAGAAGCTGTAGATCTGAGGAAGACAGATAGTGTTGGAGGAATAGGAGGAGGAGAGGCTGAGGTTAGGATGTATTATATGAGAAAAGAAATATTTTAAGAATGGAATTGCATCCTCATGTTGTCTCTTCTGCACTTGAAACCTTAATTAACATAATATGTTTTATGTTATAATATTTGAGTTGGATATAAACTCAATATTTTATTACTCATAAATCAATTCAAGTAATTACAATCTTTTAAGAATCAAGTAAAGTTAAATATTGTCAACAAACTAATCTTCATAGAATCAGAATGTATAACACTGAAGAAAATATGAAAGTTGTAGACATATTTTTATTAGAAAATATAACAGGTATTTCATGGCACATTTGAATTCTGTTTTTTTTTTGTAATTCTAGCATTAAGAATTCTATAATTTTATAGAAGTGTCAAGTTTAAAGACCTGTAGACTTGAAACAAAATTTTCACAAATTTTAAATTAACCAGTGCTAGTTCTTTAAGTATGGCAAACTACTCTGTGTGCATCTTAAGGACCTTCCATTGTAGGACTACAGTGTCAGCATGGCGAACTTCACATAAAAGGGTTTATACTGTCAGAGATTGCCATAGAATTATGTATAAATTCAAGGAGCTTTACTGAAGGTAATGAAGCAAGTTCTTTAAAAAAAAATCATTATGGTTCATTTCTTAAGATTTCTTCCAAGGTTCTGCCTCCTTGGACTAATTTCCTTTCTTTTCTTTGAAACCCAGAAATTGGAGTTTATGCAAGTAAAAGATTTGGAAAAGTAATCATGCCAGGTGAGAAGGAGTATGACTGTAATCTAGCACATGGGAGTGTGAGCCAAGCCTTCTCCATTGTCAGATCCTGTTTCAGAATTATAAGAAATAAAGAAAGAAAACCAAGAACAACAAAAAGAGAGAAAACAAATTATAAGTTGTTACTTTAAATTTTATATATCAAAAAGTTTGTCTCAAAGCCTTGTGAATAATTTCTCCAGTTTATTGTCCACAAGGAATTTTAACCTATATATAGTTTAACGTAATTTATAGGAATGTGAACCAGCTTGAATTATGACTACTTTCAAATTTCTAGTTATTCATTATGCAAACTACAGTAAAGAGCTTATTGCCAGTCAACTGCTTAGAGCAATGCCTGGTGCTCCAGCAATGCCCGAGTTTGCCACTGTTATAATTACTGTTATTAGCACTGCTGTAAATCTGTAGCCTATACTTTTCTTATCAGTGCTTATTCTGTGCTTTCCATCCTCAGAAACTCACAGGCATGCCTGGAAGCAGCTCTCAAACTCGCAGACACAGAAACGACACAGAAGGAATTTCAGAGATCTTTCCTGTCCAGTATGCCTAGGAGAGTTCCTGTCATGTACAGATGTTGACTCTACAGGAGAGAGTTGTGAAGAAATGACACATCATAAATAAGTATAATCCCTGAAAATATACAAGGGGATTTATCACCAACTATCATATCATAGCAATAATATGATCATCTGTATATCTGTTAGTAATATGTTACCTTTTAAGGAGAGTTTTGGCTAGTTGTATGTCCTAAGTAAAGATCTAGTTAGCAATTCTCATAGCACACCGTTATTCATTTTCAGGTATCTTATCACTCGGTAATTAAATGGGGATTTATAGAATTACTTATCTGGCGAGTGAGCAATTTGAGAGGGGACTCTGTTGGCTCAGTGACTGTATTTTCATCTCATCTAAGGGCTTTGAGCAGGTCAGTAAAAGGGAAAGTGAGTGAGATCCAAACACACCACTATAGAAAAGTGTTCATTTGTCTTCCCTTGGAGTTTCCTTGGGAAAACTTTACCTCCATTCTGTTCTTAGAAATGTTGACACATTTAATGTAGCCTTATGCCATGTTGAGAAGAATGTGGATTTATTTATTTATTTATTTATTTATTTATTTATTTATTTATTTATTTATTTATGGTTTTTGACCGGATTTCTCTATGTGGCCTTGGCTGTTCTGAAACTCTCATTCTAGATCATCAGACTGGACTCAAACTCAAGAGATTCTCTTGCTCCTGATTCCCATGTGCTGGAATTAAAGGCGCGTGCCACTACAGCATGGTGGGTATTTTTAAACTCTGATTTTATTTTACTCTTCTCTTCTAAAATGAGCTAGAAAATAAATTGCATATGCACTTCTCCACTTCAATCAATTGCTGCACTTCCAATGCTTTTAAGATCACGCTTCCTTAAACAGCTCTCATTATTTATCTCCTTGCATAGATGGCTGAAAAATAAGCCACAAAGAAAGTAAACTATATGTAACACATCATTCTTTAGGCTTTGATATGCTATTGAAGGGACTACAACAACTCTGATGTGTGAAAGCACTCCTTTCTTTGTGTAGATTTGACAGCAACAGATTAGATAACTCATTTATCAACAATAGGTGCTACTATATTTCCGATATCTTCTTGGATTGTCTTTGTTTGAGGTGATTGGTTAGGATACATTTATCCAAAATTTCTCTTTCCTGAAATTCTGTCCAGTATTCACAACTAAAGAAAACTATACTGCTTTACTTTCTATACTTGTCGTGCTTTGTATATGCAATCCAGCTCAGACAACAAATATTTTCTGAACATTTGTTTTCTGAGTATTATGCAAAGTCTTAGTGGCAGAGTATCAAGAAAAAGGTGATAGTCCAGTGCTCATAGAAACTGCAACCCAGAGACTGTCTGATATAGTACATATTTTTCTATTTTTAGCAATTACCTATGTTTAAACACCTATACCCGTATAATGCTTCCTCAAACATACATTATAAGGAACAAATGCTCTACAAATAACATCTCACTTAAGCACCAAGGTTTCTAATATCCAAAAATACATAAATAAAATTGGAACTCTCTCTGATATATAAGAGAAGGAAATTTCTACGTCTGACTTGGGTAGCAAAGGATTTAGAGTTAGTTTTTTTTTCTCTCGATAGTATTCTGTTTCTGTGCACTCTGAAGCAGAAAATTTTGTAAGGTGGTTGGTGCAATGCCACTATTTTAAATGGAATCAAATATATCAAAGAAATATGAATAACTACATAATATATTAATGATAACAACTAACTCATATGCTTACTGATTGAATCATAGACATCCTGTGGTCTAAAACCTTAAACGTGGAGAACCTAAAAAGCCTATGGTATAACTTGGATCAAGCATAGAAGTCTGAAAGAGTGACCAAGAGGGCAATGGTACATTTCTTGATCTATGTCCAAAATCTTAGCACTCATGATTACCAATGTATAATTACAGGAGAATGTAGATGCCTTAAGGTTCATGACAAAAAGAATGAATCTACTCTTTCCATGCCGTATTGTATTATTTGATACAAGAAACTGGATCATACCTACTCATACTGAGAAACGCTTACTGTTTTACTTATCAATCCAAATGTGGGCATGTTCCAGAAAAAATCCAGTGCCATTCAAAGAAATGCTTTATATCTTGCGATTCCATATGCCTGTTAATTGATGAACATATACTTGATCATTTCAAAAACAATGATATCTTGTTTATAAACTGAACATGATAGATAAACAGATATAAACTTGGGAACTTACCATATACCAGATACTATAGATTTTGGGATTGTTATTTTAAAAAGAACTTTTGTATTATGAAGCTGAGAATGGGGATATATTTACTAGTTCAACTGAGTTTCTCCAGTAAACTAAAGAGGGTCTAAGAATGGAGGTGTTGGGTTATCAACAAATGTAGGAGAAGGATATGGGGATGGTTTGCCCTGATGTGTCCATATTACATTAAGATCTCATTTTTCTGGATACCTAAGATATTTGTTTTCTTATTGAAATTATCTCATTAGGGCTGGAATCAAATTTATATTTGTGTTTGCCCATCTTTACCTTTATAAGGTATTGTGGACATCCTCTGTAATTCATGTAGTGCAGGACACAGCTTACATACTTGCTAAGAACCAAATAAATGTTTATTGAAGAAAATTGATTTGTTCCTAGTGCCTTTCTTACAATTCCTTCCTAAAAAACTGAAGTTGGACACTTATTTAATAAAGGGGATATATTTTCAGAGATGGAATTAGCAACAAATATCATATTTCTTATTACCATTTAATACTCCCAACTTACTAGATTCTATGTGAGAGTTATTATGGGCTATAGAATTGTGAATGATGGGATAGTAATGAGCAAAGCCATGCTCTTTATAAAGAGAAAAGCAAAGGGGAACATTTGTTAAGTCTTATAGCCTTGGTATATTAATCTTTCACCTCCATCTTCACATGAAAAAAACTCATAGTTTAATCATGATCATTTTTTACAGCTCATGACAAATTTAGACTGTGGAAAGTGGGATATGGAGAAGATGAAAGATTAGACTGTAAATATTCTTCTTGATCAGAATTTTATAAGCATCTGTTTTTATTTCCTCATAATACAACTGTGTAGTTTAATTAGTATGCTCTCTGAACAAGTCAGCTGTAAACCCAAATAGCTTCAAGGAGGCAATTGTGTGATTTACATAGAACTATCAGCATTTCTAGCACAGTATTTCTTTCATGAAAAGTCAAATCTTTTCTTCACATTTCTTTTGAAAATCTCTGTATTCTTTCCAATGTAATTTTATGTTTCCCAACTTGAATTGTAACTTCATTAGACAGATTACTATTCATAGGACACAGTGCTTTGATAGTCCTAAAAGCACCATATTTTATAGCTTAACATTATATAATCATTGGACTTCTGGGTAAAATTTAGATGCTAATGCCTTTATATATATTTTTTCCAGAAAGTTTGCATGTCTTAGTGAAGACAATGTATTATAAATTCACATTATCAAGTCTTATGATATTTGTACTAAACTATCAGAAATTATCATACTTGAGTGGATACAGTATAGGTAATGTAAATGTTTTGTTCACAAAAGTTATTTAAATGAGCTTCTGATTATATTTAAAAATATGGATTCAGTCACTTAAAATTCACAGAAGCAGTGTTATATGAGTATCCTAAATGTAGGAGATGATCTTGTTCTATTGGTAGAAGGTAACTATCCAATGAGTTTCCTTGGATACAAAGATCATCAGCTCGTTTAAAAAAATATCATCATTCTATAGTTAAAACATGATTTTTCAAACTGTGCCTGAGGCACAGGGAAGTTAGTAAAAGACTCCTAGAAAAGTAAATGATAGTGGAAAACTGAGAGTCAGTTTCATGTATTCAGAAAATGCAGTGGTTCTCTTTTCAATTTCTTACTGTTCACATTTTGGGCTTGTTTCCCATAGTCAGTGTGATGGTTAAGACTGATTGATTGCCATCATTTGGACTGGATTAAAGGATACCTAGAAACTGGTCAAGCAGATATCTGGTTGTACCTATGAGAGCATTTCCAAATTTCATCAGGACTTTGACCTAATTAATTCTGTAGTCTGTTTATGGCATCAGAATTTGAATAGTTTATTTGAAAGTGGTAGAACTGAAGAATGTGGCCCTTGATTCCAGAAACTGGGTCACAAGACAGTTAACATATGAACTGAATATCATGAGCTTGTCCCTCTTCTACATTTTCTGGGTGCCACACACAAATGTTGACAAGATCCTCTGCCTTGTCATTGGTTAGGAGCACAAGCCAAATCACCAAGGACTGAAGCTTCTGAAACTCCAATTTTAACTAAATCTTTCTATTTAAATGGCACTTCTATGTTATGATATATCATTTCTGTTATTTCATGAGAATGAAAAACAAGAACACCCTGCTTAAATGAAAACCTCACATCCATGAGTCATGTTATAGATTTTTTGTTTAGTGCCGGAAATCTAAAACATTTGACCTAAATGATCTTCATTAGAATAGTGATTGCTCTTCTCACGGTAAATGATGGTATGCCAAAATTATAAGTGATATATATTGTATTAAGTTCACATTCTGCCTATGTTCCTGACACAATTGCAATGGTATCCATGAGCTGTACTGGATGGAGTCATCTTCCGAAGCCAGGCTCTTCAACTCCTTTGCTCTAAGTACTTTGTTCTTGAGTTGGTCCTTATCAATTCCTAGCAACCTCTACAATCCGAGCCCAAGACTTGTACTTTTAAAACATTTTGTTCCTGTTCAGTGATCTGCAGGTCTGATCATGGAGATTTAAAAGGTATTTGTGGTCTGATCCAAGGCCCAGAAACTGTTGGCAGGAACCATTATAAATAATTTATTATAGGAATATCAGTTCTGATTTAGTGAATGCTCTGGGAAATGGACAGTCAAATTGTTCACCTCTCTCCTACTAACATTTAAAATATAGGAAACAAATGGGATGAGAACAGCAAATTGTGTCCATTCTGCTTAAAGCAGAGGAACTATGTGTACATTTCCCAGAAAATAAAATTTAAATAACACCCAAATAGAACATAAAATGGTAGATAAAAAAACATGAAATCTTTCTTTCCAGAAATTTTGCTTCTCTGCTGATTTAATATTGTCAACAGAGACCACTTACCTGTTATAGGGAAGTTAGAAAATTTTCCATGGAATTTTGGACTGGCAATGGTGGGATAGCTGATCATCTGACTTCACAAGAGAAGAGAGGTGGTGTGCATCCACACAGTATATAGTGTTAAGCAACATGAAAGACAAAATATGCTTACAGAGAGAATGGATAGAGTTGATGTTAGCCAACAAAGTCCTCACTGAGATGGCAGTGTTTTAGTTGGGATTTGAGCCATGAAAATAAGGGTGCCACTTATTTGTGATAGTCAGAAGCTGGGAAAAAAACCCAGATGTCCCACGACAGAAGAATGGATACTGAAAATGTGGTTCATTTACACAATCGAATGCTCCTCAGCTATTAAGAATGAGGACATCCTGAGTTTTGCAGCCAAATGGATGGAGCTAGAAAATATCATTCTGAGTGAGGTAACTCAGATCCATCATAGTATCTACTCAATAGTAAGTGGATATTAGTTAAAAAATAAAAGAGGACAGAATACCCAAGATATAGTCCACAGAACTCAACATGATCAATAAGCTGAGGCCCAAGTGAGGATGCCTCAGTCCCACTTGGGAAAAAAAAAAGAAAGCAATCACAAGTGGGGATGGAGGGAGGTACCTGGGAGGGAAAGTGGATGGAAAGTAGGGGGAGAAGGAGTACATAATCTGGTATTGGATGAGGGCCAGCAGAGAAGTTGGAAATGGGTAACCTCGGGAGGTAAGAGGTAGTGGGGAGCCTTCAGAACACACCAGAGACCAGGGAGGTGAGAGACTATCAGGACTTAAAGGGAGGGACCTTAGATGAAATGCCTGACAGTAGGAAGACAGAACTTTTTTTTTTATTCCATATATTTTTTTTCTATTTCTTTTTTTTTCTTTTTATTCGATATATTTTTTATTTACATTTCAAATGATTTCCCCTTTCCTAGTCCCCCCCCCCACTCCCCGAAAGTCCCGTAAGCCCCCTTCTCTCCCCCTGTCCTCCCACCTACCCCTTCCCACTTCCCCATTCTGGTTTTGCTGTTATTCCATATATTTTATATTTACATTTCAAATGATTTCCCCTTTTCTGGCTCCCCACTCCCAAAAGTCCCATGAGCCCTCTTCTCTCCCCCTATTTCCTTATCCAACCCTTCCCACTTCCCTGTTCTGGTATTCCCCTAAACTGCTGCACTGAGTCTTTCCAGAACCAGGGGCCACTCCTCCGTTCCTCTTAGACATCATTTAATATGTGGATTATGTCTTGGATATTCCACATTTCTAGGCTAATATCAGCTTATCAGTGAATGCATACCATGATTGATCTTTTGAGACTGGGTTCCTCACTTAGTATGAAGTTCTCCAGATCATCCATCCATTTGTCTAAGAATGTCATGAATTCATTGATTCTGACGGCTGAATAGTACTCTATTGTATAAATATACCACATTTTTTTGAATCCATTCCTCCGTTGAGGGATACCTGTGTTATTTCCAGCTTCTGGCTATTACAAACAGGGCTGCTATGAACATAGTGGAGCATGTGTGCTTATTTCATGCTGGGGAATCCTCTAGGTATATGCCCTGGAGTGGTATAGCAGGGTCCTCCAGAAGTGACTTGGCCAGTTGTCTGAGGGACTGCCAGACTGATTTCCAGAGTGGTTGTACCATTTTGTATTCCCACCAGCAGTGGAGGAGTGTTTCTCTTTCTTCACATCCTCGCCAATACCTCCAGTCTCCTGAGTTTTTAATCTTGGCCATTCTGACTGGTGTGAGGTGAAATCTCAGGGTTGTTTTGATTTGCATTTCCCTAATAACTAATGATGTTGAACAATTTTTAAGATGCTTCCCAGCCATCTGAAGTTCTTCAGGTGAGAATTCTTTGTTTAGCTCTGTACCCCATTTTTAATAGGGTAATTTGGTTTCCTGGGGTCTAACTTCTTGAGTTCTTTGTATATATTGGATATAAGCCTTCAGTCAGATGTAGGGTTGGAAAAGATCTTTTCCCAATTTGTTGGTTGCCAATTTGTCCTTTTGATGGTGTTCTTTGCCTTAGAGAAACTTTGTAATTTTATGAGGTCCCATTTGTCAATTCTTGATCTTAGAGCATACGCTATTGGTGTTCTGTTCAGAAACTTTCTCCCTGTACCAATTTCCTCAACGGTCATCCCCAGTTCCTTTCCTTTAGCTTCAGTGTGTCTGGTTTTATGTGGAGGTCCTCGATCCATTTGGAGTTGAGCTTAGTACAAGGAGATAAGGATGGATCAATTCGCAATATTCTGCATGCTGACCTCCAGTTGAACCAGCACAGTTGTTGAAAAGGCTATCTTTTTTCCAAAGGATGTTTTCAGCCCCTTTGTCGAGGATCAAGTGGCCATACGTGTGTGGATTCATTACTGGATCTTCAATCCTATTCCACTGAGCCACCTGCCTGTCACTGTACCAATACCATGCAGTTTTTAACACTATTCCTCTGTAGTATTGCTTGAAGTCAGGGATACTGATTCCCCCAGAATTTCTTTTTATGTTGAGAATAGTTTTATCTATCCTGGTTTTTTGTTATTCCAGATGAATTTGAGAATTTCTCTTTCTAACTCTATGAAGAACAGAGTGGGAATTTTGATAGGTATTGTGTTGAATCTGTATATTGCTTTTGCAAGATGGCCATTTTAACTCTATTAATCCCGCCAACCCACGAGCATGGCAGATTTTTCTATTTTCTGAGGTTTTCTTCCATTTCCTTCTTCAGAGATTTGAAGTTCTTGTCATATAGATCTTTCACTTGTTTGGTCAGAGTCACACCAAGGTACTTTATATTGTTTGTGGCTATTTTGAAGGGTGTCATTTCCTTAATTTCTTTCTCAGCCTGCTTATCATTTGAGTATAGGAAGGCTACTGATTTGCTTGAGTTGATCTTATAACCTGCCACTTTGCTGAAATTGTTTTTCAGCTGTTGGAGTTCTCTAGTGGAGTTTTTTGGGTCACTTAAGTAGACTATCATGTCATCTGCAAAGAGTGATAGTTTGACTTCTTCCTTTCCAATTTGTATCCCTTTGTATTTCAATTTGACCTCCTTATGCTGTCTAATTGCCCTACCTAGTACCTGAAGTACAATATTGAAAAGATAAGGATAGAGGGGGCAGCCTTGTCTAGTCCCTGATTTTAGTGGGATTGCTTCAAGTTTCTCTCCATTTAGTTTGATGTTGGCTACCGGCTTGCTGTATATTGCTTTTACTATGTTTAGGTATGGGCCTTGAATTCCTGTTCTTTCCAAGACTTTAAGCATGAAAGGATGCTGAATTTTGTCAAATGCTTTATAGCATCCAATGAAATGACCATGTGGTTTTTTTTTTCTTTGAGTTTGTTTATGTAGTGGATGGCGTTAATGGATTTCTGTATATTGAACTATCCCTGTATCCTTGGGATTAAGCCTACTTGATCATGGTGGATGATTCTTTTGATGTGTTCTTGGATTCGGTTGGCAAGAATTTTATTGAGTATTTTTGCATTGATGTTCATAAAGGAAATTGGTCTGAAGTTCTCTTTCTTTGTCGGATCTTTGTGTGGTTTTGGTATCAGGGTAATTGTGGCTTCATAGAAGGAGTTTGGTAGTGTTCCTTCTGTTTCTATTTTATGGAATAGTTTGAAGAGTATTGGTGTTAGGCCTTCTTTGAAGGTCTGATAGAATTGTGCACTGAAACCATCTGGTCCTGTGCTTTTTTTGGTTGGAAGACTTTCTATGACCCCTTCTATTTCTTTAGGGGTTTTGGGACTATTTAGATGAGCTATTTGATCATGATTTAATTTTGGTATTTGGTATCTGTCTAGGAAATTGTCCATTTCCTCCAGATTCTCCAGTTGTATTGAGGATAGGCTTTTGTAGTAAGATCTGATGATTTTTTGAATTTCCTCAGTTTCTGTTGTTATATCTTGTTTTTCATTTCTAATTTTGTTAATTTGGATACTGTCTCTGTGTCCTTTGGTTAGTCTCTCTAAGGGTTTATCTATCTTGTTGATTTTCTCAAGGAACCAGCTTCTGGTTTTGTTGATTCCTTGTATGGTTCTCTTAGTTTCTACTTGATTGATTTCAACCCTGAGTTTGATGATTTCCTGTCTTCTATACCTCCTGGGTGAATTAGCTTCTTTTTGTTCCAGGGCTATGAGTTTTCCTCTTAGCCCTGCTTTCTTTGTGTCACAAAGATTGGATATGTTGGGTATGCCTTCATTTTTGTTAAATTCTAAATAGTCTTTTATTTCTTCTTTGGCCAAGGTGTCATTGAGTAGAGTATTGTTCAGCCTCCACGTGTATGTGGGCTTTCTGTTTTTTTTGTTTCTATTGAAGACAACTTTTACTCCATAGTGATCTGGTAAGAAGCAGGAGATTAGTTTGATCTTCTTATATTTGTTGAGGTCTGTCTTGTGACCAATTATATGGTCAATTTTGGAGAAGGTACCATGAGTTCCTGAGAAAAAGCAGAGCCCACCTCCAGCAGGAAGATGGGGCATCAAATGAGGGAGAGGGTTGTATCCCACAGTCACAACTCTGACCCATACTTGTTCCTGTCTGAAAGAATTGCAGGGATGGAAATGGAAAGAAGCCTGATGAAAAGAAGTTCCAGTAATATGCCCAAAGTGGGATCCAGTTCAAGGGGAGGTCCCAATGCCTGACACTATTACTGAGGCTATGGAGCACTCACAAAAAAAGGGATCGAGCATGACCGCACTCTGGAAGACCCAATAAGCAGCTGAAAGAGTCAGATGCAGATATTTGCACCAAACCAATGGACAGAAGCTGCTGACCCCTGTGGTTGAATCAGGGTAAAGGTGAAAGAATCTGAGGGGGAGGGCGCCCCTGTAGGAGGACCAACAGTTTCAATTAAATCTGAATTCCTGAGAGCTCTCAAACAGTGGATCACCAAGCAAATAGCAAACAACAGTTGATATAAGGCCCCTAACACACATACAGCCTTGGACTGCGGGGTCTGTGTTTAATCAGAAATGATGCACCTAAGCCTCAAGAGACTGGAGGTTCCAGGGAGTTTAGAAGTCAGGTAGGGTAGGGGTGGAGTGTGGGGACATCATTGTGGAGACAAGGTGGTGGGGAGGAGGTATGGGATGTGGAACTATTGGAGGGTGGATGGATGTGGAATAACTTCTGGAGTATAAATAAATAAATTAAAAAAATAAATTGAGGCCTTCATAAAGATATTTTACTGTAGTGTGTTCTTTGTAAATATCAAGTCAAACAGAGAATCTCTGAGATAAAAGCAGGCTTTGTTTCTTTAAAGACAAAATGAAGCCACCATGAGACATATATTTCCCAGTGGTGGTAGCAATACGAATTTGGAGAGCAAGACAACTCATACTTATTGAAAAAAAATAAATATAATAGACAAGAAAATAATTAGACTTATAAACAGAGATATTACCATCATCGCAGTGACTTGAATGAGAGACCCCTTCCTCCAGGCTCATATATGTAAATGTCCTACCCCCAGGTTGGGGAACTATTTGGGAAGGATTAGGAGGTACACTGAAGAAGATTTGTCACTTGGATGGGTTTTATGGTTTCAGACACCTTCACTCTAGAACCTGTGAATCAATACATAAGCTTCCAGATACTGATTCTGCATCAGACTCTAGTGTGCTCAAGAACAATATAAATCTGTTTACAACATGGGTGGCCAAGCACAACAATGGGATTTTCGGGACTCCAACAGTCTCAAAATCATGCGGAACAGCCAGACTTTCTGTGTATCCAGGAATTTCTTTCAGGAATGCTGATTCAGGAACATGTTTTTTTTTTTTTTTTTTTTTTTTTTCTCAGAACATGATATATTCCCTTTTAAAATTTTACTTCAAAAAGCCAACTGTTAATATAACTATAACTTTTGAAAAATCTTTTGAAAAACTAGCTAATCTTAAGTCTGGGTCTCTAAGATAAATAATATGAATTACTTCACAAAAAGTCTTAGAATATTTATTAAAACTCAGCCCTTGGCATCTGAGGGCGGCGGCGGCGGCGGCAGCAGCGGCAGCAGTGGCTGCTCCAGCTGAAGAGCCATCAGCAGTGGAACCAAGGCGTCACAGGGACCAGTTAGGCCCTGCGCCCACGACCACTGACCTTCGCTGACCAGCCGGACAGCAAGCAGCTGCAGTTGTGCGGCGCCTTTCCTGCACGGAGGCCACTTCAGAACTCGGCCTCCCACCAGTCAGGAGAGGAGGATCCATCTTGGTTCCGTACTCCAGGAATCGGACAGACTGAGGTACACAAACATAATCCGAGGCCAACACCGCGGTGGTCTGAGCCCGACGGGCGTTGGCCTGCACCCAGGCCCTGGGCAGGTCGGGGGGCCATCGGGGTGCCAACCCAACCAGGAGGTTTTTTGCCCAGGCCTGCGAGCGCGCCGCCGCCATTTTGCCTGCAGGACGACAGAGAGCTCAGGCGGGCAGACCTGTAACAGGCATAGCCTAAGGCTAACAAAGCGGGGGTCCAGGCCCCAAAAGGCACAGGACTGACCCCAAGAACTGGGCGGCTTGGTGGGCCATCTGTGAGTCAACCCGCCCAGGTGATTGTTAGCAAAGCAGACTCTCCCGGCGCTTTCAGGGAGCGCGGGCGCACACGCCCGCCATCCTAGTCACCTGGCAAACCCAATTAACAGTCAAAGCCGTAGGGGAACTTTGCTCGGACCTTGGCC
Source organism: Apodemus sylvaticus (assembly GCF_947179515.1). Lineage (NCBI taxonomy): Eukaryota > Metazoa > Chordata > Mammalia > Rodentia > Muridae > Apodemus > Apodemus sylvaticus. The sequence goes on from NC_067489.1 coordinate 55,649,016, forward strand.
TCCCAGGCTTTTGCCTGGACTCAGGGACTGGGCGGCCAGGCTAACCTTGTGTGCGATAGCCCGGTTGGCAGATCCGCTGCCCAGCGGAGTGAGCGGAACTCAGGGGAGGTCACAGTAGCATACACCTTCGGCACTCCCTGGGAGTGCACACGGGCTCCATCTGCTCCACAGACACAATCTGGGGCAAGGCCTCAGGCAGAAGCCCTTAGCTCTACTCTCTCCGCTTCCGGATCCAGATCAGTCTGGGCGGCAGCATTACATCTCCAAGTCCTGCAAGTGGCTAGCTGGGCTTCCGGGCGGCCAGCTGGGAGAAGTCAGTGTGCTCCAGTGAATCCAGCGGGCCCCAGCGGGAGCCTTCGGGTGCCTGCTTTGGGATCGGAACAGCCTGGGCAGCAGCACACTGTCTACAAGCAGTGCAGGAGGTAAGCTGTGCACCAGAGGCCAACTGGGAAGGGGCAGCTTGCACTGGTGAGTCCAGCACTGACAAGATAAACTAACACCAGTGAGATCTAGATGGCAAAAGGCAAACGCAGGAACGTCACTAACAGAAATCAAGACAATATGGCAACATCTGAACCCAATTCTCCTCTACCAACATGTCCTGGATACCCCATCACACCAGTAAAACAAGATTTGGATTTAAAATCACTGGTCATGATGCTGGTACAGGAACACATGAAGGTCATACATAAAGAAATTCAGGAGACAATGGATCAAAAGGTAGAAGCCCTTGCAAGGGAAACACAAAAATCATTGAAAGAAATCCAGGAGAATACAAAAGCCAACAAGGAGGAAATGCAAAAAACACTTAAAGAAATACAGGAGAACTTTGCTCAACAGGCTGAGGTCATGAAAGACGAAACACAAAAATCTCTTAAAGAAATACAGGAGAACTTTGGTCAACAGGCTGAGCTCATGAAAGAGAAAACACAAAAATCTCTTAAAGAATTACAGGAAAACACAAACATGCAAGTGAAGGAGCTAAGCAAAACCATCCAGGATCTAAAATCAGAAGTAGAAACAACTAAGAAAACTCAAAGGGAGACAACTTTGGAGATAGAAAGCCTTGGGAAGAAATCAGGGGACAGAGATACAAATATCAACAACAGAATACAAGAGATAGAAGAAAGAATCTCAGATGCTGAAGATTCCATAGAAACCATGGACTCAACAGTTAAAGAAAATGCAAAATGCAAAAAGCTTGTAACCCAAAATATCCAGGAAATCCAGGACACAATGAGAAGACCAAACCTAAGGATTATAGGCATAGAGGAGAGTGAAGATTTACAACTTAAAGGGCCAGCAAATATCTTCAATAAAATTATGGAAGAAAACTTCCCTAACCTAAAGAGAGAGATGCCCATGAATATACAAGAAGCCTACAGAACTCCAAACAGACTGGACCAGAACAGAAATACTTCCCGTCACATAATAATCAAAACACCAAATGTTCTAAACAAAGAAAGAATACTAAAGGCAGTAAGAGAAAAAGGCCAAGTAACATATAAAGGAAGACCTATCAGAATCACAGCAGACTTTTCACCTGAGACTATGAAGGCTAGAAGGTCCTGGGCAGATCTCATGCAGACTCTAAGAGAACACAAATGCCAACCAAAACTACTATATCCAGCAAAACTCTCAATCACCATAGATGGAGAAACTAAGATATTTCATGACAAAACCAAGTTTACCCAATATCTATCCACAAACCCGGCCCTAAAAAGGATAATAGGAGGACAACACCAATACAAGGAGGGAAACTTCACCCTGGAAAAAGCAAGATAGTAACCTTTCATCAAACCCAAAAGAAGTTAAGCATTCAAATTTAAAAAATAACGTCAAAAATGATAGGAAGTAACAATCACTATTCCTTAATATCTCTTAACATCAATGGACTTAATGCCCCAATAAAAAGACACAGACTAACTGAATGGATACGTAAACAGGACCCTACATTTTGCTGCTTACAGGAAACACACCTCAGGGTCAAAGACAAACACTACCTTAGAGTAAAAGGCTGGAAGACAATTTTACAAGCAAATGGTCTCAGGAAACAAGCTGGAGTAGCCATTTTAATATCAGATAAAATTGACTTTCAACCCAAAGTCATCAAAAGAGACCCTGAGGGACACTTCTTGCTGGTCAAAGGAAAAATACAAAAAGAAGAACTGACAATCCTGAACATCTATGCCCCAAATGTAAGGGCACCCTCTTTTGTAAAAGAAACTTTATTAAAACTAAAAGCACACATTGCACCTAACACAATAATTGTGGGTGATTTCAACACTGCACTTTCCTCAATGGACCGATCAGGAAAACAGAAACTAAACAGGGACACAATGAAACTAATTGAAGCTTTGGACCAATTAGATTTAACAGATATATATAGAACATTCTATCCTAAAACAAAAGAATATACCTTTTTCTCAGCACCTCATGGTACCTTCTCCAAAATCGACCATATAATTGGTCACAAGACAGACCTCAACAAATATAAGAAGATCGAACTAATCCCATGCCTCCTATCTGATCACTATGGAGTAAAAGTGGTCTTCAATAGCAACAGAAACAACAGAAAGCCCACATACACGTGGAAACTGAACAATACTCTACTCAATGATACCTTGGTCAAGGAAGAAATAAAGAAAGAAATTAAAGACTTTTTAGAACACAATGAAAATGAAAACACAACATACCCAAATCTATGGGACACAATGAAAGCAGTGCTAAGAGGAAAACTCATAGCCCTGAGTGCCTCCAAAAAGAAAATGGAGAGAGCATACATTACCAGCTTAATGACACACCTGAAAGCCCTGGAACAAAAAGAAGCTATTTCGCCCAGGAGGAGTAGAAGGCAGGAAATCATCAAACTCAGGGCCGAAATCAATCAAGTAGAAACAAAGAGAACCATACAAAAAATCAACAATACCAGGAGCTGGTTCTTTGAGAAAATCAACAAGATAGATAAACCCTTAGCCAGAATGACCAAAGGGCACAGAGAAAGTATCCAAATTAACAAACTTAGAAATGAAAAGGGAGATATAACAACGGAAACTGAGGAAATCCAAAAAATCATCAGATCCTACTACAAGAGCCTATACTCAACACAACTGGAGAATCTGGAGGAAATGGACAATTTCCTTGACAGATACCAAATACCAAAATTAAATCAGGACCAACTAGACCATCTAAACAGTCCCATAATGCCTAAAGAAATAGAAGGAGTCATAGAAAGTCTTCCAACCAAAAAAAGCACAGGACCAGATGGCTTCAGTGCAGAATTCTACCAGACCTTCAAAGAAGAGTTAACACCAATACTCTTCAAACTATTCCACAAAATAGAAACAGAAGGAACACTACCCAATTCCTTCTACGAAGCCACAATTACGCTGATACCAAAGCCACACAAAGATCCAACAAAGAAAGAGAACTTCAGACCAATTTCCCTTATGAACATCGATGCAAAAATACTCAATAAAATTCTTGCCAACCGAATCCAAGAACACATCAAAACGATCATCCACCGTGATCAAGTAGGCTTTATCCCAGGAATGCAGGGCTGGTTCAATATACGGAAATCCATCAATACAATCCACTACATAAACAAACTCAAAGAACAAAACCACATGGTCATTTCATTGGATGCTGAAAAAGCATTTGACAAAATTCAGCATCCCTTCATGCTTAAAGTCTTGGAGAGAACAGGAATTCAAGGCCCATACCTAAACATAGTAAAAGCAATATACAGCAAACCGGTAGCCAGCATCAAACTAAATGGAGAGAAACTTGAAGCAATCCCACTGAAATCAGGGACCAGACAAGGCTGCCCCCTTTCTCCTTATCTTTTCAATATTATACTTGAGGTACTAGCTCGGGCAATTCGACAACATAAGGAGGTCAAAGGGATACAAATTGGAAAGGAAGAAGTCAAACTATCATTATTTGCAGACGACATGATCGTCTACCTAAGTGACCCAAAGAACTCCACTAGAGAGCTCCTACAGCTGATAAACAACTTCAGCAAAGTGGCAGGTTATAAAGTCAACTCAAGCAAATCAGTGGCCTTCCTATACTCAAAGGATAAGCAGGCTGAGAAAGAAATTAGGGAAATGACCCCCTTCACAATAGCCACAAACAGTATAAAGTATCTTGGGGTGACTCTTACCAAACATGTGAAAGATCTGTATGACAAGAACTTCAAGACTCTGAAGAAGGAAATGGAAGAAGACCTCAAAAAATGGGAAAACCTCCCATGCTCATGGATCGGCAGAATCAATATAGTTAAAATGGCCATTTTGCCTAAAGCACTATACAGATTCAATGCAATACCCATCAAAATCCCAACTCAATTCTTCACAGAGCTAGAAAGAGCAATTATCAAATTCATCTGGAACAACAAAAAACCCAGGATAGCTAAAACTATTCTCAGCAACAAAAGGAAATCTGGGGGAATCAGTATCCCTGACCTCAAGCAATACTACAGAGCAATAGTATTAAAAACTGCATGGTATTGGTACAGTGACAGACAGGAGGATCAATGGAACAGGATTGAAGATCCAGAAATGAACCCACACACCTATGGCCACTTGATCCTCGACAAAGAGGCTGAAAACATCCAATGGAAAAAAGATAGCCTTTTCAACAAATGGTGCTGGTTCAACTGGAGGTCAGCATGCAGAAGAATGCGAATTGATCCATCCTTGTCTCCTTGTACTAAGCTCAAATCCAAATGGATCAAGGACCTCCACATAAAGCCAGACACTCTGAAGCTAATAGAAAAAAAACTGGGGAAGACCCTTGAGGACATCGGTACAGGGAGAAAGTTTCTGAACAGAACACCAATAGCGTATGCTCTAAGAGCAAGAATTGACAAATGGGACCTCATAAAATTACAAAGTTTCTGTAAGGCAAAGGACACCATCAAGAGGACAAATCGGCAACCAACAAAGTGGGAAAAGATCTTCACCAATCCTACATCAGATAGAGGGCTAATATCCAATATATATAAAGAACTCAAGAAGTTAGACTCCAGAAAACCAAACAACCCTATTAAAAAATGGGGTACAGAGTTAAACAAAGAATTCTCACCTGAAGAACTTCGGATGGCGGAGAAGCATCTTAAAAAATGCTCAACTTCATTAGTCATTAGGGAAATGCAAATCAAAACAACCCTAAGATTTCATCTTACACCAGTCAGAATGGCTAAGATTAAAAATTCAGGAGACAGCAGGTGTTGGAGAGGGTGTGGAGAAAGAGGAACACTCCTCCACTGCTGGTGGGGTTGCAAATTGGTACAACCACTCTGGAAATCAGTCTGGCGGTTCCTCCGAAAACTGGGCACCTCACTTCCAGAAGATCCTGCTATACCACTCCTGGGCATATACCCAGAAGACTCCCCACCATGTAATAAGGATACATGTTCTACTATGTTCATAGCAGCCCTATTTGTAATTGCCAGATGCTGGAAAGAACCCAGGTATCCCTCAACAGAAGAGTGGATGCAAAAAATGTGGTATATCTACACAATGGAGTACTATTCAGCCATTAGAAACAATGAATTCATGAAATTCTTAGGCAAATGGATGGAGCTAGAGAATATCATACTAAGTGAGGTAACCCAGACTCAAAAGGTGAATCATGGTATGCACTCACTAATAAGTGGATATTAACCTAGAAAACTGGAATACCCAAAACATAATCCACACATCAAATGAGGTACAAGAAGAAAGGAGGAGTGGCCCCTGGTTCTGGAAAGACTCAGTGAAACAGTATTCAGCAAAACCAGAACGGGGAAGTGGGAAGGGGTGGGTGGGAGGACTGGGGAAGAGAAGGGGGCTTGCGGGACTTTCGGGGAGTGGGGGGGGCTAGAAAAGGGGAAATCATTTGAAATGTAAATAAATTATATCGAATAATAAAAAAAAAATGCATCTGAAAAAAAAAAAAAAAAAAAAAAAAACTCAGCCCTTATAATAAAACAGTATGTGCACTTCTCATGAAGTATAGGTTAAGACCTACATTAAGCAGTATATATACTCTTTATCTTTATCTAAAATATCTATAAATTTCTTATAATGAGATTTTCTGAAATCAAGACAGCACAATGTATAGAACCATTTTCACTGAACTCTTGACACTGGACATAAATGCATTAGTATTTCCATTTACTTCATAAAACTACCATTTACATTTATATTATGTTTTAAAAGCTATTTGTTATCACAAATGGGATCCTTCTCTCTCATTTTTAAGTCTGGAATCAAGCCTGAGTTTCTATACCTATAGCTATTTCTTTCTTCTGTTACTATGGAGAAATGTAAAATTTCTTCCTACAAAGCAAGGCAAATGTAATGGCTACTAAAATTTAATTAAATTTATAAGTGAATAGCCATATATTGCAAAGTCATGTAGCTAAAGGATGGCATTTGGTTCACTGCAATCTTTTAGAGCAGGGTAAAATAGCATGATTGATACTTTCAGTGTGAGGACAGTGTAAGCAGACAGGACTAAAGGAACACTTCTGGAAATAGTGTGTCTCATGACAATACTGTTGGAAGGCCTTTTCTTTCTCTCTGAGAAATTTCTTTGGCTTTTGATATACAGTACATTCTAAAGACCATTAACATGAGACTATAATTGTCTGTCAAGTCTCTTTCATAAACCCATCAGGTTTTAAGACTTACTTCCATTCACTTTTATAATTTTAGTTCTCAGGAGGGAAAAAAGTTAGGAACGGTTGACCTTAAAGTGACAATACAGACAAAGTCACATTCTTGGAGAGAAAAAGAACAGCAAGTAGATTAGAAGTATTAGTGGGCAAGGAACCCACTATGAAAATCCAGGCAACTCAGGATGTTCTTCTGCAGTTGTAAAACAGCAACAATAATGAGAAAGAGAAAATGTTCCACTCTGGGATCCACGCTTCTGAGAAGCATCTCTCTACTGAAAAGGACACGCCCACCTAGAACCATGAGCTTCTGATACTGTGACTACAAAGCATCATAGGACTCATCATAAAATTAAAAAGGTTTCAAGTCACGTTTCTTTTTTTCTTACTCTGTATTGTATAAGCCATGTTTCCACAGAAAGCTAGGACAACCCCTGATATCTTCCCAGACTATGTATTTATGTGCTTCAGCATTACTATGGTGCATAGCTGTTTGGACAGCAAGTGCAAATGGGATCCTTCCATTTTCATGCATATGGTCCTTACAATCTTTTATAAATGGTTGCATTCTGAGTCTGGCCTCTTGGATGTGTTCCTTGAGCACATTACTGGCTTACAAGATATTCACTAAAGTGTCCTTTCATAGGTTCACAAAGTCATGAATAATTATAGAAACCGAGAGCTTGAGATAGACAGATTAGGACTCAATTATATCCATATCATCTGAAATTCAAGCAGTTTTCACCATGATGCCTCATGGATTGATTAATTAATCAACATATTAAGAGGCTAATGTTTAGTTTTTGGGATAGTATTATGATTGAGTGAGTTTATGGTGATATATGTATGCATACATACATACATACATACATACATACATATCCATAGAACCCAGTAATTCAAGTAATCATGATAATGTTATTCCCATTGTTTCCCTGTATTACAATACAATATATAATATTTTATTAAGACTATGGATAATTTAATGTTTCAACATTGGCCTTGAACATAAGAATAATATTTTCTTCTATATGCCAAGTTACAGTACACTCTGAGAGTGTTGATTTAATAACTATATTAAAATAACAGCATTAGGCATGTATTCAGCCTCATCTCTCTCCCTAATATACATTTTTACACCTTTAGTGACAAAATTATTCATCATCTTCTGCATGCACAACAAAGAAGGAGGGGAGAAAATTACCTATGTCTTCAAATAATTTATAACTAACTGGAGAAAGAGAAAGGAGCCTGGTCCATTTACTTCTTGGTGCAAGTGCAACTTACACTTTTGTAAATGAAGAGGGAAAGAAAGCACAGGCATCATCAATATTAAAGAAACCACTCACCCACAAGCATGTCTGGAAACAGAGTGTTTTCCTTCATAATCATTCTTTTCAGGCAGAAGCCCAGAAGAAAACAAAAGAAGGCAGATTTTCACTCTCATCTATTCAAATGTATTATTTCCTATGTTCTTACTTTCTTGTTTCAAAGGCAAGTTATGGTGTGTGTGTATGTGTGTGTGTGTGTGTGTGTGTGCCTGTGTCTGTGTCTTTCTGTTTCTCTGTCCCTTTGTCGATCTAAAGATAACTTTTAAAAGTAATATAGTTTATTTACCTCTGTTGTCCGAAGTGAAACTCTACATAGTTGGATATACCTTTGTTTGCGGCATACTATTTTAAATGAATGAATTGATAAAATGTTCACTTGAAGTTTTTCCTTTATTTCAATTTGAGAACTGATAAAGTCACAAGGCAAAATGTATCTCAATTAAACTGTTTCATTGTTGGAATCTTCTTAAAATGAGGGCAACTCAGGGACTTGTGAACCAAGTTCTTAAAACCATACTTTGGCTATGATTGATTATACTTCTCTGGAGCAAAATTCATGAAAATCCCAATTTCTAATATCTAGAAGTGGACATATAATTCTCATATTCATCTATCATTTAATACAGGGCTTGAGTTTCTTGTCTTGACTACTTCTCTTTGGGGTTATATTCAATGGATCCATTAAGCTGTTGCCTCTTTTTTAAAATTAGAAATCCAATGAAACAGATTAAACCAAACATGCTATGCACTCATAAGTGGATATTAGCTGCAAAGTAAAGAATAATAATGCTGAAAATCCACAGACCTGGAGAGGTTAAGTAACAAGGAAGACTCGGGGAAATGAGAGTTGAGTTCATGAACAACTCAGGGAAGGGCATTAGAATAGATATCAAAGGTGGACTGGTGGCAGGTGGGAATGAGAACAGGAGAATGGGGGATTGAGGATGGGAAAGACAACTCAAATTGGAGGGTATCTCAGAGATAAGACAGAAACCTAGTGAAATGGTAATTCTGTGAATCTATGAGAGTTGTCTTAGCTACCTAGAAATGGGAGATAAGGAGCCTGAACTGGACATCTCCAGTAATTAGGCAAGACTTCCTATGGAGAGTTTAGGATAGCAAGCAAGCCACAAAAATGTCCACATTCAATATGCCTCTCCTGCAAGACATGCTGGGAAAAAGGTGGTACAGAAATTGTGAGAGGGGCCAATGAATGACTAGTCTAGCTTAAGACTTAGTGCCATAAGAAGGAGTGACTTGTAACACTGCTTGGAGGGTAATGAACAATAAACCGGTAGCCCAGAGACCTAAAAGGGAACAAAACATGACCATAAAAAACAAACCAGAACCAAAAGAAAGTCAATAAAACTATTCCTAATGATATTCTGCTAGACATGTAGATAGGAGTCTATCACAGCGATCATCAGAGAGGCTTTAAGCAGTAAGTGACAGCAACAGGTGCAGTGACTCTCAGTTAAACATTCAGTAGAGCTCAGGGAGTCCTGTGGAAGATAGGGAGGAAGGAACCAGAGGGTTAAAGGACACCACAAGGTAACCCACAGATTCACTATACAGATATCCTATGGGAATACAGAGACTGAGCAGACATCAGGTAGCCTGTATGCATCTACTAGGCCCTCTTTCTATATGTTGTAGTTGTGTATCTTGGTCTTCTTGTTGTACTCCTGAAAGTGGGAATAGGGGTGCCTCTGACTCATTTGTCTGCTTTTTGGAGTCTTTTCTTCCCACTGGGTTGCCTCATCCAGCCTTAATATGAGTGGAGGCACCTAGTTTTATTTCAACATGATATAGCAGGTTTGGTCGATATCATAGGAGACCTGCTTTTTTTTTTCTGAAGGAAAACAGAGAGGGAGGAGATGGGAGGGAGATGGGGGAGGAAAAACTGGGAGACTGGGAGGGGAGGGGAGAGGGAGATGTGCCCTGGGGTTATAATACATGAGAGAAGAATAGAAAAGCAATAAAACAAAAACTCTGGTTTCACTTATTGCTACAAGTATTTTGAGGTTTGTAGAACATAAAGAGGTTTTTTGTTTGTTTTTTGTTTTTGTTTTGTTTGTATTTTTTTTTTTTGGCTTGGAAAGTTTAGGAAGATTTGTATAATGTAATCTACACTTAACATTAGTTTGGTTGATATTTGTCTGTTCTAAGGCCACTCTCTCAAAATACTTAAGAACAGGCAAATGAGCATGGTTTAGGGTTTAAGAGAATGGAAGATGTTATAGATTCAGTGTGCTAATATCAATGGAATGGGTGAGGTTTCCACAAAGATTTTTTTAAGGTGTATGTGTGTGTGTGTGTGTGTGTGTGTGTGTGTTGGTGCAATACACACAAAAGACAGAAGAGGGAATATGATCCACTGAATTGGAGTTTCAGATGGTTGTAAGAGACATTATATTAGTGCTAGGAACAGAACAACAGAAACAGAACAGAACAGAACAGAATAGAACAGAACAGAACAGAACAGGACAGGACAGGACAGGACAGGACAGGACAGGACAGGACAGGACAGGACAGAACAGAACAGAACTGAACTGAACAGAACAGAACAGAACAGAACTGAGCTGAACTGAACTGAATATGTTCTTAACTGCTGAGCCATTTCTCTAGGCTTGGGTGAAGTGTTTTACAATCTCCCCTTTTTACCTATATGTAAACCTGTATGTCAAGGTTTCTTTATTGCTAGAAGTCCACCTGATTCCAGTCTTTCTCTGAGTCTATGATATACAAATAAGGAATGTAGTTCATCTAAAAGTATATTTGGCAAAACTGGTTATGTCATGGGGCCAGAGTCCTTGGAAGAGCAGCAGCTTTGAATCCAGAGAACCAACTATTCTAACACTAAGGGGTTAGTCACACCACTCAAGTGGCAGGAAAGGCTTTTTCCTGCAGTGGACTCCCTTTGTAAACTTCTTATGCTTTGTTTTTTAAACTCTCAAGGCAGAAAGTGGTCAGGGCCTCTTCTTGAGGAACTCAGGCAGCCAGGTGCCAGCCCCTAACAATTATAATTGCCACAAAGGACCTCTCCAGCCCCTCAAGAGGGCCATTCCCAGATTATGCTAATTTTAGGTGAAAACTCTGAACAAAAACTGTTAATCCCTAAATGGGAAAAGCCACCAATCTCTGAACTTCCCACAGAAACACCAATTCCTGAGCATGAAAGCCCACCCGTCCATGAATAGAAAAAGCCACCAGTCCATGAGCTCCACTAAGCTCAGGATTTGAAATCCTCACCAACAGACTGGGAAAGGATCTTCACCAACCCTAAATCTGACCGAGGGCTAATATCTAATATATACAAAGAACTCAAGAAAGTAGAACCCAGAGAACCAAATAACCCCATTAAAAAGTGTGGTACGGAGCTAAACAAAGAATTTTCACATGAAGAACTTCGGAGAGCTGAGAAACACCTTACGAAATGTTCAACATCATTAATCATTAGGGAAATACAAGTCAAAACAACCCTGAGATTTCCCCTAACACCAGTTAGAATGGCTAAGGTCAAAAACTCAGGAGACAGCAGGTGTTGGCGAGGATGTGGAGAAAGAGGAACACTCCTCCACTGCTGGTGGGATTGCAAGAGGGTACAACCACTTTGGAAATTAGTCTGGCGGTTCCTCAGACAACTGGGCATGTCACTTCCTGAGGACCCTGTTATACCACTACTGGGCATATATCCAGAGGATTCTTCAGCATGCAATAAGGACACATGCTCCACTATGTTCATAGCAGCCCTATTTGTAGTTTCCAGAAGCTGGAAAGAACCTAGATATCCTTCAACGGAGGAATGGATACAAAAAATGTGGTATATTTATACAATGGAGTACTATTCAGCCATTAGAAACAATGAATTCATGAAATTCTTAGACAAATGGATGGAGATGGAGAACATCATACTAAGTGAGGTAACCCAGTCTCAAAAGATCAATCATGGTATGCACTCACTGATAAGTGGATATTAGCCTAGAAACTTTGAATACCCAGGACATAATCCACAAATTAAATGAAGTTCAAATGAATGGAGGAGTGGCCCCTGGTTCTGGAAAGACTCAGTGCAAGAGTATAGGGGAATTCCAGAACAGGGAAGTGGGAAGGGGTGGATGGAAGAATAGGGGGATGGAAGAGGGCTTATGGGACTTGCGGGGGAGTGGGGACCCAGAAAAGGGGAAATCATTTGCAATGTAAATAAAAAAAATCCTCACCCTAGAAATCCCCATCCCCAAGAACCTCTATATAAGCATCCCACTCTATCTAATTCCCTGCTCCTTCCTGGAATCATGAGCTCCTGGATTCATTCCTCACACACCCTGGAGCCCTCCTATAAATCTTTATTTTTTATGAGATTTCCTGCCTTTTGTAACTCATCAGAAGACAAGAAGCAAAGAAGAGACAAAGGAAAAAAAGCAAACAGAAGTTGTAGCTGCTTGTATTCTAATGCTAATTATGTTGCCCCAAAACTCTTTGCATAAGAACCTCTGCATACAGCTTCTGGGAACCTGCCCCTAGTTGGTTCTGATGGGTAAATAAAAGATGCCAACAGCCAATAGCTGGAGAATACAGATAGAGGCAGGATGTTTAGAATTCCTGGGCTTAGGACCCAGAGAAGAGGCAGGAGGAGGGAGACCTGCCAGGTTGGAAGACTGGAGGAGTGGAGAGACAATGCTTAAGAAGAGAGCAGGGCAGAGGCATGGCCACCACGTGAAGGAGCTGGGAAAGTGCAGCCCAAAGGGCTGCCTAACTATGTCAGGGCAGACAAGACAGATTAGCATCATTAGTTATTAGTAAATAATAACTCAGGGTTAACTACACAGAGTTTATCAGTGGCCCAGCTAGTGTCACATTAAAATATAAAGGCTTTGTGTATCTTCCATTTTGAAACATAAACCATTGAGACAGGTAGTGGACCAACAGATGCTAGGGTTTATTTAAATTATTCATTCCACAGCAAGGAGCAAGGCTGAGGCTCCCGAGCTTCTCAGCCCAGCTATAGGGGATTCTCGCCCCTGGGAGCTGCAATGCCTCTGCTGTGGAGGCTTCTTCTCAGATATGTGTGGTTTGGTTCCTGAGCTCCCATGTCTCAGGATGCTTTTCCATTGACACACTATCCCACCTCAGAGTTGTGTGGTTACTGGGTGAGTCTCAGAACATCTTCATATCTGAACAGAAAAGCCAACAACTCTGGTTATCAGTGGCAGGGCCCCAGGGTGCTTGATCTGTGATGCATTTGATATATCCTATATTCCTTTTGGACAGCATTCCTTGATTGACTTCTTGTTGACTCTATCCTATTGTATGGTAGTTTTTTGCTGATAGTGTTATATTTTTCCTTTTAGGAAAACGGTAGAAGATGCTGTAATTCTTGATATACTTGTTTGCAATAAAACATAGCTCGTGCAACATCTCCTGAAACCAGGTTTCCTATCTTCTTTAACTCCTCATCCCCTGGCTTTCCCCCCCTGGAACCATGCCAATGAAGAATAACCTGTTGGTTCAGGTCATAGTATGCTCTTCATTCTCAGACTTTTACACTTTTTGTTTATGATCTGTTTCCTGTAGCCCATGATAGCTTCAACTTGCTATATAGTTGAGGCTGTCATTGACTTTACCTGTTGCTGTCTCTTGGGAGTTAGTATTACAGGAACCCATCACACACATAGCACTTGTACTATTTCAACAATATTTTTCATATCGTTTTATTTCAAGTGTATGGAATATATACCATGAAATAGCAATGTTTCAAGGAGTATTATCTCCATAGGTGCCATTTTCAGTTTTATTTTCCAGGAAGAGGAAGATGTAGGTCATGAAAAGTATTTGTATCTCAGAACATGTGCCTTACAAAATTTCAAATCATTTGCTGTAAAACAAGTTTCTCTGTTTCAACACAAAGCTCCCAGGTCCAAATGAAGCAATTTACAAAGTCATTTGCAGTTCTTCAGACTTCTGGGTAATGTGTCAGGTTCACAACCATGGCCTTACCTCAGGTAATTACTGCCTGGACAGGGAATTGTAAAGGAGCAGAATAAATAGAGCACATTTTAGACTGATGTCAACATTTGGGCTGACAAATGATGTTTTCTTCATTTTGATTTCTTAGTAGAAGGTAGACTACTAGATCATTTAAGGAATAAAAGATTGAACTGAAAAGTCAAAACCTTGAATAATCAATCATCTAGCATTTCAGAAACTACAAAAACACATGCAGACACAATGTACTAGTTTTAAAAATATCAATCTATAGAATATTGTTCTTAAAGCTTTCTCCTCTCCTCCTCATTATATCTGCTAACTCACTTGTATCTTAGTAGCTATTAACTCAAATGCTGAACCAATCTTGTTTCTTTTTTTGCTTTAAAACTAATTTTTCATATATATCAAAGCATCCATCAATATCTCATTTCTTATCAGATCACATCATGACCTAAAAACATAAGTTCTTTATCATTTTATGGGCAAAATTTAAGATTCTTATCAGCTTTTCACCAACAGAATCTACATTATACCATTCATTGGGAGAAAAGAATAATTATCCTCATAAAATCATTGTAATTGAAGATTTTTATATCCATGTGTAGAAAGATAAACCTACTAAATAACTTGCCAGATTCTTTTCTACAAATATAAAGATAGAAAACAACTGTGAAATACTATCATATAAGTAGTTGAGATGGTATAAAATATTCACCTTTTCATATACAATGGACTGAAAATGTGAATACTCTCCTGAGTGGCATTAAATATTATAAAACAGTTATATTTGACAACTATTCTGTATTGAAATTCAGTTACTCAATTGTCAGTACACACAGATTGTTAAGAGTATTTGGGGAGAGAGCTCAGTTGGTAGAGAGATTGCCATAGAAGTATAATGATCTCCATTTGGCTCTCCATTACCAGAAGGTAATGAGAAAGCTAAGTGCATACATAATACCAGCACTGGGAAAATGAAGACAGGTAGATTCCTATATCTTGCTGACTAGTTATTCTAGCCAAACTGATGAGCTCTGGGTTCAGTGAAGAGTCCTTGTTCCAAACACCAAGCTGGAGAATGACCAGAAAGGACAAATTACATCCATAGCCGGCTCCTGCACACATGTTTGCATATGCATCCATATGCATCAATGTACAAAAAAAATTAGACACATATGTATACTACATATGCATAAACAGAAAAATAAATCTTAGAAACAAAATCACCAATATGCTAATGATTTTGTTGCTGTTGCTGAAATTGAGCAGGATATTTTAAAATTTTTTACTGTTTGGTTGAAATAATTTTTTTTCCTTCTTGGTGCCAGAGAGCATATCATTTTGAAATTCCATTCCAAATACTCATTCTAGCACTTAAAGTCTTGAAATAGACCTATGATGAGTGGATGAGCACACATTCTGTCTCTGGCCTTACTATGAAGCAGAGAAGGCATCTAGTGAAGTGTGACATGACCAAAGATGATATAAAATGATGAGATGCAGGATTTCAATTTTATACTGTTCTCACCTGCTAAATTGCCAAAGGTTAGAACAAAGAATCTTATATGCAGTCTAAATACTTATTGTACATTGTTCATGAATTTTAAGTACTGATGATTCTTGTTATTTTTATTTGTATTCTATAATGTTATAAAATAACACATGAGCAAGGGAGTGGGTGGTTATGAGTTACTATTCTTTAAAAAAAAAAAAGGAAAATTATGACCCCGTAGCCTTCTTTCATCAACTCTATCATGTAATCAATATTCAACCTTGTTTTTGTATGTTCCTTCCCAAAGTCGCACTGTTTAATATATCCATTAACTATTAATTACTAATTTCCTGAAGTATATCTTAAAATAATCAGCAGGAAAGGGATCATTCTTCTCTGTACATTGTGCAATGTGACCTTAATATTTTTGGGAGTTTCAACATATGAATGCTTTCTTCAATATTTTTGCCCCCTTTGTATTGATGTTCATTTGAGAGCTACAAATTTACTATGATTTTTCACCCCTTCTATTGTTTTTTCATGCCTTAATTGTTAATTTAGCAATTAGGTCTGCTTCTGCATGTTTAAACCACCAAATTTCTAGTTTCTTTTTGGTGATGTATGTGCATTTTTAGTGACTGACATTGAACTCAGGGCCAACAACACTATTACATGTCTGAACAAAATATAGGTAACAAATATTATTTTTGTTAAGCATTACATAGTCTCTCTGTACTATTATCACAGAGCACTCCAGTAGATGAGTAAATTTAGACAAGAAAATATCCATCAAACAACATGAAGTAATGTGTTTATAGAACTAGAGTTGAGGAAAAGTAGTGGAAACCTTGTCCGACCAGAACTGAGTCTTTCTGTGTGTGTGAGATTTTGTAGATGACCGCAAAACTCTCAATATTGACTTGTATTTGCAGGTGCATCTTAGGAAATACTAAAGAGTAACTGTAAAATATCCCCTTGTATTATTTATATGACCATGAAAATAAAAAAAAAAGAAAGCCTGGAAGAATATTTTTATTGTGTTTTTGTCTATTCTTTTTACTTGACATGTGGAAACTAGCATGTCACTTATGTGGTAGCTAATGCTCCTTGTGTTTGCTACATTTCCTTAAACATATTATACCTAATATAGTTACTAATATTTATTGTTATATTTATTATTATGAGCAAAAGTTAAAGGTATGACTAATTTACTCACACCTCATAAGACGCAAAACTAATGGTTAGAATATATTAAAGACTTACATATGATGGCATAGTCATAAAATGAGAAATAGAGTATTAGAAAAAGGATAACAGATCTAATACCATCTCTATACTTTTGTGTTTTATGAGAAACTGTGAAAATTGTAAATTTGAAGATAGTCACACACCGGCAAGAAAGGGAACCAGTTCTCCATGTCTCTGGGGAATAGATATAACTTTAACATTTTTGCCTTTGGAATTTTAAACTATTATTAAAGAAACTATTATTGCTAACTCATATGTTATAAAATGAAGACTGTGGTAATTCAGAAGAAAATGCTTTCACAAACACCCATGGCATTTTTGGATACATTGATATTGGGGTACCAATTATCCTATTAAAAGATACTTTGAAATTACACAACTCTGTGCAATATGAAAGTGACACAGGAAGTAAATGAAAGTTTAGAAAATAATGTGCTATTTTGGAATATTACAAAAGCACCGTTTCTAATAAGTGAGGAACAATGGCTAATTGATATACTGATATTAGCCTAATAAGATACCTGGTTGAAACAATTAATTGTGGGTCCCAATATCATAAATTGGAATAAAAATATATTACTTAAAATAAAATCACAAAGTAGAGGCTGGAGAGATGGCTCAGAGTTTAAGACTGCTCTCCACAAGTACTGAGTTCAAAACCCAGTAACCACATGGTGGCTCACAACCATCTGTAATGAGATCTGACTCCCTCTTCTGGAGTGTCTGAGGATAGCTACTGTGTACTTAACATATAATAAATAAATACATTCTTAAAAAAGTTGCAAAGCCTGAAAATATTCTTAGGAATGTTTTCAAAATTAAGAATGGCATATTACTTTCAAATATCACTCAAACCTCCATTATGAAATACATTTATAGATTTAACAACAGATAAAAATAAGTACTTTAAAATCAGTTTACTCAAAAGAAAGTCAACATAACATATATGGTTGAGGCTTAGTTTCCGTAACAAAAACCCATGCAAACAATTAGAAAAAATTAATAATAGTATTTTATTTTACAAATATGTCAAGTGAATGGCTATGTCTAGAAGAAAACATGAGGTAAAATGGTTTATACCCTTAGTCCTTGGAGAATGCCCATGTGTATACTTGGGCAGAAGAAGACCTAGAAAGAAGAGTAAGACAGTAGCTAAAAAGTCACTAAAAACACAAATTGACTACAAAGCCAACTAAAATATCACTCTCTTATCCATGCCAACAAGTCATAGAAGGCACATCGAAAGTAGATACTCTGTAATGTAATTGATGGCCTTGCAAAGAATCGGCATAATAACAAGCCAAAATTCTCTGAGTAAACTGAAAAAAGATGAAAAGATAAATGGTGAGAAGATTCCTATATATCTGAGGAAGATACAGCTCGATGCAGTGTAAGAGAGGACTTTAAAACATTGAAGATTTAAAAAAATAGTAGCATAGTAGTAATGACAAGAATGGTCTAAATGGAATGGTAAGATGTGAAAAGAAAAACTCCCAGGTACAATGAAGAACACTGAAACCTTAGGATTGGCACCTGTAGGCAAGTCTGTGTGGCCCTTTCCAGTAAAGTTTAAATAGCAAGAGAAGACCTACTCTTTAACATGGGTGGCATTGCATGGGCTAGGGATCCAGAAGGAAGAAAACGGTAAATGGAGAAAGAAGAATCTTGTGAACCTTGATGTGCTCTGATCTACTGAGATGTGTTTAAGCATGCTCATAATCCCACTATCTTTCCCTCCCTGCATCACGTGATTGACTCTAACTCCTTAACCTATATTTTACCAAAGCAATGAGATAAGCAACTGGCAAGTATGTCACCCCAAGTATTGAATGCTAACTCCTACCTAAAGCAAGCAAAATACTAACACACTGTGCTTCCTGTCTCAGAATTCAGTGAATAGTTTTCATTTAGTTTTGAGCATCATGTTTCAATTACTTTAAGCAAACTTAAAAGCATGACATTCAACTCCAGGAAAGCAGAGGACAAATCTATGATGTCATGATAAGAAATATAAGTAAATGTAAATGTAACATGAGTCATAATAAAAGACATAGAAAGTTATAGTGACTGGAAAGGCACAATGAATTGTGTGGTGCTTTAAGTGCACTATATGTTGATTTGAGTGGTGGTCTCAAGGAAAATATTATTGGAAATGAAGTACTGAGAGTGTATATATATATATATATATATATATATATATACATTTTGAAGTATAACAATATATCTAGATTGCAAATAGTGCAAAATGTAGTTATATTTTATTTAAAATAATACTTTAATAATTCTTAGAGAATTTTATATACTTAATTTAGATCACATTCATTCTCTCCCTCTCAATTCATCAGAGATCTACATCACTTTCCTACTCACCTAACTTCATGTTTACTTTTTCTTCCTCCATCTATGCTAAAAAAAATTAGTTGAAAGATAAAAGGAGTCTAGAAAGTAAGCTTCTGATTCTTTACCATGCAGATATTTGTCCTATTTATAGATTTCTTTAAGGGAGAATGGACCACATATTAATTTTGCATCTTCAGATGTGTTTCTGTCTATTTTGAAAAGAAAGCTCTTAGTATATTTCATATAAAATAATTCATTTATAACAATGATTATTATTTCTGTGTCCCTTTTTCAGAATCCAGGAAAAATATGGTTGTTTAAGAAACTAGTTTTAGCAGTGAGACAAAGTCAAGTTCATCATACAACATGGTGAAACTATGAAGAGCTCATTGAGTCTTTTAGTTTTAACTGATAGTCTTCACAAAAATGTCTACTCCCGAGTGCTTTATAACCTCATAGGACCTCAGGGCTTGGAAAGCTCCATCTGCATTTTCAACAGCATCCTCATCCCTTATTTTAATGAAGCGTGTGCTTTTTCTGTCTCCATCTGCCTTTTGGGACATACATTTGCCTCTTGCTTCCTCTTTTGTCTTTTGATGATGGGCGTTGGCAGACACCATGCTAGCTAAACAACAACATTGTACACAAAAGAACCAGGTACTAAAGAATTTTCCAGTAGGAAAATGCATCTGAAATGAGTAGAATATGTGGTAGACTCTAGTGGAGGCTGATTAGCCTAAGACATTTTATAATAAATGATGTAGTGTTACCAATGCCTGGCAGTAGTATCGTCAATATTATTTGGAAGGAGCCCATTTGTAAGTTAAGGGATATCATTCCATATCTTGATTGCTTAAAACTATACATTCCTGGGTGTATACCCAGAGGATTCCCCACAATGTAATAAGGATACATGCTCTACTATGTTCATAGCAGCCCTATTTATAATTGACAGATGCTGGAAAGAACCCAGGTATCCCTCAACAGAAGAGTGGATGGAAAAAATGTGGTGTATCTACACAATGGAGTACTATTCAGCCATTAGAAACAATGAATTCATGAAATTCTTAGGCAAATGGATGGAGCTAGAGAACATCATACTAAGTGAGGTAACCCTGACTCAAAAGGTGAATCATGGTATGCACTCACTAATAAGTGGATATTAACCTAGAAAACTGGAATACCCAAAACATAATCCACACATCAAATGAGGTACAAGAAGAACGGAGGAGTGGCCCCTGGTTCTGGAAAGACTCAGTGAAGCAGTATTTGGCAAAACCAGAATGGGGAAGTGGGAAGGGGTGGGTGGGAGGACAGGGAGAGAGAAGGGGGCTTACGGGACTTTCGGGGAGTGGGGGGCTAGAAAAGGGGAAATCATTTGAAATGTAAATAAAAGATATATCGAATAAAAAAACATATACATTACTAGAAAAGAAAGAGTACCAACTAAGTATGTTCTCCTTTGAAAATAATGTATTTCTAATTATCTCCCATGTTCCTTGAAATATTTTAATGTCATGATGTAGTTTATGTCCAATTTATTTCTTGATAAGCGTTGTACTGCATTTAAAATAACTTTGTCACAGTAAGATTTACATCTGCGGCATACTTAGCTTTTCATATTCCTTTTAAAATTATATACACATCTGATGGTGTTACCACAACAAATGGTATACTCAATTGATAGAACAACCTACTCATATCTTCAAACTTAGTGCAGCTTTTTTTTTTTTTGTAGCTGTTCTGAACCTCATTCATGGACTCACTTTGCAAGCTCATTTCTTTGATTATAGCTAACACTCCAAGCAAGAAGTGCTGCATTTTATCATCTTCCAGCTTCACTATTGAGTGACCTCAACATTTTCAACTTTTTTTCCACTGACTCAAAAATTATATTCCAGATGTGATAAAGGCAACTATAAAAATCTGGCTTATTTGTGATGTCTTACACTAATAAAATCAGCTTCATTTGTAAAAGATCATACTATAATTAGTGTAATGGCAACCCTACTTTCAATAGTCTCTTCATACAACCAGCAAAGAATGCTTCCAAGTGATAATCCAGGTCTCATGACACAAGAAAGTTCTGATTCATATTGTACCACACTTATGATTCAGAAAGCTGGCATAAAGATTTGATCAACTGCAAATTTACATGTGTATAGAAATGCAAATATGATGGTGATAATTGCCAAGCACTTAAAAGCACAACTGCCATTATTTAAAGTGAAACTGAACTTTAAAAATTGTATTGTGTCCATGAGAAGTTGCTCTAGTTTACCTTTGGCACATATGTCACTTTGTAATTAGCCTTTTAAAATCTTTTGGAAATTATTACAATTAAGATAGTGAACCATTTTTAGAACTATGGTATTCAAATTCTAAATATGAACTAATGAATATTATGATTCACTTAAAAATTTAGGGTAATAAGTGGATATTAATTAGCCCAGAAGCCCTGAATACCCAAGGCACAAATTGCATAAGAAATGACTCCCATGAAGAAGTATGGAGAGGGTCCTGATCCTGGAAAGGATTGATCTAGCATGGGAAGGGAATATAAGGACAGAGAAAAAGGAGGGAGGTGATTGGAGAAGGGATGGAGAGAAGGTTTATGGGACATATGGGGAGGGGGGATCCGGGAAAGGGGAAATCATTTGGAATGTAAACAAAGAATATAGAAAATAAAAATATTAAAAAAATTTAGGGTAATCCAAACTCTAGCATTTATAGGTGTGATATATACACATATGTATAAATTTATATGGTGATACACTTTTCCATAATTAGACATTAAACTAGCCATTTTATGGTGAACCAAACATAACTGTTTAAACTAATAACACCAAAATACAGAAAGCACCCGCATAAGTAAGTAAATTACTTTATTAAAGTGTCAGAATCTTCAAATTCTAGTAAATCTTCCTTAGATTTACAGAACACTAAGCATCCCAGACATTTATGATTGAACAGCATCACAATGAATTAATTAGTCACTGGAAAATTAGATCTATAAAACTACTCAAATTGGTGTTAGTATATTATTTGGGGACTAGGGGAACTTCTAAAATAGGGTGTGACTAAATACACACAAGGCCTTGCAGGGACGTCATCGTCACCTGAGGTTTGACTTCACCTTCTTCTCTCACACCCTCTCTATGCTCCTCCACTTTCTGCACTGAGATGGTGGGGGGAGAAGATGTTCACCAAGTACTTGATCACTGAGGTTTGTGGAGATCAATGGGACATGACGTTTATGCAACACTAATTGATATCCTAACATGGATAGGGGAAATCTCACAAGGCCCAAACTCTAGAGAAGACTGACTGGGAAATAATGGCTGCTAATAGGGGGAACTGTCTTTTATGGTTAATAACCACTTAAAAGTGAGTATGTATCACGCATGTCTTTTGGGGACTGGGTTACCTCACTTAGGATGGTTTTCTCACATTGCATGCACTTGCCTGCAAAATTCATGATGTCTTTTTTTTTTAACACCTGACTAGTATCCCCTTGTGTAGATGTATCACATTTTCTTTATCCATTCTGCAGTTGAGGGACACCTAGTTTGTTTCTAATTTCTGGCTAATATGAATACAGCTGCTAAGAATATAGCTGAGCACTTTGTTGGACAGTGGAATGTTTGTCTATTTTCAGTAGTGGTATAGCTGGGTCTTGCAGTAGAACTACTCCCGTTTTCTGAGAAACCACCAAAATGATTTCCAAAGTTATTGTACATGTTTTCACTCCCACCAACAATGGATGGGTGATCCACATACTCCATGTCCTTGCTAGCACGTGGTACCTAGTGAGTTTTTTTAATCTCAGTCATGAGTTTTTTAATGGGATGGGTGTTAGATGAAATCTCCATGCTACCCCCCACATACCCAAAGTTCCTAACCTAGAATGAAGGCCCAAGTGAAAATGCTTGAATCTCAGTCAGAAGGGTGAATAAAACAGTCATTAGAGGAAGCTAGAAAGAGGGACATTGGAGGGAATGGGAGATGGGAGGGAATTGGGGGGTCAGTATCCGGTGTGAGGAGGGATAGGAGAAATGCCTAGATGGCAGGAGAATGAATGGAATTCTGCAACTGATATGGGTGGAGAGATGGGAGTATCTTCAGGACAAGAGAGAGACATGGAATAAAAGAGGTGCCCACAAATCAATAGGGGTGACTTTAGCTCTGACTCACAACATTGGAGATATGGAACCTGAAGAGGCCACCTCCTGTAGCCAAGCAGAAATTCCATTGGAACGATAGGGACACCTACCTACCCACAAAACTTTTGACTCAAAATTTATCCTGTCTACAAGAAATGCAGGCACAGGGAATGGAGCAGAGACTGGGGGAATGGCCAATCAATAACTGTCCCAACGTGAGACTCATTTCATGTGCAAACACCAATCCCTGGCACTATTAATGATTGTAAATTTATTTACAGACAGGAGTCTAACATGACTGTCCTCTGAGAGGCTCACTCCAGCCACCAACTCAGACAGATGCAGATATCTATAGCTAAGCAGTGGATGGATACTTGGGACTCTTACGAAGAACAGGAGGAAGGACTGTGAGCTCCAAAGTGAATAGGAACTCCACAGGAAGACCAACAGAGTCAACTAACCTGGACCCGTGGAGGTCTCAGAGACTCAACCACCAATCAAAGAAATTACACACCCGGAACCTAGGCATCCCTGCAAATATGCAGCATAAGTGCAGCTTGGTTTTCCACAACTTGAGTGGGGCCTATCCCAAAATCTGTTGCCTATATGTGGGATATGTTCTTCTAGCTTTGATGCCTTTCTGACTTCAGTGGGACAGGATGTGCCTAGCCTTAAAGGAAAGTGAAGTGCCGGGTGGTGTATAATCGGGGCAGGAGTCACCTGCTCAAAGAAGAAGGGAGTATGCCTCTGCATTTGCATTTTGATGTTATTTTGAACAATTATTTTTGATTTTCCATGACATGGCTATTTTAATTCCTAATTATGGAAAAGCATATCACCATATAAATATATGCATATGTGTAGATATGTATATCTATAAATGTTAGGGTTAGAGTTACCCTAAAACCAACCTGGCTTTCTGGAGTCTATACCATTTACCATGTAGAGATGTGGCCAAGATGGGCTGTCATGAGAGCATTTATCAGGCTGGGTAGATTCTCAAACTGCCAGACTAGAAGCCAAGTAATATGAGGTTACCCTCCCTAGGGCAGTTTGCTACAGGAATAAAACATGGGTACCTATGATAGGTTATCTTACAGTCATTTAAAATAAAAGGCATACATAAAAATAAAAAGTCAGTGTAACAAGAAAAATTATAAGACTTTGTTTTCAAGTTTTTATATTCTAAAAGACTGCTTATATTCATTTTTGATACTCTTTTTTCATTTTGCAGAATATGTTTAGACATATACCAAGTACATACATAACATAATGAACTTAGTTATCATTATAATCACCATAATTTTCTATTTTTTTAACATATAAAAGGCCATTTTTTTTCAACAGAGGAACCTTAACTAACTGGCCGTAAAATAAAATCTATAAACTAAAATTCTAATTGGTCACAAAAGTTATATTTCTCATTTGTGCTTCTGCATCTATGTGCTTGAGATCATTCCAAAATATTCTAGGTTGTTATTTATCTATATCTTAAGAAGCAATATTGTACACATGTAGTCTCATTGTTTTTGCCTGAATTATATGTTAAATCTGGAATACCTTGACGGGTTTGTGCAATTATTTTTCTATGTCCCTAATTTTCCTATTGTGTAGTTCACATCTGGAAAGAAGTTAACTTATTCAGTATAATTTCTTTCAACCAATTAAAAATTTTGATCATTTATCAGAGTGCTTTTCAGAATATAGACACACATACACACATGTATTTTGTATTGTCAGTATATACATATATACTATATACATATGTGTTCTGCAGTGTAGTAATATATGTAGATACATATATATATGTGTGTGTGTGTTTGTGATTTTATATACTCATACACATTTGCATGTGAGAATATTTGTATCAGTTCTAAGTTGACTCTACTTTACATTTAAATTTTCCCCATTTCCTGCTACTTGAATAAGCCAAGTGCATTTGAGCCACATACTCTTTTTATTCTGTTTCATTAATTCTTCTCTCAAATATTACATCCTGACCACAGATTTCCCTACATCCTCTCCTCCCAGTCACTCCTTCTTCACCCCATGCCCAGACCACTGTTCCTCCTTTCCCTTCAGAATAGGGCAGGACTCATAGGGAAATCAAATAAATATGACATATGAAATTATAACAAAACTAGACATGTCCCCTCATATTACAGCTGGGTGAGGTAACCAGAGGAAAAGAATCCTAAAATCAGGGCAAAGAGTCAGAGATAGCTTTCACTCACACTGTTTGTAGTCCCTCAAGAAAACTGTGCTACACAGCCATAATATATATGCACAGGGCCTAGGTCAGAACTGTAGTGTCTGTGGCTCAGTGTCTGTGAGCTCATATGAGCCTTGGTTAGTTGATTCTCTATGCCATTTTCCTGTAGTCTCCTTGACCCCATTGGTTTATATAATCTTTCTTCCCCTTATTCTTGAGGATTCCCTGAGCTCTATTCTACCTAATATTTGTCTCTGTGGGTCTCTGCATCTGCTCCCATCAATTGCTGGGTAAAGCCTCTCTGATGGAGATTATGCTGGGTTCCAGGCTACCAGTATAGCCAAGTACAATTTATACCATATATACTATATTGGTGTGTGTGTGTGTGTGTGTGTGTGTGTGTGTGTGTGTGTATGTATGTATGTATGTATGTATTATACACATGCACTTGTAGGGAAGCATCTAAGTCTGCCATTTTGTGTGCTATACTATGGTACATCTGTTAAGGTACATATATTTAAAACCCAATATGAGAGATACTTTGAAACTGTACATATAATGAACTTGAATTCTAGCAAATGCAATAAGAGCTAAAATGTTTGTCATTTCTGCTCATGGACGATAAACCTTTAACAGTGTCACCTTTATAATTTAATTATGCTCTGCCAGAGGAAAATGGATGCTAGGTATACTCTGAAAACCTTAATGTGTTCAGGCTTTTACCATCCTAGTCTTTGGCCCCTGCCCTCTACACACTGCATAGGAACCAGAAAATCATTGTTATGTGACTGGGAAATAAACTTCTATTATAGTTGAGTCATTTTATAATTTGAATTTATTTGTTACAATAGCTAACCTTTGCTACCATGTTCCTCTAATAGTTGCAGTTATATGAGGAAAACAAATTCACATATATTACCACACTGCAGTTTGGCCATTTACAGAATATCGTAACAAAGAAAAGCTGAAGTATAGAAATTGAAGAACCATTACAGTCTACATTTTAACAACCAAGCTGTATGTCAAAACCTAATGTTATGAATGAAAGCCTCATCATGCCTTAAATACTCATAATCATTACACCTAGAGAATTCAACTACTCTGAATGTTCTTACTATGTCTCACAAAATAATAATCCTAAATTTAAAAGCAAACAACCAACCTGTTAGAGTTGATAAGTTTGGATAATAGAGTATATCCACACTACCTTTACTGCACTGAGTACAATATTATTCCAACTAAAAGTCTTTTTCAATCTATCACATGCACATTATTTCATGTATATTAACTATAATCCAATCAAGTGGACATCATTTTATTCATTCTCTTGAACAACGTATATATCCTAGTTTCACTTTTGATGCTATGATCAAAGCAAGTTCATGAAGGAAGGGTTTCTTTAGCTTACAATTCCAGGTTACTGTTCATTACTGTAGAGAAGCCATGATGGAGCTCAAAATAGGTAGTCATGTTATATCAACAGTCAAGTGTGAAGAGAAATGAATTGTTTGCAAGCTTACTTGCTTATTCTTCGACTTGCTTACTTGCTTGCTTATTGTTCTTCAGGACTCCATGCCTAAAGAATGATGCTGCCCATTCAGCCATGTCTTCAACATGCAATCACCCACAGATTTCTTTATAGATCAATCCAATATGGACAAAAACTAGTGGACAGGCCCCAGGAGAGTCTAAGTTGTGTCAAGTTGGCAAAACTAACCACAAAAGGTATAAGGAAAGGAAGAAAGTAAGGTTGGTTATTAGTCGCAAAAGTTTCATGGACAAGAGAAATACAGTTTAGTGTCCTTTAGCATAGCAAAGGGGTTCTAGTTAACAATATTTATTGTGAACTTCCATGGAGTTGAGAGAATTGCTTTTTTACTGTTTCAAAACCAAAGAGAGTGAGTTGTGTGTGATAATTAGTCTGTTGAATAATCCCACAATCTATAAATGAATGCAAAGGAAGCCAGCAGTGTAGCTTAGTAGCAAAGTGCTTGTTATACAAGCTTGGCAGAATGGATTCACTGCCCAGTTCCTACATGAAGGCAGAAGGAGAGAGCTGATTCCATAAATTTGTCCTCCGAGTTCCACATGCACTCTGTAGCATGTGCATCCCCCAAAAGTAAATATAATTTTTTAAAAATTACCCATATATTCCATATATCTATTTAACTGTCATGTCTTGATTAAAATAAAACCCAAAAGTATATAAAGTGATTGGAAAAGGGCTGAGGTATCAAAGCTCTGAGGCCAGCTCCCAGTCACCTACTTCTTCTAGCTAGGAATCACTTCCAAAGTATGTAACACCCTTCCCAGATAGAAACAATGGCCTGAAAAATATTCCACAAAGCCATATTTAAGTGGATAACCACAGCAGTGAGGCTCACTGGACATGGCTGTAAAGCTGGGTCAGTCTTTTAAAATTCTTTTTACAGGAGATTATTCTCTTTGCATATATTTACATTCATATAAAATTTATTTCAAAATCATCTTTTTTTTTAACCTTCTAATTTATCTACTACCTTTTGGTACTTCTGTGTACAATACATAGTACTGTGAACTTGTTACAAAGAAAAGCCAAGAGCCAAGAATTTAATACATTCCTTAAAGGGACACAGAGGATGGGTCTTGGTTCTGCACCATAGATCTTTATTTCAATTCCTAGATGGAAGGTGAGCTTCATTGTCTTCACAGGCTTGAGTTGTCCTCACTATTCTATTATTTGTATTCTCAAGAACTTCACTTATTACTGTGAGTTCAGAGAGTTGAAACTCAATAAAGAAAGAAAATCACAAGTTTTAAACATTTTTATGTGGTTTATAAAAAAAAAAGTCATTTTGAACAGCTTGCAGTGATCAAATAGAGACTTTCATACATAAACTACAATAAAGCCAATGGTATCTAAAGTATATGTTTCATTGAAAATCACTTCTTGTTTCACATACAAAATAATAGATTTTTAGAATATAGAAAGCACTGTTTTTACAAATAGGTGAAAGAAAATATAGCCATACCATTAATGTTTTTAAAAGATATTTCTGAATTTTACACAGTTAGAGATAGCACAAATGTTAGAATATAAGGCACCAGAGAACACACACAGATACTCTTAATGCTGAAAAGAATGTTTTTATGGCAGGGCAGAGGCTACATGGGGAACTTGTCCACTCAGTTCCACGGGTTATTTTTGGTTTTGATTTTTTTTTGGTTGCTGTTTTGTTTTTGTTTTTGTTTGTATTTTATATTCAAAACACTATGCCGGTTGGCAAGAACAGTTAGCAAGAATCAAAACTACACATAGCAAAAATGCTAGGTCAGAACATTTAGGGGCTTTCTTGGATTCAGGATCTATAAATCAACTCTTTGGTGGATTAAGTTTTTGGTTCTTCTTCAGTGAGTGTTGGAGCTGTTGTGCTGAATTTTGAAGCCAAAATGATGCCTCTAACTTGGGATCCATTCTGATAAGGACTGGTGGCCTATTGCACCAAAAGGATTTTTTAATTTTTTCATTTATTATTAATTATTCCATTTGTTTGCATCTCAAATTATACCTCATTTCCAGTTTAAAGCTGTCACCCATCCCCATCCCATGATATCCCACTTCCTGGTTACCCCTCTGCCACCCCTCCATCCCACATCTTCCCTTCCCCTCCCTTTTGCCTCTATGAAGGTGCTTCCCCAACCACCCACACTCTCCTGCCCCACCACTCCAGCATCCCCCTACTTTGCAGCATCAAACCTCCCCAGGACCAAGGGCCTCCCCTTCCACTGCTGTAGGGCAAGGCCATCCTGTGCTGCATACATATCTGGAGCGATAGATCACTCCAGGTACACTCCTTGGTTGGTGGTCTAGACTCTGAGAGAACTGGGTGGTCAGACCAGCCTATGTCATTCCTCCAATGGGGTTGCAATCCCCCTCCACTCTTCTGCCAGCTCCCCTACAGGTTCCCTGAGTTCTGCCTGATGGTTGGCTCCAAGCATCTGCATCTGCATTGGTCAGTTGCTGGCCAGACCTACCCAGGAACTGCCATACTAGGTTCCTGCCCACAAGAACCTCTTGACCACAGCAACTATGTTGGGTTTGGTGTCTGTAGACATCCATGTATCCCCAGGTAGGGCCATTCCCTGGTTCGCCCTTCTTCCAGTATTTGTCCCATATTTTTGCCCCTGTTCTTCTTTGGACAGGAACATTTCTGGGTTAAAAAATTGAGATGGGTGGGTGGCCACATCCCTTGACCAGAAGTCATGACTATCTACTGGAGGTGGTCTCCACAGGTTCTATCTCCCCCTTCTCTGTACATTACAGCTTAAGTCAATCCTGTTGGGTCCTGCGAACCTCTCATTTCTTAGGTGTCTGGGACCCTACAGTGGGTAACATCCCCCTGTTACCTCTTTTTATTAGATTTTCTGACCCTAGATTTTTAAAATGACATAAAAATAAATAAGCAAGCTCTGAACAAAAACCCCAATGTCTCATTCTGAAGCACTCTGATGTTTATCCTGAACAAGGGCTTGCCCCTCAATAACAGTGCTAAGATTTACATATGAGATGTCAGATAGACCTAAAACGCACTTGAGATTCTTTAAAATATTTACTACAATGGTTACTATTAAAACATATAGATTCCTCATATCTGACTTCAATTTTACTCACTCTATGACCTCTTCTTTGTTGATGTCACAAAACCTAAAATTAAGAATGAGTTTTAAAACAGATTTGAGGAACCTTCACACTATAGAAAAAGTTAACAATATAACACAAAATAAACAATTTTAAAAGAAACACTTTCAATCATTCAGAAAGTCATTCTTAACAAATTGGAGTATCTACAGCATGCTACCCACTACACACATACCTCATGCTTCCTCTATGAGATACTTATTTTTGTCATAAATTAGGTAGCCTGGAAGAGGATAAGACTGTTCCTAGCTCTTCATTATTTTAAAGTCTGATTTCTTTGTTAAGGAAGATGTTGAATACATTTTCATTATTTCTGTTGAAAAAAACTTCAATTTTCATAGAATACTTCCATGTTTGTGGCATTTGCCAAATAGCAACATTATGACATAGCATAAATGCATATTATATGTATTTAGGCCAATATATATAAGAGGACTTTCCTCTTTTGTAAAATATTCACAATAAATTCTGTCTGTCTCTCATTTGTGGAGACAGGTTTTATTTTTCTGCGTAGTATATCCTATAACTCACTTTGTAGACTTTGCTATCCTAGAACTCACAGAAATCCACCTGCCTCTGCCTCATATATGTTGGAATTAAGAGATTATAGCACCTCCACTGGCTTTAACTTAACAAAAGTCAACAAAATGACAGACCTTATAGCTTACATAAAAACAAATCGAGTATTAATTACAAGAATTTTCATTTTTAAATGATATATGTTGCAGAAAATGTGATCTATCACTATTTTAGGAACTCATGAATTAAATTGTATGCTGTTATAAAACTGTTCTGAATTAAGATGTAATGTTGTACAGAGTAATTGTTGTTAATTGTAATGTGTTCATGTCCGCATTCTAATGTGGATGTAATATTCTTTTTCTGTCAAAATTTATTTCTTCCATTTAAATATAAGAGTCTTGAAAAGACATTCAATTGTTATTTTGACATCATATCATTTATCTGATTCCAAAATGATATTTCTTGTGGCAAAACCAACCACTCTAAATGCAGTGAGTGATCACAACAAGTATTTATTCTTTGGTTATTGTAAAAGTAACTTTTATTTGCCAGATGTAGTTGTCATCTTGGAGGCTTCCTGTTGAATAAGATGAAAGTTTTTTTTTGTTGTTTTGTTTTTTTTTTAGCTTTTTCTTAACTCTGGCTGGCTGGTTCATCTTAACTGCTCTGGCCCAAACTCAAGCTGACTGTTTCAAACTGACTTCTCTCTGCTTCTGACTGAATTAATCTTCTTGGCCTCAAACTAACTCTGGCAGTCTGGTCTAATCTTCTGGATCCTTCTCATTTTCTGGCTTATTCTGTCTTCACCTATAAACTGTCTCAGTAAAAACTGCCTCTGAATTGAATTCAACCAAACACATGCAGTGCCTGAACTCAACTGACTGCTCTCAATGAATCACCCTACACTTAGAGGTCACTCTTTAGTTTTAAGGTGTGTACTAAGGGCACATCTGTATTCCAGTTAGAGGGATTAAAATTGTGTCATTTCAGCCAGATCTCATAGGCCTAGAAGGTTACTTGACAGAGCAGGCATAGCGCCATAAGATGACTGTAGTATGTTATCTAGATGAACATAAATCCCATTTTCTGCCTCAGACTATGTTGACTACACATAGGTTCAAGATAGATTTTTAAAATTCAAGATAAATTTTTATATGATATATTTGATTGTGGACCTTTCTTCAACCTCCCTTATAACCAGGTCTGTATCCTTTCTGTCTCTCATTAGAAAACGAACAGATATCTAAACAATTTAATATAAAATGCATTAAGATAAAACAAAAGAGACTAGGATAAAACAAGCAAACAAAGAAGAGGAAATGAAAAAGCCCAAGAAACACATGTAGACACAGAGTCATACATGTTCACATACACAGGAATCCCCTAAAAACATAAAACACAAAACCACAAGAACTAGAAGCCAGAACACATATGCAAGAGACCTATAATGTTAAAAAATCCTTGACCCACATTATTAAACAAAGAACTTCCAAAGATGGATGTTGATTTCCATTCCTTTTCTGTTTTTCTGTTGTTCATCTACTACTGGGCATGCAGGATACCCTTAAAAGTAGTTTGCTTCCTCAGTAAGATCTGTACGGAAGAAAACTAACATTTCATTGACAAGTGATTGGAGCTAGCTTCTGATTAATATGAGACATGTATCCACTTCTGTCAGCTTTAAGACCCCATCTGGTACGGACCCATGTAGGCCCTACGCAAGTCCTCACAGTCTCTGTGAGTCCATATTTGCTTCAGTTAGGCTAGGTTGAGATGGTTTGTTTCTTTGGTTTCCTACTTTCAATTCCCTCTGACTCTTACATCCCTTTTGCCTCTTCTTCTGCAGAGTTCCCTGAAATCTGGTGGGAAGGATTTTATGGAGGCATCCCATTTAGGGGTGTATGATGGGTTTAATCCCTTCCATGAGAACACAGTTTGAAGATTCATACCAAGGAGACAAGAAATATACCCGAGAATTCAATATTTTTTCACTATATATAAGTACATAGAGAAACCAAGTCAAATGAGACAGGTACATGCATAACCCCTAATTCTGTTATGTCTGCTAACATTCAATCAACAAAAGCAAATCACATATCTAAGGCTAGATTTAACATGAGTATTGAGCATATTCTTTTTGAACAGGACAGGAAGATACGTGACGATGCTGTGCATTAATATAAGCCATCATGGAGTAAGCTTAATGTCATGCATATACTCTGAAACAGGAAAGTTTTACTGTTTTTCATTTTAAAATATTAATAAAAGAACCAAAGAAGAAATACATCATCTTCAGTTCAGCATAGGGAAAACTTTGTAATGGGGTCATAACTATTACTGTCCATTTGCCTCTGGCTAACAAAGAGATTAAGAGAATTATAAACCACACCAGATGTCAGGTAGAGAGCGATTAATGATTCTCAGGGAAGTGAAAGTGCTGACTGCGTCTGAAAGTGTAAAGATGTTAGAAAGTGGCACCAAAACTGAAGCAGACTTGGAACACAGTAGCTTCTCACTCTAAGCCCAAGATCACACTACAGCAGCTGAGATGCTTTCCCCATGGATCAAATGAACGAGCACAGTGACAATTATTCATAACATCATAAAGTACACGAAAATAAAGACTAAAGGAAAGCACGGAATACTGTTTTTACTCTCTGTTTCTTGCAATTGGTAGGTAATCCGTACACAGGAAGGCAAGGATAATTGTCAGGGGCCAGAAAAATCAAATGCAATAGAGTTTGCACAAATCAGAAGGGCATGGTGATATATTTTAAATAATTCCAATATCTTTGAGAGTGCCAGTGTTTAGAACACCTGGTATAATGTCTATAATCCTCGATTTTCAGAAACAACTACTCTCTGAGATTTTTTTCTATTTATGCATCAGTATACCACATCAGTACATGATCAAGAAAAACAGGGAGTACAGCCAATAATCATCCATACAACAAGGGTAAATGACCTGTATATTTCATTACATAACATTACACGCACAAAATTTTGTTACATATAAACATTTAAAATGGTTTATTCTTTGTTCTCTATCTTGTCTGTTCACAAAAGTTTTAAATATTGCTTCTATAGCTGCTGCTCATTTTGAAAGTCCCTGATTAGAAGTACTGAAATACATCATGGTAATAACAGCAAAAAACTTCTTTTAGTGAACTGATGAAGAATCCAGACAATGTTGAGAACTTCAGGGCCAAAATCATCATCTACCTCAAATATAAATGGATGAGGATCAAAATATCAGACAAACAAACTAAAGTCTTCTGTGCAAATGTGTGTGTGCATCCTCTCCCTAGTTGATATAGAGGACTCTCAATGTATAGTAAAGCAGGCTTTTAAGAAAGAAAACAAAACGAACTACTTTAGGACAACATGAACTACATCTTCCACCTGTAATTCCAACCCTAAAAGGCAGAGGCATCCCATAAATGATACTGCCTAATGGATATGGTAGAGGACCAACTGAGAACACACACACACACACACACACACACACATAAACACAAACACACGTGCACTCATGCACATACCTGCATGCACACACTTGTGTACACACACACACACACACACACACACAAACACACACACAGAGGAAAAAGAAAAGTCAGTTACAATAAAAGTAAGATTTTTCCCAATATTTTTTTATTTTGTTTTTCTGTTGATTAATTATCTGAGGTGTCTTTTATTTATTAAACGAGCCAACAGTGGCTACAAAGAGTGGACTGAACAGTCTTATTGGGAAAAATAAAACAGAAGCTTGTAAATTTTGGGGAGAAAATTGCCCTGTTTAGAGAGTAGTCCTTAATTTTGTAAAATAAGAGAATGAACAAAAAGAAATTAAATGTGAAAGGAGACTCATTTCCAAATTAAATGTTTCATGTCTCAGGTGGTATCTGCTGCTCTTTAAAGCACATTCACATTTCTATAATGATCTCTACTTTTAAAGGTTTATTACCTTAATCAAAATATTCATTAGAGGGAAAATATTCATTCAAAGCTAAACGGGTAGCTACCTTTTTACATATTTAAATCTAATATAATTTAAAATTTTCTTCATTTATACTAATAAAAGTTATCAGTGAAGAGAAAATGGAACTGTGCTTTACATATATTAATACCTCTATTTTTAATTGTTATTATGAACTTAGACACCTTTTACTTGTTTTAAATATGTATTCCTAAACACATAAAAATTTAAAAATTGAAAATAGCCAAGGTTACTGAGTTAGATAACATACACTAATGAATAATTTCTGTACTTTTTTATGTACATGAAATTTTTATAAAAGTTCTAGTCTAATGTTTTTGAACATTAATACTATTTGATAATTTAGAATTTATTATTTGTTAATTTTCAGCTTATTGAAGCTAGTAAGAGCCTACAGTAAAAATGTCATTAATTCACTCAATCCAAGGCAAATATTATACTCTGAATGTCTATTTTTCTTAAAACTCTTTGAAATAGTGTCCATGCATTTGAAAGATAGTAGGCAGAGATTGGGAGAGTTAACAAGGTTGGAAGGGAAGGGAGATATTTCTAATTAAAATATAATCTCAGAAATAAATAAACAAAAAAACCTTTTAAAGACATAATCTTCATAACAAACCCTCTGGTTCTCTGGCTCTGGCTATCTTTTCTCCCAGTCTTATCAATGATCCCTGAACCTTCGATGCAGGGTTGTATTGTACTGACTGGATTCAGGTAGCAGATGTTAGGACTCAGTTTTATGAATAACAGCAACAATCACAAAATCTACAGGATCAGTGCCCCATGTATTTATAGAATCTCCTATAAACTATGATTTCAGAGTATTTGATTAAGACAAATGCATCCAGAAAATAATCCAAATTTTTCAGTTGACAATAATGATATGTGTTCTTTTGGTAATACCCCCCCTCAAAATCTATCATCTATCTATCTGTCTGTCTGTAAATGTCTGTCTGTCTCTCTATCTATCTATCTATCTATCTATCTATCTATCTATCTATCTAATATGCTATATAATATATTAGATATTCATGTTTTATGTATAATATGAGATATAAATGAATAAATAGGATATTGTATTACTTTCACCATTGTTGTAACAGAAATACCCTGATACAATTCACATATAAAATGATGCCCAAGAAGGAGGAAATATGGATCCTTGACTCCTTTGTAGAAAGGGGAAAAATACCCGCAGAAGGAGATACAAAGACAAAAACTTGAGCAGAGTCTGAGGGAAAGACCATTCAGAGACTACGCCACCCAGGGATGCATCCTATATACAGTTACAACACCAAGGCACTATTGTGGGTGCCCACAAGTGCTGGCTGATTGGAGCCAGATATAGCTATCACCTGGGTGCCTCTTCTAGTGCATGACAAATACAGAGGGGGACATTCTCAACCAGCCATTGAACTGAGCACAAGGTCCCCAATGGAGGAGCTAGAGAAAGGACCTAAGGAGCTGAAGGGGTTTGCAGCACCATAGGAGGAGCAACAGTATGAGTCACCAAGTACTCCCAGAGCTTCCAGGAATAAAACCATCAACCAAAGAGTACACATGGAGTTACCCATGGCTCCAAACACATTGGGAGCAGAGCATGATGGTCTTGTTAGGCACCAAAGGGAGGAAAGGCCCTTGGTTCTGGAAAGACTTGATGCCATAGTGTAGAGGAATACCAGGACAGGGAAGCAGGGGTGGGTTGATTGGGGAGCGGGAGATGGCTTATGGGATTTTCGGGAGAGGAGGAACCAGGAAAGGGGACAGCATTTGAAATGTAAATAAAGAATATACCTATTTTTAAAAAAAGAAACACCCTGACAAAAGCAGCTTATGAAAGGGAGTGTCCATTTTGCATGGCAGTTTGAATGTATGGTCCCCCATGACAAGGGCATTATGGCCACAGGAACAGGAGGCAGCTGCCCACATGTATCTAAACTCAGGACACAGAAGTATATGAATGCTTTAGCTCATCATACTTCCTTTCCTTAAACGGTCCAGGACTCCAAACCACAGAATGCAGAATGATGCTGTCTGTTGTTAAGATAGGTCTTCCAACCAAAATTAACCTCACTCAGAACATTTCTCACAGGGTTGCCCATGGGGTTCTTTTGTATGGTGATTTTAAATACTGTTAAGATGACAAATCAAATTTAACAATTCAATACATCATTAAAGTTGGGCCATGAAAGCTATTCTAGGCAGTCAGCCATAAGCATTTAATCTGAAAAGCACATGGCATTAAAGAAAATAAAGCAACAATATGTAAGCTGAGGACTTTGTGTAGACTGTTGTAGGCCTTGTGCATATCGCTTTGTTCTCCGTGAGTTCATATGAGCCTGGCTAAGTTAATTTAGGAACCCTTGCTCTCCTGGCGTCCTCCATGCCCTCTGGCTCTTCCATTCTTTCTACCTCCTCATCTGTAGGGATCCCTGAGCGCTGAGGAGAGGGATTGAATGGAGTCCTATCATTCAGAGTTGAGTATTCCAAGGTCTCCTTCCCTCTCTCTAAGTAGTGCCTGGGTGTGGCACAGGGAAAATGTTAGTCAGGATGCCTTTTATAAGAAAAAAATTCATTTTCAATAAAAGAGGAAAGAATATGTAGAGATTTCTCTGGGAGAGGCAAGTAATTATGTGGGGATATACTTCTTCACATGGCTGTGTTGGACATCTGAGGTTTAAAGAACTATGTTTATGATATTCCAACTGTTATTGGATACCCTAATGAAATTCTTTAATGACTACCTTAGCAGATGAATTACAACCTGTTGGGGGGAAAACAGCTTTTTAATTCTGGAACTGGGTGAGAGATGTAAGCCAATTGGAAAATACATGGCCTGTGTGTTGTATTCATTATGTTAAAAATTTTCAACTTTATTGGTCATTAGGGAAATGCAAATCAAAACAACCCTGAGATTTCCCCTCACACCCATCAGAATGGCTAAGATTAAAAACTCAGGCTTCTTTCCAGCTTCTGGCTATTATAAATAAGGCTGCTATGAACATAATGGAGCATGAATCTTTATTGCATGCGAATGGATACAGAAAATGTGGTATATTTACACAATGGAATACTACTCAGCAATTAGAAACAATGAACTCACAAAATTTTTACGCAAATGATTTGATCTGGAAAATATCATTCTAAGTGAGGTGACCCAATCACAAAAAAATACACATGGAATGCAATCTCTGATAAGTAGATATTAATTAGCCTAGAAGCCCTGAATACCCAAGGCACAAATCACATAACAAATGACTCCCATGAAGAAGTATGGAGAGGGTCCTGATCCTGGAAAGGATTGATCTAGCATTGGAGGGGATTATAAGGACAGAGAAAAAGGAGAGAGGTGATTGGAGAATGGATGGAGAGAAGAAGGTTTATGGGGCATATGGGGAGGGGGGATCTGGGAAAGGGAAAATCATTTAGAATGTAAACAAAGAATATAGAAAATAAAAATATTAAAAAGAAAAAAAACTCAGGAGACAGTAGGTGTTGGTGAGGATGTGGAGAAAGAGGAACACTCCTCCATTGCTGGTGGGATTGTAAGATGGTACAACCACTCTGGAAATCAGTCTGGCTGTTCCTCATAAAACTGGGCATGACACATCTGGAAGACCCTGCTATACCACTCCTGGGCATATACCCAGAGGATTCCCCAGCATGTAATAAGGATACATGCTCCACTATGTTCATAGCAGCCCTATTTATAATAGCCAGAAGCTGGAAAGTACCCAGATGTCCCTCAATGGAGAAATGGATACAGAAAATGTGGTATATTTACACAATGAAATACTAATTAGCAATTAAAAACAATGAATTCATGACATTCTTAGGCAAATGGTTGGATCTGGAAAATATCATCCTAAGTGAGGTAACCCAGTAACAAAAGAACACAAATGGAATGCAGTCACTGATAAGTGGATATTAGCTCAGAAACTCTGAATATCCAAGACACAATTCAAATGACTACCAAGAAGGAGGAAAGAGAGGTCCCTGGTCCTGAAAATTCTTGTTCCAGCATTGTAGGGGAGTACCAGAAGAGAGAAGTAGGATGGGGTTGATAGGAAAATGGGAGGAGGGAAGAGTACTTAGTGAACTTATTGGGAGGGGGGAACCGGGAAAAGGAAAATCATTTTGAATGTAAACAAAGAATATTGAAAATAAAAAATTATTAAAAAAAAAGAAAAAGGAAGGTAGTCTTAAGAGGGTTTAATAACCAATGGCCAAATAAGACCTGGATATCTATACCATATTTCTATTACTGTGTGTGTGTGTGTGTGTGTGTGTGTGTGTGTGTGTGTATGCGCAAGTGTGTGTGTTGCCATATTATATTTATTGGGGCACTAC
Organism: Apodemus sylvaticus; assembly: GCF_947179515.1. Lineage (NCBI taxonomy): Eukaryota > Metazoa > Chordata > Mammalia > Rodentia > Muridae > Apodemus > Apodemus sylvaticus. The sequence continues at coordinate 55,688,004 of NC_067489.1, forward strand.
ATAAAGATAGTAAACATTCAGATGAATTCAATGGCTGGGTCTTCCTGACGATATATCTGCAGAGATATTGATTGAAGATTTTTTAGAAGCAAATTAATGAATTATTTTGGAAAAAAAGTCTGTGGCAGAAACTGAGCGTTTTAAAAGGCTCTATTATAGATTTTAGATTACCCTTGATTCTGGGTGGTGTTACACTAAAAAAGATTGTGTCGCAGAAAACATTTTATTCTTCTGAATACTTACTTTACAGAAATTGTGTACTTTAGAGAGTATGAACTCAAATGGAAAATATTCATTCCATTCTATGATTTTTTTTGACAGGAATGGAAGTCTCTTCTGTTTTGCAAATGTTATTTCAAAGTCAAGACACTGTAATCAAAATGATAGCTATTTGTGTTGTAAAGTACCTTCTTGTAATATGTGCATCTTTATTTAACTTTTCTTTGGAGTAATAGGTGTTTATTCTTATTTGGGTTGATATATCTAACATTTGTCTATATCTATCAGTCTATCTCTCTATCATCTCTCTATCAATCAATCAATCAATCAATCAATCTATCTATCATCTGTATATATGTATCTACATATTAATTTCTGTATCTATGTATCTTCTATATAATCTATGTATGTATGTATCATCATATCATCCTATAATTATAACTATAACTAACTATAACTATATATAAATTATAGAAACAGGTACAGTTATATATAATAATAGATGATGGAAATAGCAACCGTGGGACTATGATGATGAACTCTGCTAATGTCTTGCAGACTTCCTTCTGTTTTCCCAGCCTGCCTCAGCAGTGAATGCTTACATGACTCATTCACCAGTAATGAGAACTAAGTGGCAGTCTGCAGGAGCTGAAGACAAGGGAACTTGTGATTTTTTTTCTTTCCTAATAAAAGTTTGAATTGATGGGCACTGATGTTTTTGTCTCTGTTTTCTTGTTGAGGACAGGGCTATGTTACTAGAGCTGTTATAGCAGTTCTGTGGTTTTGAGAGAGGCAGCATTGAAAAAAGCCAGAAGTGTCTAGAGATGCCAGCTTTATATGACTGGTTCATTTGCTGTCCAATTTTGTTATATTAATAGAATACATTAAAAATGATGATGTTGGATTTCTGATACTTGCTGTCATGAATCATCATAACTGACTCAGTTTTAAATTATGAGAATATGAGAGTGTCATAAGGACATTAGATAGTTGATTTAAAATTTTTATAAGCAATGACGGATTTCATCAAAACAGTGAAGGTTGAAGCTCTCAGCGTAATACAGTCATGCGCTGTGTTATTATCATTTTGTTCCTGCATGACTTCACTTGGAAAAAAGAAAGCTGAGCTATTAAAATATTAATATTAATCTCCACTAATGGGTGTGAATATGTGGAATTCCATTAGCTTAGTCTTCCATTTAACTGTGTCATTTCCTGCTCCCATGTATTTTTATGGTAATTTAAAATGGCCCGTGTTTAGAATCATTTAGATAACTGCTATAGAACAGACTATATTTGAGAACCTACATTTGCATTTCTTTTTATAATTAAGTCATATTCAATGACGCTTTGAAATGATGTCATTCCACATTTGATGTTTTAACAACTAGGTCTTTCTTAAGATTGCCTTAATGTTGAAAACACATTTCTGCCTGTGTTTCATATTTGACTTATTTAAAATTTCTATAACAAAAAATTCTAACTAGAAAATATTTTCCACTAAAAGATAATTTTCAAAAAGGAATGACACAGCTCATAAGCTGCAGTCCTTCAGAACTGCCAACAATTTTTACTGGGTATCTCTCAGATTGCTCAGATGCTCTATTGATAGCTACTAACTTTGTCACAAGTCATTAGCAGCAAGGACAACAGAGATAATGGTATATGTTTGCCAATACTTTTGTTAATTTGCAATTCATTTGGATCTACTCACTGTGCTCAATGGATTATGGCAGTACAGATGCTTGCCACTTCCTAAGCTGGCCCTTGAAAATACATTTCCCTATTCTCTTTCCTCTGCTGGTCTTCCACTGTTGTCATAGAGCAATGTTAAAGCCACGAGTGATGGCACAATAAGATATGAGTAGCCTCTGGGTATATGCCCAGGAGTGGTATAGCAAGATCCTCCTGTAATAAGGACACATGCTCCACTATGTTCATAGCAGCCCTATTTTTAATAGCCAGAAGCTGGAAAGAACCCAGGTATCCTTCAACGGAGGAATGGATACAAAAAATGTGGTATATTTGCACAATGGAGTACTATTCAGCCATTAGAAACAATGAATTCATGAAATTCTTAGACAAATGGATGGAGCTGGAGAACATCATACTAAGTGAGGTAACCCAGTCTCAAAAGATCAATCATGGTATGCACTCACTGATAAGTGGATATGAGTTTAGATAATTGGAATACCCAAAACATAATCCACACATCAAATGATGTCCAAGAAGAATGGAGGAGTGGCCCCTGGTTATGGAAAGACTCAGTGTAGCAGTATAGGGCAAAACCAGAAAAGGGGAATTTAAATTATATACACACACACACACACACACACACACACACACACATATATATATTTATTCAATATATATATATATATATATATATATATATATATATTGAATAAATAAAAGATATGAGTAGCCTTGTCTCCACAGTCACCACTTGAGCCATAGCTGCCCATGCCAGAGGCATGACAAGAACAAGTAGATAAAGTGCACTGTCTGAATGAGGTGAATATATGAATTAAAATATGTGAATCTGTTTAGCATCATAATTTGCTTGTTTTATTATAATATAATAGCTATCAGATTGAATGCCTTTTACCACAAAAGAGTTGTCTTAAGGCAGTGGCTCAAAACAGCCAACCCAATAATTTGGGAATGACTTAGCTGGGTTGAAATTTCAGTGTCAACTGAGGATACAATCTTGGTGTTCAATTCTTCATCAAGAAGGCATGTCCCTAGAGGGTGCTGCTAATGACATGAAGGTAGTTGCAAGAGACTCGCTGAAGAGAGAAAGGGAAAGGGAGAGAGAGTACATATAGACAGTCATGTACAAGCTCTGATATTTTAATTCCACCTGCAAAATGCTACAGCATAATTTCCGCTATACATAACATTACAATTGTGGTATAAGGTAGAGGAACACTGAACTAGAGTCTGAATTATAGAAGTCAAGAATTGTTGGGGATGATTTATGCAGTTAGATCACATCTTGATATTAAATACTCAAAGCAGTGTAATGAGTAATAGTAACAAGTATAAAATGATGATTAAAATTATTATAGAACAAAATAGTTTACTTTTTTGATGAACGAAATTCTGTAATATCTTGTGTTAAATTTTTCTTCCACATTTACTGGAAAATAATGTTATAGTGAAGTCTAATTTTAGACCAGTTTAAAATGTGACTATTTTGAAGGAACTTAGGAAATTAATCAGAATTTTTAAATATCAGGTTCTGCTGATATTTTTGTCTACAGCCTAAGTATCTTTGCAAACAATTTGGCATGTACATAACACTCTCAGGACAGCAGATCTCTGATTAAAATTCTTGCATATCCATTTTCCCAGAATAGCATGGAGTAACAGAACAGGTCCTCTGTCCCCTCTCATTCCTCTAGTTATTTGGGGGGCTTTCTAGAATCGCTGAAGCCAAGCAGTCTTATTTTTTCTTCCCATTTACATGGAAACCACGTTTAAATGCAGAGGTAAGACTTATTCCATCTTCTTCACCATCTCTCAAATAATTTTTAATTTGGAAACAGCCACTGTATGTTACACACAAAGAGATGTTTGGAGGTGTGCTAGAAAAATCTTGGTTGTTATTTTGACTGCATTTGGAGCCAACTAAATTGCAAGCCACTGGGCATTCTTTCGGAAAAGAGATACTCTTGGTCACATTATTCAAAGCACAGAGACCCACCCTAAATGTGGGTAGCACCCTCTGGTGGCAGCCCAAATAAGAGAATGAAAGAAAATGCTTGCTTTTTGCTTGTGTCCTATCATTCTTGCTGGCAAGTCTGTTGATGTGGTTGCTGTGATGTTCCTTCATCAATATTACAACTAAATTCTTTGGGATCCCAACCAGGACTGGACATTGGTAACTCTTCAGAACTCCTGTAGACAGGATTGAAACTGCTGTGACAACAAGCTCTATGAATGAACAACTACTGGATTCTTGCATCTCCGCGATTGAAATAACTATTGCTGAAATTCCTGGACTGCAATATATCTATGTTTTCAATTATTTATCAGATTTATGCACATGACAGGACCTTTGGAAAGCATTTATGCTTCATATAAAATGCCTTGGTAATGTTTGCTTCCATAGTACCCAAGTCTGACTCTGCTGTAAATCTTACTTCCACTACAAGAAGTACTTTAAGATAAAGGATTGTGAGGAGGGTGTTTTACTAGTTGGTTAGGAGATAATGTACTAGCCCTGCAACCATGAGGAGCTGAATTCAACTCCTACAACCCATGTGAAAAAATAAAGGGATAGTGTCATAATAAAAATCTTAGCCCTGGGGAGGTACAGACACATAGACACATGAGGTTATTTGATCAATGAGTTTAGCCTACTGATGAATTATACCAAAGAGGGACTCTGTCTCCAAAAGGAAATATGGACACCATCTTTAGATGGTAGTCCTGTGGACTCTACACCTATGTACACAAACATGTACACATAAATATGTGCATCTCCTTACAAAGAGAGAATTCTATTCAGCCTGACCAAAATTTGGTAAAAGAGTACCATGCACAAGGGAACCTCACCACTCACCATTTCATTCACAGGTTATCGAGTTTTGTCCTGGAAGCCTGTATAGAGCTGTAATTTTTTAGACATAAGTACACTCTGCTGTTCCATCCTCCTCCACAGCACACTTCTGCAGACTTGGAGTAGAAGTCAATCGGCTTCACAAACATTATTGTGTGGTCACCATAACTATTTGGTAAATTTGTTAGCCTACTCTGTTGCTGTGTCTTTGTTGTTATTATCTAATCTACCTTTAACAAATGGAATCTCCTAGGTGACAGAGAGACCTCAGCCTAGCAACTTCTTTATTTCTAAAACCATTTAGTTTTTGGAAAAGAAGATTTTTTTAAGTAACAGCTTTATAATATGTTCTCACTTTTAATATTTTTCTTTTGTCATTATAAACATAATTATATAAATAATATATATAAGATACATATAAATTATATCAAACATATACATATAAAGTATATATGCAAAGTGAACTTTTACCAAAAAGATTGAATCTCAGATGATAACAACTATATATGGATAATTCCAAAAATACTATTTTATTAAACTTACCTAATAAATAGCCCCTTCATTTTTTCCTCATTTTACTTTTTTCTCATTTATTTCTCTCCAAACCTTCCTTGACTTTATAATTTAACCTATATTTTAAGGATTTAACTGCTTGTTTTAGTTTTCATCCTCAGAGAGTTATGCAGATTTCTATTTTTAACCTATTGGCTTTCTATCACTCTTAATGTTTTCAAGAAGACAGTATTTTTTTGGGGGGGGATTTGTTTTTTTTTTTTTTTTGTTTTTTTGTTTTTTTTTTTTTTTTTTGTTTTGAGACAGGGTTTCTCTCTGTATAGCCCTGATGTCCTGGAACTCACTCTGTAGACCAGGCTGGCCTCGAACTCATAAATCCGCCTGTCTCTGCCTCCCAGAGTGCTGGGATTAAAGGTGTGCACCACCACTGCCCAGCTACAGAGAGATTTTTTTTGTAAGGCTTTGAGTGTTCTATCCACGGAGTCCAGGAACCAGCTCATACATAGTAGGTATCTAATATGCATGTACTGAAAGAATATATAAACATTGTAAAATATATGAGAATTTTTCATTCCATAGCACACCATGTGTCCCTGAAATATTGCTAGTGAAATAAGATAACCTTGTCATCTTCAAGAACAACTCAATCCCACCACTGCATGAAGGGCCCTCGGTTCATTCCAGGGTGATATTCATTTCCCCTCAACATGTCCGTTGAGGTGACAAAGATTTTAATGTACTGAAAATGTTTATATCTCATATTCCATCATCATTTACTTTCAAAATTTGGCTCCTCCAGAGCACAAGTGAGAGATACTCTTACAGAAAACCCTTTTCAGGTAGGAAAAGCAGTCCCAATTTTAATTCTCAAAGGACAAATGGGTGACTCATTTGGAGTTTATGTGGAAGGCCAAAAGAGATCTCAATGGCATACTAATGTGCTGACTGCATTACCAACTTTCTCTAATATTTATAAAGTACTCAAACTGCATTAGTGGTTTATGACATCACCAATACAAACTGATTTAATCTCGCTTTTTCTTTTAGTAGTCATGTATCATTTTCCATAATAAGAGCTCACCCCAGAGTACTTATATAAATCTTCACCATTTTTGAAGCTACATTAAAAGCCCTTTGGTCCTAATGTAACCACTTCATCAGCAGATACCCATTCATGTTTGCTGAGTAAACATCTTCATACTCACATATTAAAGATGAATAATTAAATTTCACAAAAAAAATCGAAACAGCGTTTCCTCTTAAGACAGCATAGCTCATTTAATCAGCAATCATTTTTGTAATTTACTCAATCTGTGACCTTTCATATTTCCAGGTCTTTTCAAACATAACTCATTTGGTCTACAATGACAAGCCAGTCTTTCATTTATTTGCCTCCATAATAAACGTGATTCCTGGTGTGCTGTTATATAACGATAAAGATATTTTATTTTCTGTAGACTTTCCTAGTATGAGGAGTGGGAGGGGAAAAAATCAATGTGTCACAACATCATAAAGCAACCCAGAGAATAAAGTGAGAAATAAAAGAGTCAATAAAGAAACCAATACAATTAATTGATGTTGTTTGAGTTTACATGCACACTATAATAAATTTAAAAACAAGATGTGCTTTTATGCTTTGGATTTGAGGATAGTTTTTATGAGATGTTTTTGGGACCCCTGAAACAAAAAAGGTTACATTTAAAATAACTTTGGATTAGGAAATTACTTTGCACAAAAAAAATGAGCCACAGGGCATCATGATGCAAATATTTGAGGCAGTTATCTAATTGGCAAGTTACATTGCCTATAAGTATTGGTGCTACAAACTTTTTAACAGTTACTTTTCTACAGAGGACAACAGTATCTTAGGATATAGTTCAAGAAGGGATATTAAACAGTATGTGTTTGTTTTGTTTTCGAAATTTATTTTCATCCCGGTGCTAAATTTTGAAAAAAGTGCATGACAAAATTGTTTGCAAACAACTTGGATACATAAAATACTTATAATGTATATTTACAAAAATAGATAGGATTTAAAATTTTATACTATATTTAGACACTTAAAAATAGCATCAGTTAAATTACTATAAATTTCTGTTTTAATATAGTAACACTTAATAATTACAAAAGGATCACTGTTTTAATTATGAGTTTCTCATTAATTTCTAATGAGTCTATATAAATTTTATCAGATTTTAAAAATTACTGTGAATATGTTTGTTTCTTATGACTGAAAATTTATACTTGTATATATTTGGAATATTTATGGTAATGCTTATTAACATATCAACCTGAAATATCTACAAACTCCCACATTTAAAGCTTTTCAATAGAAGAATAGAAAAATATTTTCCCTATGCAGGCTTTATAGAGTAAGTATAGTTGTCAATCATGATAGTGAATAACACATATCTAGTATAGTATTCAGGATACAATAGATACGCAACTAAATTAGCTTCCTTCTTTTCAGTTAATATTTTATAAGGCAAAAATATTAGTATTCTCTGGGCAGTGGTGGCACACAACTTTAATCCTACCAATAACAGAGACTTTCAGATCTCTATCAGTTCCAGGCAAGCCTGATCTACAGAGTTAGTTTCAGGATGCCAGGATTATATATAGAAACCATGTCTTTAAGAACCAAAAATAAAAAAGATAAATAGATAAATCAATGTTAATATTCAATGTCAAGTTGAATTGCCATATTAAGGACAGTAATAACTGTATATGTAGCTGCAGCATGCACACAATAAGTACTACTGATTGCATTAACTGACTTGCTGTACCTAAAAGAGACAGCATTTGTTTTCAGTTTTAAATCTTGACATCAGAAATATCTACATAAAAACAGCAAGCACATTTTCAAACAGAAAATTTTAGTTTGCGTTTATTGGATTTTTTTTCTCCTAAGATTTCTTTGCTAGGGTTGTATAGTTTGAGATATCTTAGGTTTGATATTCAATGAAATCTGATTTTATGAAAATTCAGATTTCCTGTCATGCAATTGTAAATTCATTGGATCAATATAACATTACATGGGTAATGCTGCAGACCAGAAATGAGGAATTTAGGAGACCAGCACAGGGACAGAATCCCCGCGGCCATATTCGCTGCCTGCAGGAGCAGAAGAGCTTCACTAGGTACTGTATCACCCTGAGCTTTAGATCTATGGGGGTGCAAACCACGAGGGGTCTGCCTGCACTCAGGAACTGAGCACATAAGTGGTTCATCTGCCAGTCCGCCAGGCATGGGGACTGTGTCCTGCCTGGGAGACCAGCAGAGGGAGAGAATCCCTGTGGCCATATTCACTGCCTGCTGGAGCAGAAGAGAGTCACTAGGTACTGTATCACCCCGAGCTTTAGATCTCTGGGGGTGTAAACGGCCAGAGGTCTGCCTGCGCCCAGGACTTGAGCACACAGGTGGTTCATCTCCCAGCTGGTAGGTCATGGGGCCTGTATCCTTTGTAGAGAACAGCAGAGGGAACTACTCCATGGCCATCTTTGTGGCCTGCCAGGGGAGAAAAACATCACTAGGTACTGTATTATCCTGAGCGTAAGATCTCTGTGGGTGCAAATCTCCAGGGGTCTGCCTGCACTCACGACCTGAGAACATAGGTGGTTTATCAGCAAGCCAGTCGGTCCTGGAGCCTGTATCCTCTGTGAGAATCAACAGAGGGAGTAACCCCCCACTCACCACCTTTGCTCCATAACAAAGCAGTCTGAGAACACCTGGTTCACCTTGACAACCCAAGTATAATATTTCTTGAGGCAAGACTGAGCAGGGCTTCAAAGGCACAAAAGAGGAAGGCAGCATATCAGTAATCTGTGCCAGAGGAAACCCAGTCATCCAGTGTCTCCAAAATAGCCCTAAAGATCCACAATAGGTTGTGGCACCAGCCAGTGACAGTAAGACCATCTAACACCAGTGAGAACTAGAGGGCTAAAGGCAAGCATAAGAACTTTACTAATAGAATCCAAGGCATTATGGCAGCATCTGAACCCAGTTCTCCAACAATAGCAAGTCCTGGATACTACAACACACCAGAAAAACAAAAGTTGGATTTAAAAGCACTGGTAAGGATGCTGTTAGAGGAACACATGAAGGACATAAATAAATCTCTTAAAGAAATTCAGGAGAAAAATGATCAAAAGCTAGAAGCCCTTACAAAGGAAACACAAAAATCACTTAAAGAAATTCAGGACAATATTGGTCAGAAGCTTGTAGCCAATAAGGAAGAAATACAAAAATCACTTTAAAAAATACAAGAGAAGTTTGATCAACAGGCAGAAGTCATGAAAGAAGAAACACAAAAATCCCTCAAAGTATTAGAGGAAAACACAAACAAGCAAATGACTGAACTGAGCAAAAACTTCCAGGATCTGAAAACAGAAGTAGAAACAACTAAGAAAGCACAAAGGGAGACAACTTTGGAGATAGAAAACCTTGGGAAGAAATCAGGGACCATAGATGCAAATATCAACAACAGAATACAAGTGATAGAAGAAAGAATCTCAGATGCCGAAGATACCATAGAAACCATGGACTCAACAGTCAAAGAAAATGCAAAATGTAAAAAGCTTGTAACCCAAAACATCCAGGAAATCCAGGACACAATGAGAAGACCAAACCTAAGGATTATAGGCATTGATGAGAGTGAAGATTTACAACTTAAAGGGCCAGCAAATATCTTCAACAAAATTATGGAAGAAAACTTCCCTAACCTAAAGAGAGAGATGCCCATGAATATAAAAGAAGCCTACAGAACTCCAAACAGACTGGACCAGAACAGAACTACATACTGTCACATAATAATCAAAACCCCAATTGTACTAAACAAAGAGAGAATACTTAGGGCAGTAAGAGAAAAAGGGCAAGTAACATATAAAGGAAGACCTATCAGAATTACACCAGACTTCTCACCAGAGACCATGAAAGCTAGAAGATCCTGGGCAGAGCTCATGCAGACTCTAAGAGAACACAAATGCCAGCCAAGACTACTATACCCAGCGAAACTCTCAATCACTATAGATGGAGAAACCAAGATATTCCATGACAAAACCAAATTTATACAATATCTTTCTACAAACCCAGCCCTACAAAGGATAATAGGGGGAAAACACCATTACAACGAGGGAAACTATACCCTGGAAAAAGCAGGATATTAAACTTCTTCCATCAAACCCAAAAGAAGATAACCACACAAGTAAAAATTAACATCAAAAATGATGGGAAGCAATAACCACTACTCCTTAATATATCTTAACATCAATGGACTCAATTCCCCAATAAAAAGACATAAACTAACAGACTGGCTACATAAACAGGACCCTACATTTTGCTGCACACAGGAAACACACCTCAGTGTCAAAGATAAAAAACTACCTTAGAGTAAAAGGCTGGAAGACAATTCTACAAGCAAATGGTCTCAGGAAACAAGCTGGAGTTGCCATTCTAATATCAGATAAAATTGACTTTCAACCTAATATCATCAAAAGAGACATGGAAGGTCACTTCTTGCTGGACAAAGGAAAAATCCAAAAAGAAGAACTCTCAATCCTGAACATCTATGCTCCAAATACAAGGGCGCCCTCATTCATAAAAGAAACTTTACTAACGCTCAATGCACACATTGCACCTAACACAATAATTGTGGGTGACTTCAACACTCCACTCTCATCAATGGACTGATCAGGAAAACAGAAACTAAACTGGGAGACAGTGAAACTAATTGAAGCATTGGACCAATTGGATTTAACAGATATATATAGAACTTTTCATCCCAAAGCAAAAGAATATACCTTTTTCTCAGCACCTTGTGGTACCTTCTCCAAAATCGATCATATAGTTGGTCACAAGACAGACCTCAACAAATATAAGAAGATTGAAATAATCCCATGCCTCCTATCAGATCACTATGGAGTAAAAGTGGTATTTAATAACAATAAAAACAACAGAAAGTCCACATATACATGGAAACTGAACAATAGTCTACTCAATGATAACTTGGTAAAGAAAGAAAGAAAGAAATCAAAGATTTTTTAGAATTTAACGAAATTGAAGGCACAACATACACAAATCTATGGGACACAATGAAAGCAGTACTAAGAGGAAAATTCATAGCTTTGAGTGCCTCCAAAAAGAAATTCGAGAGAGCATACACTAGAAGATTAAGGGAACAACTTAACTATGCACCTGAAAGCCCTGGAACAAAAAGAAGCTAATTCACGCAGGAGGAGAAGACAGGAAATCATCAAACTCAGAGCTAAAATCAATCAAGTTGAAACCAAGAGAACCATACAAAGAATCAACAAAACCAGGAGCTGGTTCTTTGAAAAAATCAACAAGATAGATAAACCCTTAGCCAGACTAACCAAAGGGCACAGAGAAAGTATCCAAATTAACAAAATTAGAAATGAAAAGGGAGATATTACAACAGAAACAGGAAATTCAAAAAATCATCAGATCCTACTACAAAAGCCTGTACTCAACACAACTGGAGAATCTGGAGGAAATGGACAATTTCTTAGACAGATACCAAATACCAAAATTAAACCAGGATCACATAGATCATCTAAACAGACCCATAACCTCTACAGAAATAGAAGGGTTCATAGATGGCCTTCTGACCAAAAAAAGCATGGACCAGATTGTTTCAGTGCAGAATTCTATCAGACCTTCATAGAAGACTTAACACCAATACTCTTCAAACTATTCCACCAAATAGAAACAGAAGGAACACTACCCAACTCCTTCTACGATGCCACAATTACACTGATACCAAAACCACACAAAGATCCAAATAAGAAAGAGAATTTCAGGCCAATTTCCCTTATGAATATCGATGCAAAATTACGCAATAAAATTCTTGTCCACCGAATCCAAGAACACATCAAAACGATCATCCACTATGATCAAGTAGGCTTCATCCCAGGGATGCAGGGATGGTTCAATATAAGGAAACCCATCAATGCAATCCACTACATAAACAAACTCAAAGAAAAAAAACCACATGATCATTTCATTAGATGCTGAAAAGGCATTTGACAAAATTCAGCATCCTTTCACGCTAAAAGTCTTGGAAAGAACAGGAATTCAAGGCCCATATCTCAACATAGCAAAAGCAATATACAGTAAACCGGTAGCCAACATCAAACTAAATGGAGAGTAACTTGAAGTAATCCCACTAAAATCAGGGACTAGACAAGGCTGCCCCCTCTCCTCATATCTTTTCAACATAGTTCTTGAAGTCCTAGCTAGAGCAATTAGACAACATAAGGAGGTCAAAGGGATACAAATTGGAAAGGAAGAAGTCAAACTATCAGTATTTGCAGATGATGTGATAGTATACTTAAGTGACCCAAAAAACTCTACTAGAGAACTCCTATAGCTGATAAACAACTTCAGCAAAGTGGCTGGCTACAAAATCAAATCAAGCAAATCAGTAGCTTTTATATATTCAAAGGATAAGCAGACTGAGAAAGAAGTTAGGGAAATGACACCCTTCACAATAGCCACAAACATCATAAAGTATATTGGGGTGACTCTAACTAAACAAGTGAAAGATCTATATGACAAGAACTTCAGATCTCTGAAGAAGGAAATCGAAGAAGATCTCAGAAGATGGAAAAATCTTCCATGTTCATGGGGGCAGGATTAATATACTTAAAATGGCCATCTTGCCAAAGGCAATCTACAGATTCAATGCAATCCCCATCAAAATCCCAACCCAGTTCTTCATAGAGCTAGAAAGAGCAATGCTGAAATCCATCTGGAATAACAAAAAACCCAGGATAGCTAAAACTATTATCAACAGTAAAAGAAGTTCAGGGGGATTCAGTATCCCAGACCTCAAACTTTACTACAGGTCAATAGTGATAAAAACTGCATGGTATTGGTACACTGTCAGGCAAGCAGATCAATGAAATAAGATTGAAGACCCAGAAATGAACCCACACACCTATGGTCACTTGATCTTCGACAAAGGAGCTGAAAACATCCAGTGGAAAAAAAAGAGAGTCTTTTCAAAAAATGGTGCTGGTTCAATCGGAGGTCAGCATGCAGAAGAATGTGAATCGATCCATTCTTATCTCCTTGTATTTAGCTCAACTCCAAATGGATCAAGGACCTCCACATGAAACCTGACACACTAAAGTAATAGAAAAGAAACTGGGGAAGACCCTTGAGGACATGGGCACAGGGGAAAAGTTCCTGAATAGAACACCAATAGCTTATGCTCTAAGATCAAGAATTGACAAATGAGACCTCATAAAACTACAAAGTTTCTGTAAGGCAAAGGACACTGTCAAAAGGACAAAACATCAACCAACAGATTGGGAAAGGATCTTCACCAACCCTAAATCTGACAGAGGGCTTATATCTAATATATACAGAGAACTCAAGAAGGTAGAACCTAGAGAACCAAATAACCTTTAAAAAGTTGGGTACCAAGCTAAACAAAGATTTTTCACATGAAGAACTTCAGAGGGCTGAGAAACACCTTAAGAAATGTTCAACATCATTAATCATTAGGGAAATGCAAATAAAAACAACCCTGAGATTTCACCTCACACCAGTCAGAATGGCTAAGGTCAAAAACTCAGGAGACAACAGGTGCTGGTGAGGATGTGGAGAAAGAGGAATACTCCTCCACTGCTGGTGGGATTGTAAGATGGTGCAACCACTTTGGAAATCAGTCTGTCAGTTCCTCAGAAAACTGGGCATAGCACTTCTGGGGGACCCTGCTATACCACTCCTGGGCATATACCCAGAGGATTCCCCAGCATCTAATAAAGACACATGCTCCACTATGTTCATAGTAGCCCTATTTGTAGTAGCCAGAATCTGGAAACAACCCAGGTGTCCCTCAGCAGAGGAATGGATACAAAAAATGTGGTATATTTACACAATGGAGTACTATTCAGCCATTAGAAACAATGAATTCATGAAATTCGTAGACAAATGGATGGAGCTGGAGAACATCATACTAAGTGAGGCAACCCAGTCTCAAAAGATCAGTCATGGTATGCACTCCCTGATAAGTGGATAATAACCCAGAAACTTGGAATACCCAAGAAATAATCCACATATTAAATGATGTCCAAAAAGAACATAGGAGTGGCTCCTGGTTCTGGAAAGACTCATTGCAACAGTATAAGGGAATACCAGAACAGGGAAGTGGGAAGGAGTTGATGGAGGAACAGGGGGAGGGAAGAGGGCTTATGGGACTTATGGGGAGTGGGGACCCAAAAAAGGGGAAATCATTTGATATGTAAATAAAGAATACATTGAATAAAGAAAAAAATGAGGAATTTAAAATCTACAAAATTGTTTGATGTAAGTATCATGGATATATTTCTGAGACAGAAATTAGGCTCATCATTACTCAGTCTAATATTATTTTGCAATTATCATATCCTGTAGTATTAAGCTAATATTGGGGACCCCTACAAAGTCTATCATTGAAGTTCGAGTATCTGTTGACTTTTGTGATTCCTGGTTGCTGATACATGCCATTCATTGAAGTGTTAAGTGAAAGTTATTTTCTTCTAAATTTAGTCTAGCCTGAAACATATTACTTCTTTAAAAAGAGTTTCTGGATAATTTAGGTAATAATTGCGTGGTTTAATTGTATTTATCACGGCTTTATTTTCCAGATAGTAGCTTCATTTCCAGTAGACAGATCAGGATTTCTTCTCAACTAAATATTGTAGGGCTGAAACCATACAACATCTTCTATGGGCTATTAATTATATCGACTTAGTTCAATAAATAATTTGTAGTCACCTCAAATAGTTTATAGTTTCAGGATTACTAGTTTTAAACCTAAAAATTATTAGAAGCAAAACTGACAGAAGGCAATATTTGATTTAAATATATAATTTATTTATTAGCATATTTGTTGATGTAAATCACACAGATTTTAAGGCAATAATATAGGCTGCTCTCACGCACATCAATCAAATTTAAGTTTGTTATTACTAACTTAGGTCACTGTGTACCTAAATCCCAACCAAATATAGGACTTTTCATTCCCTGATGTCCTTTCTCTCCTAGGTTGTATCTGTATAGGTTCTGGTATAGAGGGAGAAGTCTACAACTATTCTGTCTTAAAAGATTCTGCACAAAGAAGGCAAAGTCAAGCACTCAAAGCCCCCACCTCACAGTTTGTGCTCTGTGTAACATACTTCTACTATACGTGCATAGAATATTTTATGACATAGCTTCAAGTTCATAGATCAGTAAAGCTAAAGGATCTCAAGAAATATTCTGAAGGATTTGCTTTACCTGGATCCCTAAATGGTATGACAAAATATAAGGAAGAGAATAATTAAAACCATCAGCTTCCCCTGCTTACATAGTAACAGTGAGAAATGGACGTTTCTAGTACATGCATGTATGCTTTTCTGTTTAAAACAAAGCTTTCAAAAATATTTACCAAAACTATATATTATCCAACTACCGCTTTTAAAATAAAATCTTTTATCTGTAATAAAACACAGTAATGTTGAAGAAATAAATCACACTCTAAGGTTACCTCCCCACTTATAAATTGCAGGATAGGAGGGCTATTGCATAGAATTAGCTAACCATTTTATCTGTTTTCTCCTTAATGATGCTAATTCAGCATCAAACCAAGGTAGCCTGTCTTTTCATGATGGATGTGGCTCCTTTGATGTCATATTAAGTGAAATAAAATTATTCTGCCTGAAAAACTACTGGATCTTGTGTTTGAAACATCAGATAATGTGAATATTCATGTAATGTTTTCTTGTGTTAACATTATCCAAAAGTGAATTTGTTATACAAACATTGATCATTTTCTCCACTATGTAATTTCAATATCTTACAGAGTTACTCAAATAGGTTCTAAACAAATCAAAATAGAGAAGCCTTGATATACGACATGACCATAATGCCCAGGAGAGCAATGTGACACACGGTTGTCATTACTACAGGTAGATGACATTCTTGTCAGAGGCTCCGTCACACGCCTGGATAATTTTGCATCTTCATGAGTTTTTCACTACTTAGTCCAGCTTACTTGATTGCTGTGAATTTTGAATAGATACTTTCCAGCTCCGGCCATGTCCTAAAGAACTAATAATCAGCAAGGATGTCAATCACTAGTTTCTTTTTCATAGTCTAATTCAGGAGCTTGATCTTATAAAGTTCATATTGGGAGATAAGACAAAAAACCATAAACATGAAAAGCTGATGGCTTATTAGAAAGATGATCATGGAAGCATTGTTATGAAGAGCAGAAGGCTGACTACTCTATAATTGACTTATGTGCACTCTAGATAACCCCCAAAGTTCTTGAAAATCCCATGAACTTTGCAACGATGGACAATGCATAATAAAAACTGAAGTCAATGAATCCAAATCAAATCATAAAATTTAAAATTAGTTATTACAAGAGCTAATGTAGCCAGACAGAGAGGTTTACACATTATACTAACAGCAATCAGGAAGATGACGCAGGAGAAGAATTACATTGGGTTTCAGGTTTTTCCTAGAACATAGTCATGTCTAAGTCTGTCTTGGCTATAGAATGAGAACATTTCTAATAAAAAAGACAAAAGCTAAAATTAAAACAAAACATAAGAAAGGACTTAATCATTAATAGAAGGACAATATCAATATCTATTCTTGAAAAGAGACAGATGAGGATAAACTGGATGTTTGATAATACACATGTAGACACAACATTATTTTATACTGACTTTTCATTAATTTTTGAAAATACAAAGATTTATTTTATACTTGAAAAGACAGATGAATACTGTTTTCTTTATTAAAATTTTAAAAATTGTATGTGTCTTGCCACAGGTAGAGGATCTGCAGTCAAAAAAGCAAACATGATTATTTCTGCCTAGTCACTAATAAGTTGCAAGAATCAGGGTTACTTTTTCTATATTTGTCTTGGTTTCCTCACATACTACTTTTTTTTTAGAATTTTGGATATAATTATGAAAACAGAAAAAAATGAAAAATACTTAGTGCTCTAAAAAGAGGAAAGTTATTATTTTATAATATCTGTATCCTTTCCTTCCTATGAACTATTGTTGGGTGTGTGTGTGTGTGTGTGTGTGTGTGTGTGTGTGTACATCTACAGCTCCAGTGGGCTATGGGCTTCAGTTCCTAGATGAAGAATGAAATGTATCCCATCCTTTTTAAACAACTTGATCTAAGCTTTCTATCCAGCAGACATACATATTTTCTTTCCTTTTTTACAAATTATTACTGAAGTTTATTTTTATTTAATCATTTGCTTCTTTAAAATACGTAATCCTTCATTACTCCCCTAAACTGTAATTGGTTAGTTTTTAATTTATAAAAATTCCTGGTGATTAGCCTAGGTTTAAACTTCACATCTCTAATTTTAATGACTTCTTTATTGGACATTTGGGAAACATTATAGTTAAATCTAGTTTTGTTGGTGGCATAGTAACATAAAATGTAGTTACATCAGAGTTGAAAGTATAGCTGAAAGACAGTAGAGCAGATTGAACCATATCTTAGACAAAATGCAATGCATATGTGAGGAAGAACCATTCTTCATGAAGGCATTACTAAATAGGGTGGTGATGTTGTGAACTGTTAAAGATTTCACAAAATTCTACATCTCAAGCCTCCATGGTAGAAAGCAGAGAGAGAAAACTTCCAGGTCATGAAAGAAATCAAAAATGGAAGAAATTCCTTGGTAGTTTGGAGTACTCTGAAAGCAGAAGCATATTTAAGGATATGAACTGGCATGGAGCGCAGGTAACACCGTGTCCTCAGCTGAGCTAGTTACTTATTCAGTCCGGCTGCATGGAATTGGGGAACTATTTCAAAATTCAGAGTTTAGGTGTTAACATTAAATTAACTTGAAAAGCATGTCTCACTCACTTTAAGGTTGCTCAATAGCATGGAGTTGCCCAGGGCTACTGACTTGTGCCTAGTTAGTTGTTAGACTGCTGTATCCTTCACAAGTGCCCATGCCAGGTAAATTCAAGAGGAACACATGTGTGCACGTGCATACATGCATACTTACATATACACATAACACACACACACACACACACACACACACACACACACACACACACACACACACTCATCCCATTCAGAGACAGAAATGTGTTATGGAGTCTACTGTCATGGCGGGATGTCAAAATTCAATTGTCAAGAATGGCCTCTCATCTAAAAGAGCCCCTTGTCAAATTAGGTTTCCAGGGCACACCTGGTATAATGAAGCTTACATTAAGCCTGGCAGGAAGGCTTTCCAAATCATTTTATTTTGCTTTAAAAATGTCTTTGTGTTCTTTTAAAAATTTTGCCAAAACCTAAATCAAGCATCATTTTCTTGGTAATTACATGTTGAAGGATGTAATCATTGCAGCTTCAGAAACAGAAAGACCAGCAGCCCAGCATTGGGCATGTTCCCACGGTTGCTTTTGTTAATGTACTAATGAGCCATTGTCACAATGGCGCCAACCTGGCATTAGCACTTACAATGAATTTACTGCAAGAACACTGCTGTTTGTAATTAGCTCTTCATTACACAATCAGGCTGATTTAGAGAAACCCTCATATGATTTGCTCAGCAAATGAAGCAATATAATTACACTTCAGTTGAAATCAACAAATTAGACTGCTGTTTGCAATTGGCTATATTATGTACTATTAGTGCCCGGGCGATCACAGGCCTGTTGCTTCCTTTAACACTTAAGTAAAGTTAGTGTAATTAAAACACTGAAAACCTCTGTATGCAAAGGAACAGCTACATAATAGTCACATTTTTATAATTAAAGGAGGAAGCCAAGATTTATAGTCAGAATATTTTATATTAAGCATGAAGTTCTCAGCGTAGACATCGAAAGCAAAAACATAACCCAAAGGAAAGAAAGAATAAAATTACTTTAGAACCAAATCATTTTATAGTTAGGCTACAGGGAATTAAGATTGAAATTAGGTTAAAGCATATTAATGAGGTATACATCAATGTATGTCATTCCCAGAACTCAATATATGGAGAGAGTCCCTGCTAGCTGTCATGATGGCTGGTGTTAGTTCTTTCTGCTTATAGGGTTTGATAGTTTATCATTTTACACACTAGTGACAATAATCTCTGGTAGGAGATTCATGAAGGCCTGACAGATTCCACCACACTGCTGAGAACCTTTCAGCAAGCTAACAATTTTAGAATCCTTTGAGTAAGTTTGAAAGTATGAATGAGGTACAGAAAATTTCTAAAAGGTTTAAATCCTCTAAAATATGATGGGTTATCTTATTTATGGTTTTGTTGTTGTGGAGAAACATCATGACCATGGCCATTTTTATAAAAGAAAACATTAAATTAGGGTTGAGTTACAAATTCAGAGGTTTTAGTCTATTCTCATGGCCTTCACAGACTCGGGTGCTTGAATGCTTGGTCTATAGGGAGTGGCACCATCAGGAGGTATGACCTTGTTGAAAGAAGTATGTCACTGTGGGAACAGGCTTTGGAGTCTCATATGTTCTACCTATGACCAGTGTGGTACACAGAATCCATTTGCTGCCTAAGGAACAAGATGTAGAGTTCTCAGTTCCTCTAGCACCATGTCAACCTGTATGATTTCACACCTCCTGCCATGCTAAGAATGGGCTAAACCTCTGAAACCATAAGCCAGTCTATTCAAACAAACCTATTAAAGGCAGTAAGAGAAAAAGGCCAAGTAACATATAAAGGAAGACCTATCAGAATCACACCAGACTTCTCACCAGAGACCATGAAAGCTAAAAGATCCTGGGCAGATCTCATGCAGACTCTAAGAGAACACAAATGTCAGCCAAGACTACTATACCCAGCAAAACACTCAATCACAATACATGGAGAAACAAGACATTCCATGACAAAACCAAATTTACACAATATCTTTCCACAAACCCAGCTCTGCAAAGATTAATAGGAGGAAAACTCCAATACAAGGAGGGAAACTACACCATGGAAAAAGCAAGGTAGTGACCTTCCTTCATCAAACCCAAAAGAAGATAACCACTCAAATATAAAAATAACATCAAAAATGGCAGGAAGTAATAATTACTATTCCTTAATAACTCTTAACATCAATGGACTCATTTCCCCAATAAAAAGACATAGACTAACAGACTGGATAAGGAAACAGGACCCTACATTTTGCTGCATACAGGAAACACACCTAAATGTCAAAGACAAAAACTACCTTAGAGTAAAAGGCTGGAAGACAATTTTACAAGCCAATGGTCTCGGGAAAAGAGCCGGAGTAGCCATTCTAATATCAGATAAAATTGACTTTCAACCTAAAGTCATCAAAAGAGACACTGAGGGACACTTCTTGCTGGTCAAAGGAAAAAGTCCACCAAGAAGAATTCTCAATTCTGAACATCTATGGGCCAAATGCCAGAGCACCCTCATTCATAAAAGAAACTTTACTAAAGGTCAAAGCGCACATTGCACCTAACACAATAATTGTGGGGGACTTCAACACTCCACTCTCCTCAATGGACTGATCAGGAAAACAGAAACTAAACAGGGACACAGCAAAACTAATTGAAGCTTTGGACCAATTGGATTTGACTGATATTTATAGAACATTTCACCCTAAAGCAAAAGAATATATCTCAGCACCTCATGGTACGTTCTCCAAAATCGATCATATAATTGGTCACAAGACAGACCTCAACAAATACAAGAAGATCAAACTAATCCCATGCCTCCTATCAGATCACTGGTGTAAGAATGGTTTTCAATAGCAACAAAAATAACAGAAAGCCCTCATACACATGGAGGCTGAACAATACTCTACTCAATGACACCTTGGCCAAAGAAGAAATAAAGAAAGAAATCAGAGACTTTTTAGAATTTAATGAAAATGAAGGAACAACATACCCAAATCTTTGGGACACAATGAAAGCAGTGCTAAGAGGAAAACTCATAGCCCTGAGTGCCTCCAAAAAGAAAATGGAGAGAGCATACACTAGCAGCTTAACGACACACCTGAAAGCCCTGGTACAAAAAGAAGCCAATTCCCACAGGAGGAGTAGAAGACAAGAAATCATCAAAATCAGGGCTGAAATCAATCAAGTGGAAACAAAGAGAACCATACAAAGAATCAACGAATCCAGGATCTGGATCTTTGAGAAAATCAACAAGATGGATAAATCCTTAGCCAGACTGACCAAAGGGCACAGAGAAAGTATCCAAATTAACAAAATTAGAAATGAAAAGAGGGATATAACAACAGAAACTGAGGAAATCCAAAAAATCATCAGATCCTACTACAAAAGCCTATACTCAACACAACTGGAGAATCTGGAGGAAATGGACAATTTCCTTGACAGATACCAAATACCAAAATTAAATCAGGACCAGATAGACCATCTAAACAGTCCCATAACCCCTAAAGAAATAGAAGGGGTCATAGAAAGTCTTCCAACCAAAAATAGCACAGGACCAGATGGTTTCAGTACAGAATTCTATCAGACCTTCAAAGAAGACCTAACACCAATACTCTTCAAACTATTCCACAAAATAGAAACAGAAGGATCACTACCCAATTCCTTCTACAAAGCCACAATTACGCTGATACCAAAACCACACAAAGATCGAACAAAGAAAGAGAACTTCAGACCAATTTCCCTTATGAACATCAATGCAAAAATACTCAATAAAATTCTTGCCAACCGAATCCAAGAACACATCAAACCGATCATCCACCATGATCAAGTTGGCTTTATTCCAGGGATGCAGGGTTAGTTCAATATACAGAAATCCATCAATGCAATCCATTACATAAACAAACTCAAAGAAAAAAACCACATGGTCATTTATTGGATGCTGAAAAAGCATTTGACAAAATTCAGCATCCATTCATGCTTAAAGTCTTGGAAAGAACAGGAATTCAAGGCCCATACCTAAACATAGTAAAAGCAATATACAGCAAACCGGTAGCTAGCATCAAACTAAATGGAGAGAAACTTGAAGCAATCCCTCTAAAATCAGGGACTAGACAGGGCTGCCCCCTTTCTCCTTATCTTTTCAATATTGTACTTGAGGTACTATCTCGGGCAATTCGACAACATAAGGAGGTCAAAGGGTTACAAATTGGAAAGGAAGAAGTCAAACTATCATTATTTGCAGATGATATGATAGTCTACCTAAGTGACCCAAAAACTCCACTAGAGAACTCCTACAGCTGATAAACAACTTTGGCAAAGTGGCAGGTTATAAAATCAACTCCAGCAAATCAGTGGCCTTCCTATACTCAAAGGATAAGCAGGCTGAGAAAGAAATTAGGGAAATGACCCCCTTCACAATAGCCACAAACAGTGTAAAGTACCTTGGGGTGACTCTTACCAAACATGTGAAAGATATATATGACAAGAACTTCAAGACTATGAAGAAGGAAAGGGAAGAAGACCTCAAAAAATGGAAAAACCTCCCATGCTCATGGATCGGCAGGATTAATATAGTTAAAAATGGCCATTTTGCCAAAAGCAATATACAGATTCAACACAATACCCATCAAAATCCCAACTCAATTCTTCACAGAGTTAGAAAGAGCAATCCTCAAATTCTTCTGGAATAACAAAAATCCCAGGATAGCTAAAACTATTCTCAACAATAAAAGAAGTTCTGGGGATATCAGTATCCTGACCTCAAGCAATACTACAGAGCAATAGTGTTAA
Source organism: Apodemus sylvaticus (assembly GCF_947179515.1). Taxonomy (NCBI): domain Eukaryota; kingdom Metazoa; phylum Chordata; class Mammalia; order Rodentia; family Muridae; genus Apodemus; species Apodemus sylvaticus. Next base: position 55,710,994 of record NC_067489.1, read on the forward strand.
AAACTGCATGGTATTGGTACAGTGACAGGCAGGCAGAAAAATGGAAAAGGATTGAAGATCCAGAAATGAACCCACACACCTATGGCCACTTGATCCTCGACAAAGGGGTGGAAAACATCCAATGGAAAAAAGATAGCGTTTTTAACATATGGTGCTGGTTCAATTGGAGGTCAGCATGCAAAAGAATGGGAATTGATCCATCCTTGTCTCCTTGTACTAATCTCAACTCCAAATGGATCAAGGACCTATACATAAAGCCAGACACTCTGAAGCTAATAGAAAAGAAACTGGGGAAGACCCTTGAGGACATCTGTACAGGGGGAAATTTCCTGAACAGAACACCAATAGCGTATGCTCTAAGATCAAGAATTGACAAATGGGACCTCATAAAATTACAAAGTTTCTGTAAGGCAAAGGACACCATCAAAAGGGCAAATCAGCAACCAACAAATTGGGAAAAGATCTTCACCAACCCTACATCAGAAAGAGGGCTAATATCCAATATATATAAAGAACTCAAGAAGTTAGACTCCAGAAAACCAAATAACCCTATTAAAAATGGAGTACAGAGTTAAACAAAGAATTTTCACCTGAAGAACTTCGGATGGCGGAGAAGCATCTTAAAAAATGCTCAACTTCATTAGTCATTAGGGAAATGCAAATCAAAACAACCTGGAGATTTCACCTTACACCAGTCAGAATGGCTAAGATTAAAAATTCAGGAGACAGAAGATGTTGGTGAGGTTGTGGAGAAAGAGGAACACTCCTCCACTGCTGGTGGGGTTGCAAATTGGTACAACCACTCTGGAAATCAGTCTGGCGGTTCCTCAGAAAACTGGGCACCTCACTTCCAGAAGATCCTGCCATACCACTCCTGGTCATATACCCAGAGGATTCCCCAGCATGTAATAAGGATACATGCTCTACTATATTCATAGCAGCCCTATTTATAATTGCCAGAAGCTGGAAAGAATCCAGGTATTCCTCAACAGAAGAGTGGATGCAAAAAATGTGGTATATATACACAATAGAGTACTATTCAGCCATTAGAAACAATGAATTCATGAAAGTCTTAGTCAAATGGATGGAGCTGGAGAACATCATACTAAGTGAGGTAACCCAGACTCAAAAGATTAATCATGGTATGCACTCACTAATAAGTGGATATTAACCTAGAAAACTGGAATACCCAAAACATAATCCACACATCAAATGAGGTACAAGAAGAATGGAGGAGTGGCCCCTAGTTCTGGAAAGACTCAGTGTAGCAGTATAGGGCAAAACCAGAACATGGAAGTGGGAAGGGATGGGTGGGAAAACAGGGGGAGGGAAGGGGGCTGATGGAACTTTCTGGGAGTGTGGGTCTAGAAAAGGGGAAATCATTTGAAACGTAAATAAAAAATATATTGAATAAAAAAATATATATAACTGCCAGTGTATCAACTGGCATAGGTAAGGAATGTGCCACTCTACAAATAGTATACTATTTTCTTTCAAATTAGGCAAATACAGTATTTGACACTTGCTTAGCACATGGCGTACCAATCAATAGTGCCTCAGTCAGAATTTTATTTCACTTTTTATTTTCTGTTTGCTTTGTTTCTTTGGACAGTCTCCCACTAAATTACTCATACTAGCCTTGAACTTACAACTCGTGTGCCTCAGTATCATATCTAATTGTACAATTTAGTGAACTATGCTAATTCATTTTTCAAAAAAAACTTATAATTGGCATTTAAGAAGATGATCAACAACAATTATTTAACTGCAATTATTATAATATATGAATTTTGAGTTTTCTGTAATAAAATCTACTGCTGTAATGGGGAGGGAGAAATGAGGGGAAGAATTTGTGTTCGAGGAATTGGAAGGAGAGGAGGGAACTAGGGCTGAGATTGGAATGTAAAATGAATAAAAATAAAAATAAAAATAAAAATAGAAACTTAAATGTTCTCCCCTCCTACAAATGTGTGAAACATTTTAAGGTTAGGATGAACATGTGTATTTATGTGAGTATATCTGACATCACACAATAGAATATATTCTCTTATAGGTTGGATGCTCTCAGAGTTTCCTGGGTACTGGGTATGCTTTATTGCCTAGCCTTGAATTCATAGTTCAATTGTTCATTGAATGTGTATGTTGGAAGAGAACTTTGAGTATCAATATTCACCTTACATTTGAAGGAAGATTTCTTTTGTTGTTTGTCTTAGTGTTGACTACAGCAGGATACTGGGCCAGGAACCCCTGGGGGATTCTTATGTCTCCTCCATCTCCTTGTAGAAGCACTGTGGTGGTACATGCTATGTTGCAATTTTCTCTGGATTAAAACAATCCCTCTCTTTAGGGAGATAAAATGTTCGGGAAACTCAGGAAATAGATATACCTGACATGTTTACAACAGCTGAAATTTACAGGATTCATAGGCCCTTTCGTAAGTTATGGAAGCAAACACTGGAGAGAGAAGATTCTGATTTGTGCTAGATTTCAACTATGTGCAACTTCTCAGAGGAGACTCTTTTGCTTGTTGTACTGCCTGAAAGTGGTTCAAAGTATTCTGGGATGTGGCTTTGTGAATGGTCAGCAAAGCAATCGTGGGCTTGCTGGGGGTGTTACTGCCTTTGTGTTGCATGCTGTAGGGAATACTGCACTCACACTCCTGATAACCATTTCAATAAACTAATTTCTTCTTCAGCTTGGATGTAGACCAACTTGTTAACTTAATCTGTCATAAGTATCCTATCTGGGGCTAATGGATGTTTGTTTCCATCTCCTCTGGGAAAGATAACCTAACCATATACTGCCATTTCCAGCTTCGATAAATTTTCTGACTATTAAAACTTAAGTGACATGGTTGCTTGAATTGGCATTGTCCCCATAGACCTATATATCTGAATGCTTGGTCCCCAGTTAGTGGATTCGGAGGTGTGGCCTTGTCGGAGGAGGTATGTGACTGGGGTTGGGCTTCGAAGTTTCAGAAGTACACAGCATTATGAGCTAGCTGTCTCTGCCTTATGACTGTGGATTAGTTATTGCTCTAGAACCATGATTAGCTTCCTGTTACCATGCTTTCAACCTGACTGTTCATGAGTTCTAGCCCACTGGAACCATTAGCCTCAGTAACATAATTTTTTCTTTTATGAGTTACTTGAATTGCTGTATCTTACTTCAGCAACTAAAAGGCGACTGAGACCAGTGGTAAGCAGTTTACTCACTGAGCCCTATGACAAACCCCAAGGCACGATTTTTTAGATATATTCTATGAGTGCTCATCATGATAGATATTGTCAAATATAACTATGTTCTATTTCATCCTCTGGTACTCATTATCAACTGCTCTAACTGTAGAAGATTAATGGTACGTGGCTCCTTTAGTCTCAGACATAATCTATGGGCTTGTTGTACTGGAACAACAGCATAACATTCTCCTATTCCATTTGCTTGAGTTGGTGAAGGAGCCTGAGCTCACCCTTGAGTCTCTCTACTTTATGATGTGTTGACTGATCAACCTGGGAAAGAAACAGTGCCATACATATCAGAAGCCTATCACATCAGATACTGCCTTTGAGATGTTTAATTCCGTGAATATAGTATTGTTTCACTTCTTTGCAAACATTATTATAAAATGTTGATTAATTAAGATCACAATAGCACTAACTTAAAGAGAGCTAATTCTAGAAAACAAATAGACTGCTTTAAATATAAGAAAAGTGAGGCATGGCAACAATAAACTGAAATCATTGTATGACCTATGATTCTGAATTATCCATTTTTTCTACAGTGAAAATAGTATGCTACAAGTTTTCTATTCTTACCATTCTCCTATTATTTTGAACGTTACTACTTTTTAGTCAAATGGTCAGGCAATGCTCATAGATATGTTCCCTCTATTTATTAAATGATGTGATCATTTGTCTCCTTTTGTTATTTTGAAATTGAAAAATAAACTTTATGAAAATCAAAAGCTTAATTTCTTGAGGCATCTTAGTCTAGAAATTAAACTTTCAGAAAATCTAGCCATTGTTAATACAAATATATATGTAGAATTAAATAAAAATGTTAGTATAAGAGACTCAGATCATTTGTATTCTTAAAGCATTATGGAGAAGTAGCTTTGCCGTCCACAAATCGACAAGAGAAATTCTCTCTTCTCCAGTGTCATGCTGCTGTTCTCCAGTGCAATGGAGTGTTGTAGGAAAGAAAGATGGCAGCATTTTAAAGTCTACAGTATTGTATATTTCAAAACAGTTTCCTTGACTTTTCCAACAATAGCCACCGACTGCCTTAGGTATAAAATTGTATTTTTAGTGATTCTGACAGTAGAAATTTTGTTACTGGGAGGTAGCAATGCTATTTACCCCATTGAGAAATTTCCTATGTTATCTTTTAAAGTGACAGGTTTATAAATCATTCCATAGAGATTGCTGAGCATACCAGTTGAGTACAGATTCAATTTCAAGAATATGGGACAACTCTTTCAGAAGCCACAGAGACAGCATCACAGACACAGAGACAATAATAAGTATGTCACATCAAGTCAGGCACACAACATATATCAGAGCCCAAATGGCATATTTGCTAAGAAATATTTTATGAGCTAAAAGTATCATTAAAACCTATATCTTAAAATTAGGTAAGAACTATGATTAACAGAGCTTTTTGCCTGAACTTTTTTTAGATTATTTCTTTTATTTTTGAGATTATAATATAATTACATCACTCCATTCAAATACTCATATATAGCTCTCCTTGTTTTTTTTTTAATTCATGGTCTCATTTTCATTAATTGTTGTTAGTATGAAATGAACAAGAACAACAAAAAAAGATGTGCTATCATGCATAGGAGAAAGCCCCAAAGACATAAACCCTACACAAATATTTACACTAATTTAAAGAATGTTGAGAACATTTTGGAGGTGGATAAGTGGAAAACAACAAATTTCTCCTGTTCCCTAAACCTTGCATGGATTTTGTAGCATTAAATGCCTTAAAATTATTTTTTTTTTCTTCACAAATGAAAATTCCTGTAGTATATCCCTTCCATACTTTGGACACTTGTTTCTAAATTGTGTGCTTTTAATTACAATAATTTTTAATTTATATGCATACAAATGTGTGAGTTGTCAGTCACACAGGCCATGGGGTTCATATTTAGGTCAGAGGAGAATTTATGATCTCTCTCTCTCTCTCTCTCTCTCTCTCTCTCTCTCTCTCTCTCTCTCCCACACACACACACTATGTAAGATCGTGTAATATCTGTGAATTCAGGTTGTCAGGCTTGGTAGAAAGTACATTTACCCACTGATCCATCTCACCAGCAAAAACTGTCTTTCATACCTACAACACAACTTAACTCATGAACAAGTTTAAATGAATCGATTGGTAAGAAAAAACTTACTTCCATTACAGTGTGTCAAAAGAAGATGTATGTACTTCAGTAAGGTCATATGATCGTAGGAAAATTAAATTAAAATTTGATGTTATAGTTTTAAGAAACAATGAAGAGATGAAGAAAAATTAGTGTTCATAAGTTAAACGTGCTCTGCAAAAACTGAAATTTACTGACTTATCCCAAGTGGCCCCTTACTGTTTGCTCCTTACAAACAAGAAGACAGATAGTCTTTGTCTTTGTTCTGCACTGTCTGTGTTGGGTGTTATCGGCTGCTACTGTACCAATCATTCTTGAATGTCTTATACTCTTCCATTTATTTCCACAGAAGGAACAGCTTCCTGGCAAGATGCTGGTGTGTGCTCTATGAGAACAGCAAGGCTGTTGGTAGTGAGGCTGTGACTGTCTGACAAACATGTCTCTTTAAAAGCCTGAACCTGATAGAGGATTGTCCAGAGGTAAACTATCCTGACTGGGGACTCGGGAAGCCTACTTTCTAGCCTCTTGGCATCACCCTCACACCTACCTTCTTTTCATTTCTGCTGCGGTTGACACTCATGCTGCCATAAACAGTCCACCTTCTAAGCCTGACATGGCTTTAGACAGTTACCAGAATGTCTATGTTCCCCATAAGTGTCTTTCCTCTGATGTCTCTGTCTGTAGACTTCCCACTGGGCTTTAGTGTCTGACATCAATGATATTCAGATACACCATAGTTGTTGGATTTGCTCCTATGCAAGACAGTGTCTCAGGGACAATGATGTATTGTCCCCCACTCATCATATAATGTTGCAAATCTATCACTTTATCAATATTTATTTTGGTACTTTCCTGGTAGAACTTTGTCCATATTGATAAAAACTATGCTAGAAAATCAATTTTATAAAATTAAAATTGATTGGAATTCATTTTCCTGAGAGGCTAATAACAGTATTGCAATCCAAGTGCAAAGTAACTTTCAGAGACAGTTTTGACTTGGAGATTTGCCTAATGCTTCAAACACTACTGAAGCTTTCGAAAAACCAAAATGCATGCATTTGCTAGACCCAGGGGACACAAAAATGCATGTTTATAATAATTGATAACAAGATTCAATAAATGCAACTGACATTATTGATAATGTGGTATTTCTGTAGCACTATTTATCCTATGATACTGTTAAAAGAAAACCTAGTAGCTGAGTCAGTTGGAACTGATCTTTTTATTTGACACCAGAACGAGTGATATGAGAAGAGAACAGACAAGGAAGATCTTCAGAAATGTGCAGAAAAGAATAAAAATCTTTCCTGGCCAATACTGAATCAAATCATAGTCCAAACAGTGTAAGAAGAATGTACCAGGAGCAGTAAAATCAGTCTCCATTTAAGAATGTTCTTTGATTCTTTTCAGCCATAGCTTATTTTACTTGTGAGAGAAAAATATTTACAGACTTATTCCTGGAGTTTTAATTTATTTTCAAATGAAGTAATGGTAGATGACAGAATCAGATAGACAGAAAAGAGCCACATATGTAGAGTTCCTGTCAAAAGAAACAATGTGAAAATGTGAAAATGTTGAGCAAAATTCAAATTAAAAGTATTAAGTTGAATTATTAGGACGTGATATGGAAATCCACACATTATTGAATTTCTTGACTTCAGAGTTGTTCTTGCAAATGACCAGTGAAGTCCAGAAACATGGTACAATGAAAGAAGAAAATAAAATTCTTAATTGATAGCATTAATAAAAAAAAAAACCCAGCTTGGCAGCAGACACACCTAAAACTCACTGTATTGCTTATGTTTCTGTCGCTGTGAAAATCGAACAATAACAAGCCCACCCATCTCCAAAATTGTAACCTAGAATTGCTCCTGTCTAACGGAAATACAGGGACAAAGAGGAGAACAGAGACTGAAGGAAAGGCCATCCAGAGACTACCCCACCTGGGGATCCATCCCACAGGCAGACACCAATCCCAGACACTATTGCTGATGCCAAGAAGTGCTTGCTGACAGGAGCCTGATACATCTGTCTCCTGAGAGGCTCTGCCAGATCCTGACCAATACAGATACAGATGCTTGCAGCCAACCATTGGACTGAGCACAGGGATCCCCAATGGAGGAGTTAGGGGAAGGACTGAAGGAGCTGAAGGGGACTTATATCTCATCAATGGGAGGGGAGGTCCTTGGTCCTGTGAAGGCTTGATGCCCCAGTGTAGAGGAATTCTAGGGTGGTAAGGCTGGAGTGGGGTGGAGCGTGGGTGAGCACCCTCATAGAAACATGAGATTGCAAAGGGGAAACTGAGAAAGGGGATAACATTCGAAATGGAACCAAATAAAATATCCAATTAAATAAAGATTTTTTTTTAAAAAAAAAAGCAACCCCAAACACAAACCTAAGCAAAACAAGACCAAAAACATGGCCAAAAGCAACTTAGGGGAGAAAGGGTTTGTTTTGGACAACCGTTCCATAGGAATAGAGCTCATCATGGAGCAGGGAGAAGACATGGCAACAGGAGAAGGCATGGTTCCAGGAGCAGGAAGCTAAGTGGTCTCATTGCATTTACTCCCAGAAAGCAGAGACATTGGAATAGGAAAGAGTGCCAGGATATATATATATCCTTAACTCCCGCATGCAGCTAGGGACTTCCACTCACAAAGCTCACCTCCTAAAGCATCCATTCTCTTCCAAAACCGATCCACAAAATGGGCATCAAATGTTCAATGACCTGAGCCTAACAGGGACATTGCTCGTTCAAATTACCACAAGCATCAAGTGTTTCCTGCTTATTATATGTGCAGTTGAGGTTATCTTCAAAACAATATGTGTAGATTAAATGGAATATATTCCCCAGCATCTAAAATTGTAGTCGTCTAGAAGTTCAGGAAGGGTTCAGGAGTCTGAGGGCAGTCTGAGTTACTTAATGGCTGCACTCCAGATTGATAAACATGGCGGCACCTTGTCTCAGAAACAAAAAGAAAACATGAATATATGAATGTAAAAGAAATTAGAAAAATTTAGGAGATACAAAATGTAAATCAATCCATGGAATTTTTGAGCTAAAGACTTAACATCTTACCAAAAATGCTTATATTTATACTTACTTTATAAATATATGTATATATATATATAAATATAGCTATATTATCAAAGTAATGATTAACCTTTAATGATCATATTAGCACTTATTTTATATATTCTTTATATAGAGATCAATATGATGGTCTGTGACCTGGGAGGAAGAAAAATCATATGTTTGAAGCATTAAAGAAATTCTGATAAAATATTATGAAAGTGGCTCATATTTATTTTCTTCAAATGCATGGGAACAGTAATAAAATAATAAAAAGTTCAATCAACTGCTAAATTTTTCTTGTATCAATCCAATACTGCCTGAGTTGAATTTATATTCAAGTGAGTTACCAAAGTCTTTTCAGAGTTTAGGATCAGTTAATATTTTAAATCAATGTGTCCAAACCAATAAAAACTTGGGAAATATAAGAGTATCACTGAGAGAACTCAATTGCTTGTAAAAACTGGCTCATAAGTATAAACTGACATAATTGTCATTCTATATCACTGCATACTCTTTTACAATTTTGTGGGAGATGAAATGGGTTTTTCAGTTGACACAGCCCATCAGTTGAAGGTTTAAGTGGTTTCTGTAGGCCACTTGCTTAGGTTGTTGCCAGTACTCGTGAAGAATCCATTTTGTGGCTTATTTCACACTAATAATGAATAAATTCTGACTTGTCTGTCAGTTTCTTTCTTTTACTCAAAACAAAATTCAGATAACAAAACTCTAGCAGATAAGTACCTTCATTTTGAAAATGACAGAGCAGCCCTCCAACAGATAAAAAATAAGCACCTTTTCCACTTTCCCTGTCATGGCTGAGGATGCTTTGAATGGGACATTAATAGTAACAGCACACAATTGCCTTCAGTCATTTTTTATGCATGCCATTTAAATATTCTGCAACTTTTAATGAAAGCTCTATTGCACAGATACCCTATAATTTTGACATTTCATATTACCACCAGTCAGTATCACTTAAGCAAACACTAATTGTTTAATAAACATTAACTCTTTTTTGCTCCAATCCTATTATAACCAAAAAGTGTATTGCTTTTTTGAAATGCAATTATTTTTTCCTTATAATAAAATTATTCAATGAAGAAAGTATTAGGAAATGCAACAGTAAAACAACTATAAATGGCTAGAATACAATTAGAAAAGAGATTTTAAAGAGTTGAGAATAATGAAGAGTCCCTTTAAGGAGAATTGTCTTCCATGATTTCTGTGCTGTGCTGAATCATTGACCATCTTGGTCAAAGGATGGGTTCATCTGGCTTGTACGCCCAGGTATCAGTCCACCATCAAAAGCAGTCAGGGTAGAAGATATTGGAACTGAATCTTGCAGTATAAAGGGGTGCCGATCATGGCTTGCTTCCTAAGGCTTGCTCAGGTTTCTTTTTTATCTATCCATACCTACCTTGCTAGGGATGGCACTGCCACAGGGGCCTGAATCCTCTCACATCAATTAGCAGGCCCATCTGTTTAAGACAGTAGTCTATCAGCAGAGATTGCCTCTTCCCAGAAGATTCTGAGTTTTGTGTCAAATTGACAGCTGAAATTAACTATGACAGGCTAGAATGTTCTAAGGGTAAAACTGGGGAAAATAACTTAAAATCCTCTATTTACTAAATGTAATCATATTTGAAAAGGAAAGATATTAAGAAATGTTTATTTTCAGGACCATTAAATCCATTTTTGTTTATTAATGGTTTATGTGAGGTAATGCATTTAACCTGCCTTAATAATATGATTTTTTAAAAGAGTTTGGTGACTGTTAAAACTAGCATGTAATATCTAGTGCTTCAAAGATGATGTCATTTGACATCACTCTGTACCATAAAACATTATCCTCAAATCATATCTTAAGCTTCTTATCATAACCCTCTGTGTCAGTAAAGGAGATGACCTACTTTCTACTACCATCTAATTAGCTCTGCTGTAAAAGCATTAACATTAATATATGAAAATAAGTTTACACATAAGTCTAAAGTCACAGGAAGCAATAATAAATTTATGTTTATAACTCCTTTAAGTGTTTTATGTCATGAAAGGTGCACTTACACATGCAGAGATGCTGATGTAGAGAAAGCATACCTATATCCTGGCAAGCAGCCATCATACATTTTTTCACTCCATCTCAAAGTTACATGTGTATAATTACCAAAATGTTTATATCTTATTAGTAATTACCATATAGAAATATCAAATAATTATCCATTGACTAGATTTTAAAGGACACATTTTTTTACTATATTTCATATTATTATTATTATTATTATTATCAGTTTTTCAAATAATTTATCTTTGTTACTGGACTTGAAAACGAAAAGATGAAATTCATTGAAGGGTATTAATTGCATCTATTAAAATATTCCATGTTTTTATAAAACTGAAGCATGCTGATAGTTATATAAAACGAAAGCACTATCCATGCTATTCTCTGAGTACTTTGTTTTTTCATCCAAGCTATAACAACATTTCCATTAATGCATCTCACATATCCTTGAAACTATCAGAGAAAAATTATTGAACCATAATTGCAATAAAATTTTCATAATCATCATTACTTAGGTGAGCATTTCATTGCAGACCATTCTTAAATTAAGAGAAAAAATATTACTAGGTTTGCACAATGATCCATAGCTAAATCTTATTTTGACAGGACTTATGTGTTTTGCATTTCAATAAAATTTTAAAAGCTGTAACTGTTCTCTGAGATCGTTTAGATCATATTTTCATGAAAAATTTTATAAATTTAAAAGTAATAGAGTCCATGTGTCATGGTCTTTTACAATGAAAGTGTGAGTCAATAAAAAAGTAAGGTGTACGGGGAGATTTAGGACAACATGAAAAAAATCCTATATAGGATTTAGATTGAGAGAAATCAGATTTCTTAGCACAGTGAAGAAGGAAGCTTTTAAGGGAGTCTTTTAGATTCTCAGCTTGTCAGAGGTCGCAGTTGCAGATGAGTGAAAAAGAAGTTGAAACAGTTTTGTAGTTAGTACAAAGACAGTGTATACATTTTTGATAACAACCTGGACACGGGGACCCAAAGTTCTGAAGCTGGCCCAGTGCCCCTAGACATTTAGCGCTGAGTAAGGAATTGGGAGTGGGAGGAATCACTACAGCCAGCTCCTGTGCACACTGGTTATGTATGAGGTCAGAGAATCATTGTCTAATTCTTAGTGTTCATAGCCTAAGCTTTCCAATCAACATTAACAATTAATATCCAGGAGAAACATATTCATGAATTTCTTTAAGGAGTACTGATCATTCCATAGACACCTTTGACAATTTAAATCTTTAATAGTTAAGTCTTAGAATAATAATTACCTTGAAATGTGGAGCTATAGGAATCACTGTATTACTTCACTGAAGTACATCTAATCTAAACTAAAAGAAATATCACATGCACATATTTTACTGGTCTGTCTTAGAAGGGGGAACAATATACCCATGGGAGGAGATACAGAGACAAAGTGTCTGTCTCTGTGTGGAGCAATGAATGAAGGAAAGGCCATCCAGAGACTGCCCCACCTGGGGATTCATTCCATATACAGTCACCAAACCCAGACACTATTGTGGATGGCAGCAAGCCCTTGCTGACAAAAGCCTGATACAGCTGTCTCCTGAGAGGCTCTGCCAGTACCTACCAAATATAGAGGTAGATGCTCTCAGCCAATTTTGGGACTGAACACAAGGTCCCCAATGGAGGAGCTAGAGAAAGGTCTGAAGGATAGGAGGAACAACAATATGAACCAGCCAGTAACCCCAGAGCTCCCAGGGACTAAACCACCAACCAAAGAGTAAGTATGGAGGGACCCATGGCTCCAGCTGCATATGTAGTGGAGGATGGCCTTGTTGGACATCAAAGGGAGGAGAGGCCCTTGGTCCTGAGAAGGCACAATGCCCCAGTATAGGGGAATACCAGGACAGGGGAAGCGGGAATGGGTGGGTTGGTGAGCATGGAAAGGGGGAATGGGATAGGGGATTTTCAGAGAGGAGACCAGAAAAGGTCTCTTTATTTACATTTGAAGTGTAAATAAAGAAAATATCTAATAAAAATGGTATAACATAAAAGAATACTTTTATTTTGGGTAAAAATATAAAATTATTAAGTCCTTCTCACAGAATTATCTCAGGAAGCAACATATGCAAATTATGCAACAAATGAAAATTATGGTACTTTTGCAATCCTATTATAGGATTTTACTAAAAGTTGTAAGGACAAAAGTACGTAGTATTACAACAGTATGTAAATCTAAAGAACTCTAATCAAATATGAAACAAAATATACAATGTCAGAGGTTCATGCCCTTTCTGTTTGAACTTAATAAACTAAAAAAGCTATATTTGAGGCATATTATTAACATATATATTCATATATATATATATTTTATATATTCATATATTTGGGGGAACATACTTATGTTGTTAAAACTGTATCTGCCCAGAGACCTTCTTCCAAAACTACCTAGAAATTTTAAATTACCCAAATTAGTATGAATATGACAAGAAAGAAAGAAACAAAGAAAGAAAGACAGTAAATGCAGGAATGGTGGTATGGAGGCAGGGGCTCAAAACAGTTATCCATGGGTTCATTGCTGGTGCAAGGGTAAACTGCTCTGGCCATTGTGGAAACCGGTAAATCAGTGGGGACATTCACTCAAAGAACTCTGAATCCTCATACAGAGATTACTTGCTAAGCCAAGTTCTTTGCTGCTCTATTCGCAACAGCCTGGGAATGGAAAGAGACTAACTCAACATTAATCAATGAATGGAAATTCAACTATGACACATTTACATTAAAGAATATTATTCATTCATTAATTAAAATAAAATTAAGAAATTCACAGGTAAATGGGTGGAAACAACCACCCCGAGTGAGGTACTTTATACCCAGAGAGACAAACATCTCCAGTTTGCTCCCATTTTGGGTTCTATCTTTGAAACTTTAGATCCACAAAGAATCTAGTCAAGCACAACCGGAGAAAAGCCTTTCAGAAGGAGAAGGGATGGCTTGAACGAGGAACTGTGGATGGATGAAGAATTCGAAAAATGATGCTAAAAAGCTTTCAGCATATTTTACTTACGGGAATCTATTGTTCAAGTGTGTCAGAAAAACCATAAGAAAGAAAAGGAAGAAAGAAAGATAAAAGAAAGACAGACAGACAGAAAGACAGACAGAAAGAAAACATTCCTGGAGTTTAAAACATGTGATGTGAAGGCCTAACATAAATGATATCACAAGCTTAGATGTCTGTGCAGCAGACCGTCAAGATGTTTCCTACACAGGCCAAACACATCCTGATAAGATCATGCCACAGACTGTCATGCATTAGTAAGTATTATCAGCTGCTCGACAGCAAAGCTGTCAACGTGATTAGAACATCCTGAGCACTTCTGCTTTCTTCTTTCTCAGTGCCAAGAGGAGGAAATTGACTGTAGCTCTCCTTCTGAATTCTACACACATCTCTTTTCGAAGACAGTCACAAACACATGTAGATGTGATTAGCACCATTTCCCTTACAGAATCTTGTGCAAAGTATACAACGAAGTCCCTTCGTTATAGTTTATTGTTACTACAATGTTTAAAATTACTTACCAAAAGTTACAGTTTAAAAAAAAAATGTAAAAGCTAATACCATGTGCAAGCATATTATAAAGTTGTGGCAAAGAGAAACCGACAAACACCTAGAGGCTAGTATGAGTTATAAACTTGTAAAAATATGATTATCAGCATAGTGGTGTTTAAATGAACATTGGTGATGGGTAGGCCCACATTTTTTATCCCTTTAACCCAATGAAACATTTCATTGAATTTTACATGGAACTTACGTAGGAATCAAGAAAGACAAGAGGACATAACCCACGCGGCAAGTTTTGACATCTACAATGTAGCAACTGAACTGAAGTTAGAGACTGAACATCAATATAAAGTCCAATCTTTTGAGTTCTTAGCAGAGGCTTGAATAAATTAGCATTAAGTGATAGCTTAAATAATTAAGAACATTACAGTAGTGAGAAATCAAGTACTTTAGAAAGTAGTTAATTAACAGCCCAGCCAGTCAGGTGCTCATTATCATATTTAATTTAAAATGGCTGAATCAATGGTAAGACTGCCACAAGAAAATATATATTATTTTTACCCTCAAATTTGTGACTTGAAGTTTTTTTTTTAACTTATCACAACTACTCTATTAAGCTTTACTAGAGATTAAAAGAATAAGAACACATTTTGTCCTTGGGCGAGTCACCAAGATGCACTTCTGGGGTTTCCTGTAGGTGGGAAGCTCACAATCTGTTTCTCAGAGCTGTGGACATACCTTGTTACCACTCTGTTCTGTTAATGCCCAGCACAGTCATGCTCGGGGTGATGTAATGCACTTCCCAGAAGCGTGGATCTTATTCTTACTTTCTGAGGCTTTGACTCCTAGGAGTGGTTCTTCTTACATGCTCTAATATGAAGTCACTGTAGATAGCTTCGCTGAGGTCATTTATAATCAACTCATTTGATGCATGAAAGTGTGGAGGTGTAAAAAAAATTGGTTCTCCTCTAAGATCAAAGGGCCAATTGAAGTCAAAAAGTAAGGACTCAAATCCAAATCCAGTGACTCGAGCCATACTTATATTCAGTACACTACTTGCAATTTTTCTTTTATTAAATTTAGTGTGTGTGTGTGTATGTGTGTGTGCATGTGCATGCACATGCGTGCATGTGTGCATGTATTACACAAGGGTTCACTCTTCTAGGAAACTTTGAAACAGGGAAATCATTTTTACTTCCACTTAAACACAGTCAATGTTTCTGAGCAGAGGTTCCTGTTTCTTCCTCTCTGACACTGCAGTGTAAGGCTGCTGTGTCAGTGTGCAGTTCAAAATCACACCTGACTGCTTCAGCCTACTTGTGGGCACTTGGTAGCTAATATGGTTTGATTGTGCCCTTTCCAGTATCCAAGCATCAAATCTCAGCTAGCACAAGTGCTAAGAGTTGAATAGATTATGTCTTGGGTATTCCAAGTTTCTAGACTAATAGCACTGCAGCAGTGTAGGGCAATACCAGAACAGGGAAGTGGGAAGGGGTGGATGGGGGAACAGGGGGAGGGAAGAGGGCTTATGGGACTTTTGGGGAGTAGGGAGTCAGGAAAGGGGAAATCATTGAAAATTTAAATAAAGAATATATCGAATAAAAAAAGAGAGTTGAATAGAACATGCGTTTTAATATTTGTCATTAAGGGTCTCAAAGGAGGACTCCCTGTAGCTCTTGCTCCTCTGCTTTCTGTCACAGGGGTGTGGCCTTTCTCTCTTCTACCCTGCACAGTGATCTAGGTGCCACCACGGAAGTAGAGACTCAGCCCTGAGAACCAAACACACTACCAACTAGACCTTGGACTCAGTAGTCTCTAAGCATGGAACTGTTAAATATGTGTTCTTTGTCCATCACCCAAGCTGGAACCCTGTGTCACCAGTAAGACAGACCTGCTAAGATGCCCATAACACAAACTGAATTCATTACAATCAGGGTGAGAGGGTTTTCATTCAGCTCATCCATATATTTATAGACATGTATTAATCTAAATTGTTTGACAGCATAAATATGTGCAGTTGGTTTTAAGGTACTTTAATATTCCTCCCCCTTGCTTGGTCTTTAGAATTTCTTACTGCCCTCTGAGGAGTCATTTTCCTCAATAGATGGATCTCATTACCTTTTTATGATATTAGGGAGCCTGTGATTTCTGGCTTACATGCAATGTTCGTAATCAAAGAATTCAGAATTTTCAGTGTGGTCTTTCCCCTACTTTGGGCCTAGGTAACACTGTTGATTAACCTTTTCCTTGATATCTGTTCTGAACAGCGTATAGTGTCCTGAGACATAATTAATTGTATTTATTCTTTGTAACAGAAAGTTTTGCATTTTTCCTACTAATTAAATCCAGAAGAATTTAAACTTATTCTTTTGCAAACATAATCCCCAGAAAGCCAAGAGTCTGTTAAAAGTACCATTTGCAAACAGATACTATATTGCAGAGTTTGAAAAATAAATTAAATTTTCAAAATATTAAACAGTAGCATTGAGAATATTTCATGTCATGGTCTTTTAGTGAAAAAAAAAAGGAATAGTGACCTTTATTTTTCTAAAAACCAAATTTAACTAATAAAAAAAAATCAAATCCAAGCAGTAGGAAATGTGTTCATCAGCAGTTTCCAGTGCTCAGTTATCAAATGAATGTTAGGAAGTACATCACTAGTCACTGACAGGCAATCCGTCATAGAGTGTGCATCTGTCACTAAATTAAATCCAAATGATCAAATAGGAACACAGCAAGCTATAACTGCTAAGGAAAACCTGGCAAGTGGTGTGTGTGTGTGTGTGTATGTGTGTATGTGTGTGTGTGTGTGTGTGTATGTGTGTATGTGTGTGTGTGTGTGTGTATGTGTGTGTATGTGTGATGTGTTTATGTGTGGTTTTTTTTTTTATAATTGTGAAGTAATGGAATTTTCTCTCAAAATAAAACATTTTTTTAATATCTCTCAATAGTCCTAAAGTTACTGGATAGATTAGTTTGAATTTTAAGCCCCACAAATACCATCAGTAAAGCTCTCGAACACTGTTACTTGCTACATTGTTTCACATACTTTATATGTTTTTTTTCAGAATTAAAAAGAGATATAATTGGATACTAGAGCCACTGGCTGTCATAGAGTCTGAGCACAGTCCTTATCACAAGTAGACATAAGCTGAGCTTGAGTTTGGACATTACTATATTCTACATGCTTACTGATCATTCTGCTTGAACTTTCAACTTTACTTTACAATAATAATTTTTATTCTGTGTGTATTCCTTAAACTTTCAGTTGATATGTATCCACATAATTTAGGTCATAACTTTGGAAGGCATACCTATTAATTAGAATTTCTAAATGAAATAATACTATTTGGTTAGAAACACAATTAGGGACTTCCTTTGCATTATGTTAATAGTTTCTGCTCAATGTAATTTTATTTTCTTTTATCTCTTTTTTATTGGTTTTCACACTAATTAATTTTATCTTGGTTGAAACAGTTATAAGTTTCATTTAAATTTGTATTAGTAATCTTGGATGAGTATTTAAATACATATTAAAATATGAATAAAGTAATTTATAGATATTTTATCCCATACAATGTTAAAAGGATTTTGTGTTAAATAGAGCAAAAAGTAAGTCATGAATTCTGATATTTTATTTAATATGATAATTTGATTGTAAATTTTGATGTTGACTTAAAAACATAGTTCTTCAGGTTGTTAAAAATTGGGATAGACAAAGAAAATAATGTTTACTTATCATCTTCCAAGTTTTATAAAAATAATATTAAACCGACACATACACACATATTTTTTGCTTGTTGTTTGTGCTTGAGTGTCTATTAAGGATAACAATTCCCATTTGTGTGTGGATGTGTGTTGTGTGACACTGTTCCTGAGAATTCAGGAACAATATTTGTCTATGTTCCCCAGACAGGGCACAAACCAAAGAAATAATTCCACCAAAGTCCAACTTGAAAATCAAATAAGTGTATTGTTTGCTGGGGTGTTCTAGGGATTTACTAACAATGACATTGATGGTTCCGCAGCAGCTGGTCCCTGAAGGCACACCTAAACATGGGAGATGCATGCAATCTAAAACCTAGGTGCAGACCACTAAACAGATCAGGGAGTCCATCATCAGAATTCTTGCTTATATATCCTTGGGGAGAGGAGAGTTTGTGTATCTGGTAATCTTCAGGGGCTATTTGAGACTTCTGAAATTTCATTTACTTTCTGCCTCTTAAAGGATTCTCTCTTTAGAACTTTAGCAGCCTCAAGGAACTTCCCTCTGGAATGGAACTTTTCAATTTGAAGGAAACCGAAACACCAGTTTAACCCTTCAATTTATTTACCTCCTCCCCCTCTCCCCACCTAAAGTACCCAGAATTCTGAAATACTCAATGAAATGTAAGTGATTTCCTTTTAGAGGGTTTACTCAATGTACTGGCTATGTTAATAAAATAAGGTTATCTCTTGCAGGAGGCTGAGGATGAATACCAGAAGATAGTGAAATCAGAGCAGTGTAGGGAATACAACAAAACAGAATTCAGCTGAAAGGCAGAAAATGCTAATGGCAAATCTGAATTGAAAACACTAGCCTTTTGATTGCTCTTCTCTCGCATTGTCATTCTCGCTGAAGACTGCACTGAAATATTACTCTCAGAAATTTTCCTAGGCAGCCTTACGAACAGCTAGATATCTTTATTTGTGTCAAAAGGGATTTTCTGTGACTCACATATATAGAAACTTACACCTTTGTCTGATACTCTAAGAAAACACTGAAATGAAGATCTAATGGTTCTGAGGTCAAAAACAGAAGCAGAGTGGATCCCACTCTCTCACATTTATTATTGTGCAGTCTTTTCTAACACTAATGACCAAATCGCAAAAATGCAGACTAACCTTCAATCTGTTATGCTTCATTAGGCTTCATTAACAAGTGTGAGAGCTGTATGGGCAAAACTCCACACAGAAACCAAGACTGAACTGCTCTGCGGCACAGAAGTCCTTTATCTATTAACCTGCAGTGACAGAGTAACTCAGAATCGGGCAGACCAGCCATACCCAAAGCCACAGTAATATTGTGGTTTTATTTGACATAGAAATACAAAATTGCACTTTGTGATTGCGTGGCTGATAATGAAATCTTTGTATTATAGTCTGGATCTGAAATACATGTAATAGGGTGAAGTAAGGTTCATGCTATGAACTTTGAAGAAAGGTTGGAAGTGGGAGCAGAAAGCCAAACTGAATGGATACTTAGAGAAACTAAATAAAAGAACTATACTGCAGTCTCACTCACTGCAGAGCCCTTGCAGAGTCTTCTCTCTCCCTTCTCTCTCTCCTTTAAATGAAAATAGATTGTTTTCTCGTGCAATATTTTGTGATCACAGTTTCCCCCTCCCTCTACTCCTCCTTCCAGTTCTTCTCCACATCCCCTCCCCTCTGGAATCATTCCCTTCCTGTCTCTCATTAGACATGAACAGGCTTCTAAGAGATAAAGCCAAACACATCAAACTAAAATATAGGGTCAGGAAATTGAACAAAGGTGTGTAGCAATGGGGGATGGCCAACTGGTGGTAGCCACCAGAAAGTCACAGATGCCAGAAAAGCAAGAGGCTCCCATGGCTCAAGATGGATGACATTAGCTGAAATACCCAACAAAGGAGAGAGAGAACCCATAGAGAGCCAATTGAGAGGTTAGGCACTGCCCCCAGTTGAAGGATGGGGCCACCATCCTTCACAAAATTTTAACCCAGAATTGCTCCTATCTTAAGGAAATACAGGAAGAAAGAGTGGTGCAGAGACTAAAGGAAAGACCACACAGAGACTGCCCTACATGGGGATCTATCCCATATGCAGCCACCAAACCCAGTCCCTATTGCTGATGCCAAGAAGTGCTTGCTGACAGGAGCCTCATATGGATGTCGCATGAGAGGCTCTGCCAGAACCTTACCAATACAGATGTGGATGCTTGCAGCCACCCATTGTACTGAACACAGGAGCCCCAATGGAGGAGTTAGAGAAAGGACTGAAGGAGTTGAAGGGGATTGAAACCCCATAAGAAGAACAACAATATCAACCAACTAGTCCCTCTCAGAGCCCCCAGGAACTAAACCACCAACCAAAGAATACACAGGGAGGGACCCATGACTCCAGCAACATATGTAGCAGAGGATGACATGTTGGGCATCTATGGGGGGAGAGGCCCTCGGTACTGTGAAGGCTCGATGGACCAGTAAAGGGGAATGGGAGGGTGGGGAGGAGGGAGAACACTCTTATAGTAGCAGGGGGAGGGTAATAGGATAGGGAGTTTGGGGGAGTAAAGGGAAAGGGGATAACATTCGAAATTTGGTCCACGTGCCTGCTGATTCAGTCTCTTTCAGATCATATGTGGCACACTTAGTTGACTCAAATTCCTAGTTGTCCTGGAATTGTCCTGGGTTGTGGTATTCTTACCAGTCAATGGGTTGGAAGACTAAAGCTGAAAGCTGACTATAAGTTCCTTTAATTCAGAGGTTTTTGCCCTAGGTCTGAGCCATAGAACAACATCTCACGTTCTCACCATCTGGTGGCCTCTTCTGATACTTGCCAGCTTTCAAATCCTTTCTCATTTATCCCTATGTGTCCTTCTCTTGCTGCCCTTTTAAGACCTTTTTGAACAACACACCTACAAGTAGATGAGCAATAGCATTTCTCTGCTGCTCTCTGATGGGAGGATACATTGGAAAGAAAGCTATCTGCAGTCTAAGAAATGATCCTTATACATACGATACATGCCAGTGGCATGATCTTGAAAATTAATGAATAGTTAATGGAAAAAAACACAATATTAAACAAAAAATGTATTATGAAACTTGCAAATGTTAGCTTGGTGAAATGATAAAAAAATAAATTACTAAGAGTAGCAATGGAAGAAGAGATATTGTTAAAGAAATACTGACACCTTTTTCTGACCTCCTTATATGTGCTTATAGGTACCTTATAGGTATCCATACTCAAAAATATGCATGTACATATACCACACACACACATACACACACACACACACACACACACACACACAAACACAAACACATACACAAGTTAATTAATTAATTAATTATTGAAAACCTTGTTTTCTTATAGATTAAATGTAATTTCCACAAAACAAGCTGCTGCTCCCCTTCCCATTTTATGTTAGACACTGGCTAGGTGTTCATAAGGAACATGAAAATGCAGTGATATAGAAATTATCTCAATGGACAAAAAAAAAATGAAAAATACCTACCCCCAACAAACACAGTGTGACTATCTTAAACTATAACTTATTTCTACTTTATGGTAGATTTCATGGATTAGTATTTTACAGATTTGTTCTATTTTGTAAACCTTAGGGAAGAGTATCCTTTGATCTGAAGTACCATTAGTTTTGGTGACATGCTAATTGGTGTTTATCAAGGGAAAATGTATAGCACTCCTAAGGTTAAGGATATATTTTATAATGAAAAATAAAATATAGAAACCAAAAGTTAAATGACAGCAAAATAATATCTATCATAGACTGATCCATTTTCATATTGAATATTAAAAAATTTTACATAAAACCATCTAGAAAAGATGTATAAAAGATTTATTAAAATAAATTTATAGCATCACATTCATGTAAATAAAAGATAAGAATAACATCATTAAATTCATAATTCATTGTCTCAGAGATATACTTTGCAAAAAATTAGCTGATAAATGCATATTTTATAAATCATCATGGTGTAGTATACTTCCCTCACATTATGCTATCAACGTTATAATTCATGTACCAACCAAACTTTAACATCCTAGGCTAAAAGAAAAAAAGACTTCCCAAGTAGTGGCTACAAATTATGATCGCATCTAATCATTCGAACAGAAAGTTATACAATAGGGTAAAGCAAAAGTTTTTATGATTTATCTTAATGTGTGTTTTATGTGAATTCTATAATTCCTATAGTATTTCATTTTCTCGATCACTATTATATATATCCAAAACAAATATCCAAGTTGGTGTTATTAAATTAATTAGCATTCATTTTGTGCCTCACTATTTCCAAGAGAGAGATGACATACTCTCATTTTTCTAGGAACCTCTGCATTCCTGTAGCCTTATACAACTCCTTTTGTGGGTGAGAAAACACAGGCAGTCACGACACTCTCTCCCTCATCTGAAATGGCATTTCAGCATCAATATTTATTCCTGAGACTAATATAAGAACACTAAACAACCAGGTGCTACTTTTCCATGTTAGAATTTCCATATTGTAATTGCATTTCATGATATGGAGCACATGTTCTAGGTGGCTCTTTGCAGAAAGATGCATTCTTGACATGCAGTACTAGGCCACGTCCTAGACATCTTCGGCACATCATAATATGCTTTCTTAAAACTACTTAGAGCAGCACATACACACACACACACACACACAACACACACACACACAAATGAGCAGCAAGACTTAAGGTTTAAATGTTAGATTATGAGGAGGAAGATTTAAAGGTGTCTTCAGATAGTTCAACGTATTATTATTTGATATTAGCATTAGTATCAGATAGTATTAATATGTCCTCAGAGCCAATTTAAATTTCATATAAAACAATTTCTATGGTATTTATGACCATCATTTTGGTTGGTCTGTATTCCTTCAGCTCTATAATGAAAGACAAATGGTGCCTCACATGTAATTTTGTCAATTCATACACCTTGACTAATACAAGAAAAAATATCATGATAATTTTGTTGAATGTTGATAGTATTGTTTTAATGTCTGAAAATAATATATTTACAATAATATTCTAAGAATACTAATGAGACATATCTGTGATTCAAAATAAAATTATTTGAAATAATATATATGCTAGTTAAGTTCACATAGTATCAATTAAATATTAATTAGCTGTGTTTTTTTCACTCACAGGAGTGACAAACAGTAAACCAAAGCATGATAATTACTATTAAGTTAAACGTGGATATTTATTACAACCTTTGTCCTAACTTCTTGCATGTTCAACAGAACTGAAGCATACTAAAAATTAATTAATTTAATCAAGTTGTATGTAATGACATACAAGATTTGCATGTTTTACGTGGTTTAAAGCACAGTCTCCAATACAGAGTATACACCCACGTAGAGAAATAAGTTATTAGAACCACCTCAACAAGAACTGTCAGTCTAGTGGCTCTGTGAGGTCATTTATTATCTTGCTGAAGTTCCCAAAGTCTACTCTAAATTATGCCTGAGCTGTGTAATTTTTGAAACCCAGTTCTGTCAGAAGATCTCACCCGAAAGTTCACTTTAGTGATAACAAGCATGAGTCATCACTTAGAAGATTAACATGGGAAGAAAGGAACCAATCAAGTTGTGAGGTGACAGACAAAACAGTTAGCAGAGGGAGGAATCAAAACATGAGAAGACTTAAGTCTTTCCCTCTTTCTTGTTCTTTCTCTGTGTTTGCTGCCTCCCCTTGCTCCTTGATTCCTTTCCTGATCCCTCTTCCTCTTCTCCCCTAATTCCTTACCCTCCTCTTTTTGCTCCTCTCCGACACACACACACACACACACACACACACACAAACACATACATACACACCCAACCTCACTCATATATTTTTTTCATTTTGCTACAACTGAATCTATCAATGGAAAACGATGCTATTTTCACGTAAGTCAGGACTCATGGATTTTGGTATGGGCACTTATTCTTTCAAGGGGATTTGCAAGTTTTAGGATCTGTGGAGTGATATTTCAGAAGCTAATTCTGATTCTCTATGGGACCCTTAAGGAAGCATTTCCAAAACTTTGCACTGAGATTTCATGTTTCTTCAGTTCATTCACATTTGGCAATTTTTTAATTAGCACCGTGTCAAGGCATTAGGAGTATTTTAAAGCAAGAAAAACATACACATCTGGTGAAATAGATACTATAAAAGTATCTTGAAGTAATGATTATAAACACAGTTATTAATTAGATTCTTATTAATTTCTTGTTATAATACTGTGAGTAAATACACACCTCCTGAAACTCTGAGAGACAAATCAGTTTAAATAACAACTGTTCTGTTTTTAGCAGCATATCTAGCTAGCAAGCCAGCCAACTAGACTTAGAGTGTACAAATTGTTCTGAAAACACATCCTGGTTGGACTGTGAAGGAAGAGCTTTAGCCTTACAGTTCACTGGTAAACCATTATTTCACCCTGCAATGAATAAAGTAGAGATAATCTTTCCAAGTATTACCCCTCACCTTCCATTTCCCCTTACTTTGTTGATTAATATAAAAAGTTGATTAGTAAGCCATATCAACCAGCTTCTCCAGATTCTCTGGCCAAAGAATAAGTATCCTTACACTATTTTGATGAGACTCTGTTCTGTTATTGGGTACATAAATCCAGGAGGGTAAAAAAGCCCACTTTGAACAGGAAGTAGGTAATATTTTATATCTTTACATACAAGCAAAATCATAACAAATAAGT
Source organism: Apodemus sylvaticus (assembly GCF_947179515.1). Lineage (NCBI taxonomy): Eukaryota > Metazoa > Chordata > Mammalia > Rodentia > Muridae > Apodemus > Apodemus sylvaticus. Next base: position 55,735,491 of record NC_067489.1, read on the forward strand.
TAGGTTAGAAATTTTCATCAGACTTCTTCCTTTCCAATTTCTATCACCTTGATCTCCTTTAGCTGTCTTATTGATTCAGCTAGAACCATGTTAAATAAATATGGAGAGGGGGTCAGCCTTGTGTTGGTTTGGTTTTAGTGAAATTGCTTTGAGTTTCTCTCCATTTATTTTGATGCTGGCTATGGGCTTGTTGCAAATTGCTTCTCTTATGTTTAAGTATGTTCCTTGTGTCTTTGATCTCTCCAAGGCTTGTATCATGAAAGGGTGCTGAATTTTGTTAAAGGATGTTTAGCATGTAATGAGATGATCGCATGTTTTTTCTTTCAGTTTGTTTATATTACGGATTACATTGACAGAATCTTGTATTTGAACAAGCCAAGCATCTCCAGGATCAAGCCACCTGGATTATGACAGATGATTTTTCTTTGATATGTTCTTGAATTTGGTTTGGAAATGTTAACTCTGTCAATTATATCATATAAAAACATTTTCAGAGAAGAAAATATTGATTTTGTTTTCTATATGATGTTTAGGATTATGAATATGTAATGGAGGAATATGACCTTCAGAAATAAATGTGGGAACAAAGATTAGAAAGTCCTCAGAGGAACAAAACAATCCCAAGAACACAAGCTGTCAAATGATCTATTTCACATCCTCAGAGCACACGTTTCCAGCTAAAATAAATGCAGATGAATCGCTTCTCTTACACAGTGTTAGGAGGCTTAGCTCATTTTTCCTATTTTTTTTTTGACAGAGCCTGTACATAACAAAGCTTTTAATGGAAGCAGAAATTGTCTTCAATTATACCCAATGTCTAAAGGTGGGTCAGCCTAGCTTTTTAAGCTCTTAAAATGTCTCTGATTTTTGTCAAGGTTTCCAAATTAATAGGACTCTGTGAACTTTTGTCCTTCTTTAAAAGTTAAAACTTGAAGGTGCTCAGTACTCACACTAAATTTTTTAAAGAAAAGATTTCCCACATTAGACAATGAGTCACAAGTTTACGCACAGGGATGCCGAGAAAAGTAACACTGGGAACTGGGAGCAGCAACATGGGATCTGTGAGAGTGGAGAGGTTTCTAATTTCAAACATGGATAAAAACGGTATTTTCCTTTATAATATTTTAATGTACTTAGGGAGGGTGGATTTGCTACTTAGAATTTTATATTCCAGTATTGAGAACACAGTAGTCCTAAAACCCGACAGCTATGACCTTTCCTTTGTAGAATTTTATTTAGGGAGAGAGGCCTAGATTTCCTTCTTTAAGTTAGATGAAAATATTAAATGAATAATTCTGGGTGTTTTTACTATTATCTATCTCGCCATATAACATCTGTTGTCCTCTATCTATCTATCTTTTTATCTATCTATCTATCTATCTATCTATCTATCTATCTATCTATCTATCTATCTATCTGTGCCTATCATCTATATAATTATCTATCTATCATCTATCTATGTCTGTATCTGTTATCCATCATACATCTATATATCATCTGTCAAGCATATAACTATATGATCTATCCACCTATATTTTTTAATTTGCTTTGTTTTCTAGCAATTGCTTAATAATTAGTTGTTAACACATTGGGCAGTCCTTTATACTTGTTTTAGGGAATAAGGAAAGATGGAGAAAGTAGATTAGGGACCAAGCTAAAGAAAGTGGAGCTTCCATGCAGTACCTGAGCAATCTATCTATTATCTATCAGGTCCCCTCTTATTTTCTTCCTTTCTCCCTCTCCTTCCCTCCTTTCCTCCCTCCCTCCCTCCCATCTCAAATTTCCCCCTCCTGCCTTCCTCTCCATCCATACATCTAATTTTATATTAAATATTAATTGAATATCTTACTGAGAAAGTCATAGGTTCATTTTAATTATAATTAGATATGATACATATCTTCCATCCATTATAGTGCTGAACATATATATATATATATATATATAAAAGATTAAATATTTTCTTCTCATTCCAGGCCATCCTGCTACCACAATCAGTTTTACCGTAAAAACCAGTTTATTATTTAATATTAATAAATCCATACTCTTAGAGTTAAAACTTTTCAGAGGACAATAGATTTTTCAGCCAAAATAATAGTACATTTATTATATTCAACATAAGACTCTGAATTTATTTCAGGCAAATAATGAGATTACTTTAACGAAAGATACTGTATTTTGTTTTATTTTTCTTTGAAATTTGTCTACTTCTTCGTAAAATAATGTGACAAAGTTAAAATATTCTCATTACATTTGGGGGAAAATATTTGCAGTCATTTTTGGAGTGAGATGTTCAAGACCAGACAAGAATTAACATACACTGACATAAAAGAGTTTCAGGAAACAAAAGCTAAAAACATTCTGTGAGTCATAAAAATATCAGCTTTGGATTCTGAGAAATTCTTTTTAGTTTTTATATTGAATTATAAAGCTGCATAATTTATCAAATACATTATATATATGCATATGTATACACACACACACACACATACACACATAGAGTAGAATTCCTGAGTTGCAAGCTACAGTCTCTAGACTTCACATAAGGGTGGTAGTAAAGCAACTCAGGTCTTCATGATTGAATAACAACCCTTAATTAATTAAACCATCTCCCTAGCCCTTATGGCTGATCTTTTAAAATATGAAGGCTGTATTTGTTATTTTATTTGTTCTATATGCTAGCAACTCCTTAATCATTGTTATTAACACATTGAGTATGGCTTTTTTTTATTTGTTTAAACAATAAGGAGAGATAGAGAAACTAAATTAGAGACCAAGCTTAAGAGAGTCTGAACGTCCGTACAGTGCCTGAGCAAGATTACCTGGAAGTGATTTCCGTTTTGGATTCCTGGACTTGAGATGCCACTTTCATGCTGGAGGCAAGCTTTATTCTGGATGACAGCTTCGTATCTGATATCACAGAGTAACATTTGAACTGAAATTATGTATTGCTATTCTTTTTTTATATTTTCACTTACAGCAGTATCTAAAATGTCCATCAAGACTAGTATAATCACAGACTACTTAAAGGCAGAACCTGTAAAAAAAAAGTCACCACCTGTAGCTTTCTCGTGTTTTGAATTCTTTCCTTCTCATGTTCTCCTTGCAGCCTCCTACATGATTTCTTTATAATTTTTGAGTCAATTTTAAGGATCAATAGCTAGTACCTTGCTTACTAGTAAATGTGTGCTTAATCAAATTGACTGACAGTGTTGAGTGTGTTGGGAAGATGGTGATACCGATACCATCTTGGCTTTGAAGAGTGTGGCCTCAAAGGAAAACTGAAACTTCCAGAAATAGCTGAGACTCCCTTTACATTTTAATTTTAAATACATAGTTAGACAGTGTTTTCAAAATAAGTGCAGATGAATACACTTTCCTTGGTACCAGTTGCCAAAATTCAATGCAGCAATTATTAAATATATCTTTTTTATTGGTACTATAGTGCATCTGTACAGCTATCCCCACAGGAAGAAGGTGGTGAACATAAAAATTTGTGCAGCATGGCTGGAGAGATGGCTCAGCAGTTAGGAGCACTGACTGCTCTTCCAGAGGTCCTGAGTCCAAATCCCAGCAACCCCATGGTGGCTGTAATGAGACCTGATGCCATTTTCTGATGTTTCTGAAGACAGCTACAGTGTACTTATACATAATAAATAAATAAATAAATAAATAAATAAATAAATAAATATTATTTTAAAACATGTACAGCGTTTTGAACTTATATCTTCAGTATCTCCTTTAGGATTTAGTTTTGCTCCAGAGAAGTTGTAGATATTTATATGGAAAAGTCCAAGTTTTAGGATTTTTCATCCCTGGGCTTTTTCTACTCTTTGCAATTTATTTTTTTGCTCATTAATCCCTTTGCAGAAACGGTCCACACAGTTTTAGAGAGTTTAAGATAACCATGTCACTATATGTCTAATGTAAATTAACAAGACTTTTGTTATCACCAGGATATCCTTGCAACTTGATTGTGCTGTATAAGGGAATTGGAATGTAAAAGAAGGTACTGGATCATGGATAGCAAAACCAAAAATTTCAGAAACTTCTAGGAGCTTAGAGATGTACTGAGAATTATCTTATTGTGGCATTATTTGGACTCATCTTGGAGCCCGTGGTTGGGAAGGACATTCCCCAGGCATGTCTTGTTGAAGTTCTGTGGAATGTTTAGTGGGCATGCGTGAGAACAGTCTTTAAAATCACATGTGCTCTGTTGCAGGTTCTGTTGTGTCACTGATGAAATGGTATGTTCAGACAATTCTTGCCTATAAGGAAACCTGAGATTTGAATCCATATCTCTACTGGGAAAAGTATTGGACCACAATTTAATAAAACCCATGCTAACTTGCATTTCTTATTTCTCTGACTATTAGAAACAAGAACTTGTATTGTCTCAATTTTTGACAATTAAAAAAGAAGTATATTGACCTTGGATCTTAAACTTGCTTTTGGTATACATGGACATATTTTTTTATTATGCTAGCCTTATGTAATTCCTTCTTTTATCATCATTTAATGGAAATCTTCCATGGCTAAAAGATAAATTCTGTATTTCCTCTGAGCATGTCACAAACACTGGTATTTCTGACTATGAACTGATCAAAGGAGTCAAGCTAACTTTCTTCCTTATTTCTATATTGAGGTATTTCTTTTTCTTATCATTTCATGGAGATAATTTTCCTTGAGGAAAATTTTCAATTCTGTAATCCACTTCAAACCTATCATTTCCAGATTTGCAGGGATTGTGAACATTACAGCAAGAATTTAAACTGAAGATTACTTACCCCAGTACTTTATATTCCAAGGGTCTATAAATATATAGCATTCAGTAATATAAAGTATATTGAGATAAATATGTAAATAGAATACCAGTGTTTTGTACATGGAGACTTTCATGAATTTTCTATGCAACAGTGTTTCAACCTTTGTAAAAGCAGAAGACAAACCTATTCAAACCTTGAAAATAATTAATCATTTCAGATTTTTTAAGCCAACCAAAAATATATGTATTAGGTTGGAAGTGCAAATACATTTTTTTTTAAAGTCAAAATTGGGATGGAGTGATGGCTTCATTAGTATAGTGCTTGCCATGCCAGGTGAGAGGCCAAGTCTTCATCCCAATGACTAGTTAAAAATCTGTGCACAGCAGAGACTGTCTACAATACAGACACTGAGAACACTAAAAAAAGCAGATCCCTGGAGGTCACTGGTTGGTCACCCTAGCCAAATAAGCAAGTTTCAGAGTTTGCTAATGACTGTCTTGAACAGTAAGATGTAGTCAAGTCAAATCCATTGTCAAATATCAACTACTTTTGGCCTCCAAATTCACACATTGCATTTTTACCACCCCCCCACACATATACCATACACACATACCACCATACCACACACACAAACTACACACAAATGCATGTGCACACAAACAAACATACACATATACACACATATGCATATACAAGTCAAAACTATTATATATATATCAGGTATGTTTTATTCCATATATAAAACGAATCTTTTTTTGTTATTTCACCAATCTCAGTTGCTAACACTTAGTAGATTTTACAAAGCCATGATAGCGGAAAGAGGCTTTTTGTGATGTCAGATAGCCATTAGCAGCTTAGGAACAAAGAAAAATTAAAGCAAATATAATGCATTCAATGCAGTGTTCTTTCAGGTCTCAGGAGGTAAGATAAAACAGATTGAAATGCAAATGATTATCAAATTTATGTCTAAACTGATGCTAGGTATCATTTCCATTTTAACTGTCAACCCAGTCCTCTGTCCCCAAATAACTCTCATCTTTGGAAAACTTTTGTAGCAGCTCAGCATAGGGTAGAAGTGAAGAAACCTTGAGAGGATGCCTATATCTGTCCATAATAAAGAAGAATCCAATGACCTGCAATGACCCAGCCTCAAAACATTCATATGCCTCAATTTGATTATATATCATATTTTGAAGTTTCAGGAATCATCATAACCCTATTTTATGAGTCACTTCATTTCTCTGAGAGCTGTTGAAACTTCAAGAAACACTGATTTCTCTAAGAGAATCACTGATTAGCCCCCTGCAGTCCTGGAAGACCATTGTTGATACTAGAAAGTTCATGTGCAAATCATGATTATTCTCATGTGTTCTCTATTTCCACACTTGTGTATACACACAGCAAAATTACAGTTTCTATTGTTGTTGTGATGATAAGAAAAAAATGAATTAGATCCAATTATCTAGACTATCAGTATGTTTGTAATCTTGTTCTGTTTAGTTAAAGATAGCGATCATAAATGTTCCAGTTTCTCAAACTTAGATGCCTAAAAACAAACCACAGAAGAAAGAAGACTTAACAAATTGAAGTACAAATTTTATCCCGCTTCATTTAATCTACTATTGATCTCAGCAAAGAAAATTACCACAGTATATAAAAAAAAGTGGGTTTGACTCTCTGAGTCTATTTACCATTTATTAAACATTACAAAATATACCATATCACTGGAAAATTCATCTTACTGATTCTATCCCTTCCCTATGGAACAGTGACTCAGTTGACATAAGGCATCTCATTCTATTAGAAGAATTTTGTTAATTGCATATCTCATGAATGCAGGTTAATTAAATGTTCAAAATGTACCATTTAATCAACAAATGTTGAATGCCAAGAGAATGTTAATTACCCAAGTAAGTGTTACACTTCAGAATGAAGAGAGAAATATTTGTATTTTGTGGGCTTTATTTTGCTTTATATTCATGCACTTTTTGAAAATTAAGAGCAGATGGATATTCAGACATCAAAAGAGCAGCTTGAAATATGGAACACTGTATTATCAAAGCTCGCAAGCTGGGGTTTGCCGACAGGAGGAACAATCATAAAACATAACCTTTTATTTCATCAGAGCAAGTTATGCCTGCCCAAGATCTGCAGCTAAACATTCACAGAAATGGTTTCATACAAGTGACATTCTATTCAAAACAGCTGTCTGCAGGGGAAATAAATGGGATTTAATCTGCCATAAAATGAATTGCACAATTTATTTTCTTGAGGAAGTCATGCCTTTGTGACACTAGTGAGCGGAAACAGTTTTGCTTTAAAAAAAAATCCATGCTATGCCAAAGTCATTAATTCAACCATGTAGAAGTTCCTTCCAGAAAAGTAACTAGGAAACTATATCAGCTTGTCCACCATCAATCCAGTGCCTTCTACTGCCTGTACATATACTGGTTTTAAACATGAGCCCTGGATAGTTCAGAGGCATATGTTTAAATACTTGCTCTTTAAGGTTGAAATAGCCAATGTATTGGGCATTAGTGTCCTTCAAAACTGAAGGACTTAATATACTCCAAAATAATATTTAATAATATAATAATGAAGTAAAAGCAAAATATTAATGATTATACATTCATAACAGATAATAATTTATTGATGTGCTTTGATTTTTAATAGGAACAGTGAAATTAGAAAAAATTTAACTATGTAATTTGTTTTAATTATGTTATATATAACATATTTAATTATATATATTTTTATGTGTGTTATGCATATTTATTTATGTATGTTATATATTTAATATGTTTAATTTTATTTTAATTATATATGAAATATGTGAAATTTTCAAAAATATATGCTAGTTGTAGAATGTATTGAGCCTTTTTATTTGTATTACTTCAGCCAATCTCATATTTTCCACAGTACTTTTTTGTTAATTTAATGTAAACACTAAAATAGCAAAATTAAATACAGCTCCAGTTAAGTGAGAAATATTTATTTTCTTCAGAAATAAGTAGCCTTTACTCCCATGTAACTATTTCCAATTTCAGTATTATAGAGGCAAGTTCATGAAATTCTGTATTACAAATAGACACCATAATTATATCTGAAGAACCATTGGTCCTATCCTGGTCTGTAAGGTGCAGGATATTGAGAAAGATTTCTGTGATGACAAAGAAAACATCACAATCATATCATGGGTATTGGACTGTTATATGTAATTTTCAAAATACTTCTGATCTTATGGGATCATCACATTTGCAGTTTAGAAGAAAAAAAAAAGAGAAACCGAAAGCTACTCTAAGTTGAAGGTAATGAAAAGCTCAACCAGGGTGTTTATGTTGCTTATCTGCATGTTGGTTTCATATTAGTTTAGGTAATTAGCCTAAAACTAGGAAAGAGAGAATCTTACCTGCTGACTGTAAAAGAAATGCATTGCAAGTCCTCTGACTCCAATTATGTTTGACACAGACTCTGACAGATAATTCTCATATTTATAGATACTTAATTATGCCACTTTTGAGTTATATAGTTTTGTAAACTTTCCTGATTTTCTCCCTCTACACTGCATGGAAATTATTTTATCACATTGTGAAATGTTGCTGTTTTACGATTGCACATTTGGTGACAGAAAGCAATGCCACCCAACATCCCAGGATCTCTTACTCTGAGGAAAGTGAACTGACTGATGTTTCAAAAAAATTATCATTACTGTATGCTTCCATCCTTAGCTGCATTATCAAAAACACTAGATATCAGAACAGTTTCCTTGTGAACAACATAGGTTACCTAAATGGAAAAGCAAAAAGTTTTACAACATTTGCTTTGTCCCTACTATATTTCAATATTGAGATTGATATCATATTTTGATATTTAAATATAAATATTAAATCTATACAATTCCATGAAGGGCTAGCTTTCACGCAAAAATCGCTTGTCTCGTGGTCTAGTGAAGTAAATGATGAAATGCCAACTCCAATGTATTTTTGCTGACTATCATCTCAGAGCTTTTATGCACACTCCAATGTCACTATTTCATTGTAGTAAATAATCAAATGTTGACATTCTTTGTCTCTTTCGCATACTCATACTCATACATATATAATATGCATGTACATATAATATACATATATATGTACATATTGTGTGTATTTTCTATATTTGTGTATATATTTGTATATACATATATGGGCTTTAGCACACAGAATTATTAACTAATTCCATAGCAAAACAGGCCTATAGTTTGTTGAAGATATAATCTAGAAAACAAAAGAAGTTTGTCAAGGAAAGGAGTAGTGTCACTGAGCTTAAATTTACTTCAAATCCTTCCATGATGAGGTATGACAGAGGTGTACAAATTCGTGAAAATGCCAAGCTCTGTCAAAGAAATATAATGGCTAACATTACATAAAATAATACAATCTCATTTAAGTCTAAGGAATCAGATGTTAAATATGTACTGAGCAATACAAGCAAGTAGCATCTTGTCTGCTCTCATTAGCCTGTGTACAGACATATTTTCCAATGGTGATCCCTTAAGGGACACTATTTATTCATCTCTGGGATTCGCATGCTATACTTGAGACTTGGCAAACTGATTCACTCTTCAATTCATGGGTAAGTGCCACAATTGGAATCAGGATTCTGAGACCTTTGAGGAAGACCTGGGATCTTGTATTTCTTAAAGGCTTCAAAGTGATGGTGAAGCTGCCAGCCCTGAGGTCACGCCCTTGACAGCAACGGTCTAGAGTATCTGAGAAGTAAGTTGAGTTTCTTCAAAATAACTAGAATAGGCGTCTTGTGAAGGTTGTTGACGTCTCTGCCTTTGCTTCTAACTGGCACACCAAGAAGAAAATTCTCATGAAATACAACTGTCTACCTGTGTTGACAATGGAGCTTTTAAATACAAGGGTTATCCTTTAATATCCTTTAAGTGAGAGTGTGTATGTGTAGTGGGGATTTTGTGTGTGTTCCTAAATGTACAATGAAACATGTGCGTCACGTTGACAGAAATGTACCTGCCACCCTCCTGTGACTATCCCTTAGTTCATGTTGTGCTCACCTAAGAAAGTAGTTTACAGAATCGTCAGGTTCAAACACACCCAATCTCTAAGGGTAAAGCCCAGCTTATTTCACACATTTTCACAGGCCCCATGTCACTGCCATTTACATTGCCTGGAATTTTGAGATAAGCCCAGGATTAGTCCTACTTTGGAGTCATCATGGAACCTTGTTATAGGGCTCAAGTTAAATTGGTAATATATTTCTATCAGCTTAGTTAGGGGAAAACCACATACAAACTACAGAAAGGTGAGTTTTAAGTAATACAAGCAACACAGGGCTGTTGAAAGTTTCACTACAAGTCCCAATTTTAATGTTTTAGAGATGGTGGGCTTATTTTCTGATGCTAAAACAATATTTTTCACTAGCCTTGCCTTGTAAAAAGTACCTAAAGTGCAAAATTCTGAGCGGGATATTGTTTTGAAAAAAATCATTTTTGAGAACTAGGTCAATCCTACTTAGGCAAATTTTTGAGGAAACCACACAGTAATAAAACAGAATTATTTATAACTACAAAAAAAATTTAGTGTTGTCTTTATAACAGAATTTGCCAAATTACTGTAATACATCAATGTGTTAGAAATAATATCCAAGGGATAGTGTACATGTGCTGCTAACATAGGTAAAATATTGCCATTCCTCATCTTTTTTTTGTCATGTGTCACTATTCTATTGACACTGAAGACTTAAAATGTAAAGTAGGAAATTTTGATTAAGTCTTGTCTAACTTTTATTGCCTTTGGCTGAGAGATATTGCGGAATATCCAGAAGATGCATGCTAGTAAGGTGTAAGGTCGCATACCCAAAGGAAATAGGATAAGAAGGCATTATGGAAAGGTTAAGACTTCAGAAATATTTTCCTCAAGGAAACAAACCAATTCCCTGTACTTTCCTGGACTTTAAATTTGCTTAGTTTACTTGTTTTGAGTTTTTAAACTTTGGGAAAATGGTAATTATAAGGTTTTAATTTATGAAATTCTCCCAAACAACTAATGAATGCTGATACATATACTGTTGTATTATCATCTATGTATGTATGTATGTATGTATGTATGTATGTATGATGTATATATGTATATATCCATTTATCTATCTAATCTCAGCATATGTATATATCCTATTAATCATAGAATTAATGGAATATCTATACAATTATGTCTAACTTAAATATCGAAGTAGCTCCTGTCTTAGAGGACCTGGGATTAATACTAGCCTTAGGATAAGTTCCTTGTATTATCATGGTAAGAATTGCTTTTAGAAAAAAAATTATTAAACATGCCTGTAAGTCCTCTTACATAACACTGGTAGACATCAAGATCTCCATTTTTATTAAATTCCTGAGATTTTATTCAATTGAAATGTCTGCAATAAGATAGTAATTTTATATGGGAGATTTTCTGTTTAAATACTCCAAAAGTTTCCAGAATATATGAATTATCAAAATTAGCCATCATGTGTATTCCAGATGATTGGTTTCTGGAAATAACTAGTTGAAAGTGAATGGAGAAGCTAATACATATGAATGGGTAGAGTATATTTGATGAAATTAAAAATATATTTTCAAGAAAATAAGGAGATCATTTTAGAGTCACAGGTGAGTATGTGATAAAAACAAATATATGAAGCCAAAACTCAGCTGTTTATTCCATATTTCACCTGGTCATTTAACAACCCAGAACACTTCTTCATCATACTCTACCCATGAAGAGACATACCATTTTCTCATTGATAACAAGATGGCAGTGATAAAGCATTAACTAATTTAAACAATGTCATATAGGTAGAACTTTATTTAATAATTTATTTAAAAAGATATTATGACCCAAAACCAAAACAAAGAAAAAGGTACTTTCTTCTTTCATATGACCTCATAAGATTATATAGGCATTTTTTTTCAGTTCTTTTTTTTTTATTCGATATATTTTTTATTTACATTTCAAATGATTTCCCCACTCCCAAAGAGTCCCGTAAGCCCCCTTCTCTCCCCCTGTCCTCCCACCCCCCACAATATTTAACTTTATATTTCATTTTTGAAAGCTGTGCTTACACATGGATTTTCTCCAGTGGATTGCTACTAGGTACATCCGCCATAACCTGGGGCAAACACCATGTCCAGGAGTTGTTGACTAAAATAAAACAGACTCTTTGATTTTTATTTGTGCTTTTGCTCCCATTTTGGTATATTTTTATTTTATTAGGATTTCTCATTTGTTTGTTTTAGATTTTCAACTTTTGTTGTATTGCTGTTTTGGGTATTGAGAGATAAACAGAGAAAGAGATTGAGTATAGCATTGGATAGAAAGAGGTGGACAGATTTGGGTATAGTTGAGAGACAAGGAAGGACAGTGATAAAAATAAACAGCCTAAAAACAAAGTAATTTATAGAATTAAAAGATTAGTTAATTGAGAGTTCTGTATGAATATTAAAATAATCAATTTCCTTAAAATGTTCAGTATTAAAGAGAAAAATCACCATTGCTATCCTAACTGTCCCTCTTTCTGTTGCTTGACATCTGTACTTACAGTTTTGTAATCACACTTACACTTTTAAATCGCTACAGCAAAGTAGCTAATGTGCCCAAGATAAGCGCAAATTGAAGGTAGGGAAATTTAGGTACCATTGATTTTTTTCTTTGTAGAAATTCAGTTGAAAATATGTCTGAATATATTCCACAAAGAGTGCTTAAAAGCCACATTATTTTACTGTCATGCATTTCCTACCATAATACCACAGGGTAAAAATTCTGTTGTAATAATCAGTTTTGCAGGCCAAAGTGAATTATTCAGAAAATGACCAATAAGTATACTGTCTAATACCATCTGCCACCAGGCAACCCTGAAAAGCGTTTACTTGGTTATATGCAAGCTCAGATTTTGTTAAACACTTATGTTTATCTGAGATAAAGGTGGCTACCTTGAAAAAGTTACATTAATTATATTAAAAATGAAGTAAACTTTAAAAGATATCTGACTATTGTAGTTTTAAGTATTTAACTTTATTCAGAGGCAGTATAGAATATATAATGGCCCTAAGAAACAGAAGGGAGAAATTTGTGTAAAATCAAACAGAAATGACCAAGGTGGCCACTTACACCAGAAATAAATAATGTTGTTTTCACTCACTTTGGACTTACTAATTTCACCACATATTGATTTTTGAAAGTCTTCCCATTAGCATTTCAAGCCAATCCTCCTGAATATCAATACACTAAACATTATTTTAAATAACATTTAAATACCATGGAAAGACATGATGTCTTCTGCAGATGACACTTCAGTCTTATGACATCAGGATGGGGTTTTCTTCTATTGCAGAATGATAATATTGACACAAACTGTTGCCTTTCTTCCTTGCAGTTATCATGTTAAATAAAGCACCTTCATGTGGCAAAATATAGCACAGAAATTTATACCCATAAATATATGAATATCTTCAATGTTCTTCCTGGTCTATTTATACAGACTAAGACGGGGGCTTTTCTACATTTACAATGTTAATTCCTTAATTAGACCAAGTATAACTTATGAATTTCAGCTCTCAGAAAACGTTTTTAATTTCACCCTCTGCCTTATTCACCTAATTAGATTTTACAATGGTGATAATCATTAATATTGTGTGGGTTTTCTCTTCTGCTGCTATATCAAAAATTTTGTGTTAATATATTTATGTCCCTTGTAATTTATAATATTTGCTAAGTCACACAAGCATAGCTTGAAGAATATATTGGTCTAGAAAACAAGATACAATAATATTCAGAAATAGAAACACACTATGTAGATTTACATGAATACCTCTCTTTTGACATGCACCTATAGCGACAAGAGTTTTCAGGTTTATCATGCCCGGAAGTAGATCTTGAAGCATTTTCTCCAGTACTGCCTGACTTTCAACAGAATGCAATGTAAATTTCCTTTTATTGACAACATCTTTGAGGCTTGTAGCTTCTCATTATGTTCCTTTTGCAATTGGCCAACACTTTTCTGCAATCACAACATATGTAAAACTACACAATCAACTTTCCAATGGGATGGGAATAAAAAAGCATCATTCTCTTTTCAAAAAGCCCTTCATGATTGTGTGGAATTACAACCTCAGATAAAACGTTACCAGTTCAGCTTACCTCTATCACTGAAGTCGTCGACTAGAATGATTTCTTCTATCAGACTCTCCGGTGTTCGGTTGATTATACTGTGTATGGTCCGCAAGAGTGAGGTCCAGCCTTCATTGTGAAATGGGATAATGATGCTGGTGTTTGGCAGCCTTTCAAGGTACATCTTGTGCTTACAGCTAGAGAAAATTGGGGAAGAAAAAGATGTCCAATGTGAAACTCTAACACAGATCACACTGTAGTATATGCATTGTGCTATAGATAATGATAAAATCATGGATTTGTCTAATATTTTCCAACCAGGCATTGTGAAATATGACATTCTTCTCATTTTGTAATTCTCTATTTGATCATTCTCACTCTGACTTTATAAACAGAACCCACACACCCATTCCCGCCTCACCCCTCAATAACCTACTACAGTGGGGCAACAAGGCTCCAGAAGACCCAGGGCCTACTCTGCCATTGATGCCAGATAAGGCCATCCTCTGCTACATATGTAGCAGGAGTCATGGACTCATCCATGTATTGTCTTCGGTTGGTGGTTTAGTCTCTGGGAGCTCTTGGAGGGTCCCTTAGGTGATAGTGTTCTTCTTCCTATGGGGTTGCCATCCCTTTCAGCTCCTTTAGTCCTTCTCCTAACTCTTCCATTGGGGTCTCTGGGCTCAGTTAAATGGTTGGCTGTGAGTATGTATATCTGTTATAGTCAGATGCAGCCTTTCAGAGGACAGGCTATACCAGGCTGCTGTCTGGGAGCACAATTGGCGTCAGCAATAGTGTCTGTTTTTGGTGTCTGCAAATGGGATATAGCCCTGGGTAGGACAGTCTCTGGATGACATTTCCTTCAGTTTCTGCTCTACTTTTTGTCCCTGTGCTTTCCTTAGACAAGGACAATTCTGGGTCAAAAATTTTGAAATGAGTAAGTAGATACTTCTTTCAACATGCCTATCTACAGGAGGTGGTCTCTTCAGGTTCTATCTCCATGCTGTTGGGTATTTCAGCTAATTCCATCCCAGTTGGGTTCTGGGAGCCTCTCGCTTCCCTGGCATCTGGGAATAGTTCTAGAGGTTTCCCCCATTCTCCATCCACACTGCTACATATTTCTATTCAATTTCTTGACCATCTGGATGTCTCTCCTATCTCTTCCCATACCTGATCCTGTCACAAATTTTTGCTCTCCATCTCCTTTTCCTCTCTGGTACCTCCATCCCTCTGCCTCCTGAGATTATTTTGTTTCCATTTCTAAGTATGATTGAAGCATCCACACTTTGCTCTTCCTTCTTTTTAAGCTTCACTCTCTTTAATTATTTAGTTTGGACTGTGTTTTTTTTTTGACAATGTTGATGGTATTTATGACATGATGGGAGAAGAAACTCTACACCTTAAATGTAGACTTGTAAGTGACCCTTTACTAAATATAAAGCACATAGAATCAATATCCAAATAAAAAAATATTATATTCTTTGTGGAAACTTTAAAAAGAAATCCCAAGTAGATTTGGATGATTGTAAAAGTAATGAAAAATTGGAAAATCAAATAAATTATAGCAAGATATAAACATTGAGATACTGTAAAAACATGAAATTAAGTATAGGCTCACTTGAAAGACAGACAGAGAGAGAGAGAGAGAGAGAGAGAGAGGTGTATCAGTGATTTCTAATGGAACCAGGTGAGGAAAATGTCTTTGCATGCAATGGATGGATCTGGAATGAGAGGCATAGTAATTCTGTATGCATAGTTTTAACTTCTAAATAAAGGCAAAGGCCACAAATAATTGTGCTTTCTTATGTCCATACATTAGTACCCAGGGTAATTGACCCTATTTTCACACTCTAGGGAGTTCTTAGAATGCAAATTGCAGTTCCAATAAAAATACAAAAACTTCAGATATTAAAACATTCTATTCATCTCAACTACTCATTAATCAAGCAAAGTCTATATCATGTAGTATTTTCCAAACAACAAGGCAGTGATGCTAAAAAGAAAGTCAATTGCTTTGCAAAATCCAATTTAAAACACAAAGCAGCCACCGAAGTATGTAACACCAAATTATTGCCATACAATCTTTCTCTCTTAAAAATATTGTTAAGAATATCTGAATAAACTCAAATTATTACCACACATGAAAAGTGAACAGTCACTTTATATTTATTTGTTTAGTGATTTACTGAGGGTTTGATATAGGCCAGAATCCAATTTGGAAATTGTTTTGATTTAGAGTTACCATAGCTATGATGAAATACCATGACCAAAAGCTAGGAGAAAAGAGCTGATTTCATTCCCATTCCCATATAACAGTTCATTTTGAAAAAGAGGAGGGCAGGAACTCAAGCACGATAGGAACCCAGAGGCAGGAATTGATTCAGGGACCATAAGAGATTGCTCTTTAATAGCTTGTTCCCTCTGACAAGCTTAACCAATCTTCTTACAAAATCAAGGACCATCAGCCCAGGGAGAGCATCACTTATGATGGGCTGGGACCGATCTTAGCTATCACAAAGAAAATGCCATACAGTATTGCCTACAGCTCAATCTTACAATTTTTTTTTAAATTGAGGTTCCCTTCTCTCAGATGACTTTAGCTTGTGTTAAGTTGACATAAAACTATGCAGACAATTGACTAGTTGTCAACTTGACATAGAAACAGATCATTATAAAGCCATAACCTTTCTGTTTTTGTTGATCTCCAAGATTACACATCAATATATATATCATGAAATAAAACATTTTACAAACTTAAAAGGGCTCGTGGTCTTACAAATTCACTTTAAAAATTCAGCTCCTTTAAAAATCCCAAAATCTCTTTTAACATCCAAGGTATCTTTAAGACCAAAAGCCTCTCAACAATGGGACCCTAAACATAAAATATAGGTTTAATACTTTCTTATCTTAAGAGGAAGATGCAAAGCACAGTCACAATAAGATCAAGGCAAAACCAAACTCAACATCCAATATTGGGAATTCACTCACCATTTCCTGGGCTCCTCTAAGGGTCGTGGTTTAGTTCTCACTTTCTATCCTATTTAGCACACACAGCTTGTCTACTACTTTCTGACAGGCTCCACTCCACCACTGTTGTTATTTTTGATGGTCATCCCATGGTATCTGCATTATCAAAATGCTTTCTTGCTGAAATTAGGTTGCACTTTCACCAATAGTCTCTCCTGGGATCTCTTCTGGTGCCAACCCTCCTTCAGTTCTTACAACTGAGGACTAAATTTCTGCTTAGGGGTTGCTCTGTACACAGTAGGCTGAGCTCATTCACATTAATCATTAATCAAGAAGACATAATATATACATGCCCATGTGTCAACGTGAGTAGAGCAAATTTTCACTTGATTTTCTTCCTAAATTTTGTTAATTTGACAAAAACTAACCAGGGCAATTAAAAGTTGAAGGTGGCCTATAGAAGGAAAATCGAAGTGTATTTTCAAATAGAATTGACATGGTTTTGTAATTGGGAGAAGCAGAATTCTCATGTCTTTTGAACATAGCAAGTGATTTAATTACTTAGGACAGTATTTCTCAACCTTTGGGTTCTGACTACATAAGGTTTCAGATATCAGATATTCGGCATATAAGTTATTTACATTATAATTCCTAACAGTAGCAAAGATAGTTATGACATAGCAACAAAATAATTTTATAGTTCAGAGTCATTAAAACATTAGGAATTGTATTAGAGTGTTGCAGCATTAGAAAGATTGAGATTCCCTCACCTAGAGTTTGGTGTCAGAACAAGAATTCAGCCTCATATTTAAGCATATTATGATTGGGGTGAAAGCTAGCAAGTTTTGCATGGACAGTGAAGGTGTCAACATGACATGTAATCAAAGAGTGCATTCATCTGTACATATTAGACAACTATCATCTATCAATCAGGCATCCATCTTATTAGCCTATCCATGCACACATATCTCCCCAAATCCGTGTGTAGTTTATGATAAGGATCTGTTTGTGTAGGGTCTTAGAATGTAGTGCAGTGGTACACTGCTTGCATAGATGGCATTCATGAGACCTTAGGTTCAAACTCAAGTACCCATGGAAAAGAAAATGATAGCAAGTATATGTTGTTGAGGATCTCAGATGATGAAAGCTCACCTCAAATTTTCCACACTCTCAGGATTAATTAATTTGAAGCTTAATAAGGGACCAAACATATCCACTCATATTTTTACATTGGACAGACAAGATATTCTGTGAAGAATGAATAACCTCTGGATCATAAGTCAATGATTGAAGAATGAGAGTTCTTTTTTGATGGAATAGATCTAAAGCTGTACTCCACTGCCTCACAGAATTTGACCCATTGAGTTGAACCTCACTTGCCTGCATCGAAGAGCAGCTTGACAACACACTGGGTTTATTTCTTTATAGTCCCCATTTATGCTCCAAGAGTGTCTGTGATTATTTCAGAGAGAACCATTCTAAAACCGCTACAATCAGTTTTGTTTCTTTGTTTGTCTTTTACAGTGAATTTAATCTTAATTCTAGACATACTAAATCGTACTGCATCTAGAAGAGGAAGGACTTGATTGCAAACTGATCAAAAATATGAATAACACTTATTTTGTTGTGCTGTTGGGCTTGAGAAATTTTAGACTTTTTAAAATATTAAATCTTTAAATTGATTTTTAAAGTGCATTCCATGACTTAGTTCTATTTTTTAAATTTTGTTTTCTTATTTTGAAACAAAGTTCACACTGTAGTTTAAATTGTCTGAAATCTACTATTAATCTCTGGTTGATGTTCAAACTTTAAGTGCTGGGGTTTTCAGGGGTTAGGAGTATTTTGTGTGTGTGTGTCTGTGTGTGTCTGTGTGTGTCTGTGTTTGTCTCTTGTCTCTGCTATCTGTCACTCCCTCAATTGACTTAAATCTCGCTATGTAGTCAAAGATGACTTTGATATCGCAAATTTCCTGTCTCTTTCCTTTGGGGTTGAGATTATAAGATTGTAATGAAATGCCTGGCTTTCTTTCAATTCTTTTCTTTACTCATGCTTTAATCAGTCTGTGCCTAAAAATGTAGTGAAACTTGGTTTCACTAAGTGTGTGTATAATATATGAAGGAATTTATTTGAAATAAGAGATTACATGTACTTAATATTCTTTTCATAAAATATTAGTAATTGACCTTTTCCAATTAAGCTACATTACAAATGTATTACTAACTCATAACTGATGAGTGTTTCTCTGATGTTGAAATTATAACATACATAAAATTATATGGGTAGAAAATTCTGTTTTGTCAGTGTTCTAGCTAGTTGTACATTAACATGACACAAGCTAGAGCCATTTGGGAAGAACGATTCTCATTTGAGAAAAGACCCTCATAACAATGGCCTGTAGCAAGTTGGTAGTACATTTTAATTAGAAATTGATGTGTCAATTTTGGTGGTACAAATTCCTTTGATAGTGGCCCTGGGTGAATAAGAGAGAGCAGGCTGAGTAAGTCAGCAGGGGTAACTCAGCCAGGAGCATGCTTCCAGGACCTCCAGCTGTTTACTGTACTGTGACGTTGCTCAGTCATGGAGAATGATCAGGGAGTTTAAGCTGAAATAAACACTTTCTTCCCAAGGTTATAGTTGTGTGTTTTTATTACAGCAATGGAAACCTAACAAAGACCGAAATTGATGCTAACCTATAGAGTATTGCTATGCCAAACCTGACCACATTTTAGGGGAGGAATGTGGTAGCATTTGGAAATGTGGGATAGAGAAACCCACTGGATAATCAGAGCTTAGTAAACTGTTGTCGAACTAGGAAGATAATCCTCAGATCATAGACATGGAGGAGTTCTAGTGTGTGAGGTCTCACAGGGAAGCAACAACTATGGGAGACATTTATGTAATATTTTGAGTTAATAATATTTGTTTCTGGGCAGCAGCTGATTGACAAGGGACCAATATTCCTGAAGTGGAACCTATGATTTACTGGGAAAATTGATTCTGGTTAGGTGTAGAAGAGAAATTAGTGGTAATTAAGATTACATAAATATAAGTAACACGCATATTGAATAGGTTTTTCTTATGTGTTAAGGAATATACATATATATGTGTTTGTGTGTTAAATGATGATTAATAAAGAAAAAAGTTGTGAGTTTGTAAAAGAGTAAGGAGTAGGGAAGCTTGGAAGTCAGAGACAGAAGAGAGAAATGATATAATTACAGAAAATTCACAAAAATAAGAAATAATTTAAAAAGAGAAAAGACCAGAAGCACAGAGTTTAGAGCATCTGTGACTACCTCCTCAGTGTTAGCACACAGAATCTGTAGCCCAGAGCAGGCAGAGGGTGCATGTCATGTTTAAACAGGGCATAATAATGTGTATGAGTCACACAAATGGAACTATGAAGAAATTTACTGATAAGGGAGAGCAGCATAGACTTAGCACTGAGTGGCAGGGCTGGAGTCCCTGAAGAGAGGCCACTGGTGAAAGTGTGTTCTGAGCTTCAGTTGAAGGTGTCATGGCGAGAAGTATAGGTTTAGCATCATGTTGTAGAATCAGAGACCCTTAAGAGAGCCTGAGAACAGACATTAGTGAGAGCACATCCCAGTATAAAGCACGAGACTCCAGAATTTTGGAGACAGTCACAGAGAGATGAATGCCAAGGGTAGCACCAGTTATGAAGCTGTAGAGCTCTGTACGCAGTCAACAGCAGAGCAGCCCTCAATAGTTCTGAGAGTACAGACTGGGCCAAGGTATTAAGCTTGAAACCTTTCTGTGGGTGAACTTTGACTTTGTTTGGATCATAACTGCCCTAGCTATGTGGATTTTATTGTTTTTATAGGAACCCCCAGTTATTTTACTTCAGATTTAGGGAGACTTTGCTTTTAAAGAGACTTTAGATGTTTTAAAGAGACTGAACTATAAACGTATGTAATCTCAGATTTTTTTGAAACCTACTTTAATAAGGGGTCTCAAACATTTCAACCCCTCTCTTGACCCACTGTTCAAAGGAAGGGGAGAAAAGATGATAAATAGGATGAGAGAATGTGGACGTGTTTAGAAGTAGTTCTTTGGGGCAATTCCAATCTCTGTTTATCAAGATACCAACAGTCCAGTTCAAAGGTGTGACCAAACACAAAGCATCATGGTCCATCAGAAACTGCCAGCCTTCTAGAAACTGCCAGGCCTCGAGAAAATGCTAGGCTTTTGACAAATGTGTATAAATCACTGGGAGCCTCCAGGAACAAGCCTCAATGGCAGGAGTTCTCTACCCTGCCTCTCTCAAGGAAGTGAAGATCAGAAAAGGCTGGAGACCAAGAAAGAGTTGCACAGCTAGTATGCAAGTGCTCTGGCACTGTCCATTGGGTCCTATTTACACTCTCTCCAAGCATCAAGTGTCCTCCAATGAGTCTTGCCTCAGCAAAACATCACGTGAGTATGCTTCAGCAAAATCTCCTGTGAGTCTCCATCCCATGACACTACCAGAAATTTCCATTTGTGTGTTTGAAATTTTAAGGTCTTTGGGGATTTATTGAGGACAAATGGGAGAAAGAAACAATTCTAGCTGAATAACTATGTTCCTGTGCTGGCTCATTTTATGTCAACATGGTAAAAACTAGAGCACTTAGTAAGAGAGACTCTTACGTGACCCCTAGACTAGTGATCCTGGATGTTATAAGAAAGCAGTATGAAGAGCAAGCCAGAACCCAGCAACCCTTCATGTCCTCTGGGTCAGTTCTTGTCTCCAGGTTCCTGCTCTGTTTGCATGCATTCCTGACCGTCTTCAGCAGTGGAGAGCCCCCTGAGAGTTATAAGGTGAAATAAATCCTTTCTTCCTCAAGTTGTTTTTGGTCATCGTATTCTGTCATAGTAATAGAAACCCTAAGTAAGACCAGCAGCATCTGTAAAACTTCATTTTCATAACGTGTTATGATGAATTAAATTAGATAATGTATACAAAGTACTAAGGACAGTGTAGGTAGTATTTGTTAACAGCATCTTTATTATTACAGACATGTACACTATTTTAATTGTTTTTCTTTTCCCTGTCAAATCTTCTATTGAATGAGGTATGGATGTCAGAAAGAGAGAGGGGGGCATAGCAAAGGCAAGTAGGAGACACTCAGGACAGAAAGGAGAAAAGCATAAATTACAGTCTCTTCCCTTAAGGGATCACAAGTCGGTGGAGAGACACAGAAGATGACTGGACACAAACGAGACAAGTGACATAATAAATACAGCACAGGCAATGAGAGCCTGAAGGGAGTGTGACTAAGTTTGTCTGAAAGGATTAGGGAAGCCTTTACAGACGGGAGTGTGTGCTGAAAACAGATCATATAATATCGTGAAAGAGATTCTAAGGAATGTAGGCATTTCCCTCTAATCAATGTGAAGGACTTCAAATATTGTTAACCATGAAGAAGACTGGACCGTGTTTACACATTCCTCTGACTGCAGGGCAGACGATGCTTCAGAGACAGGAGAGATAAGACAGGGAAGGATGAAAGATTATAATAGTTTTGGCAAAAAATAATGAGGCTGAGACTATAATTCATTTTTATTCTTAAGAGAACCATCCCATTTGTAAGAGTATTTAATTTGATAGAACTCTATTCAGTTACTTTTGTCATTTTAGCACTTGAGCTTGTTGACAGAAAATTAAAATCACTCCTGAGAAAGAATATTGGGTTTGAAAAGTGCCTATACAGATGAGTTCTTTTGTCCTTGCTGGAAAATTTGGTGCCATTGCGTTTCTGTTTCTAGCTTTACTAAGAATCTGGATCTGTGAGTCTGGGTTTGATGTTAGACTTGGAGGAGAATGAAAGTTTATCAAATAAGAAGTCATAGCTGTGGCAGGTTGTTTAAGAGCCAGGTAAAGGGAAGTGAGACTATGTGCAGATCACTGAGTTTGTTCCCCAGGTATATAATATCTTAAAATAATAAGCTATTAAAACTAAATTATGTAAAATAAATTTAGTTTATATCTACAAATATTTAGCAGTTTTCTTAACACAAGAAAATCAACACAATTCAAAACAGTTGTTGGGAGATGTTTGCAGACATGTAGGTTTAATATCTCTAATGATTTGATTTCATTTTCAGTATTGTTTTCAAAATGAATGTAAGAGGTAGGAATGTTTTAGGGATGGGGACATATCTCTGGTGAACAACACTTTATATAATGGTATAAAACATTTATTGAGAAAAGATTTAAATGTGCTGAAAAGAGGAAAGGAGTTTGTATTCTTTAAAACTTCAATTGAGAAAAAGAACAAGCACTGAAGACAATGTAAAAGCTGACAAAACTCCAAATTACTCTACAAATATTCTGCTAAGCTTTCACAGCAATGCAAATATACATCAATGGCAAATTTTTCACTCTCTTAGGTTTCTCTAAAACAGAATACACATATTTTCTTTCATAGCTTTATATTGGCCTTGCAAAAGTGAGAAAACTGAAAAAAGAATAATTAAAGTAGCAGTATTGTTTCCTTTAAAACCTTTAACAATTATTTCATTCATCTTTACACTAAATTAGCTTTTTTTTTATTTTACCACTTTCACTGGAATAGCCATTAATTCCATAATAGGCATGCGTCAAAACAATGTTTAGTAACAAATATATTAGCTAACTAGATGCTGGGTAATAGGGCTTGTGGTTCAATTCTGAGGATCGTAGTCAGGTAGTGAGCACACAAGGAAAATGGGGGAGAATGACAATAGGCTTGTATTCTCAAGGGAACAACAGACTGGTTGAAGAGAACATAAGCTATTCTCCTGTGATGTCTGCATCAGCACCCACAGATACAAGTGTCCAAAAATACACATGAGCTCACATCCCACATGCATACACCATGCACACACTCTCATACATATGTGCATGTATCTGTGTTTATTTTTACTTATTTAAGCTATTGGTGTTTCTTGAAAAATGGTCTTGAATTGTGGCTCATATTGCCCTAGAACTCATTGTTGATCACAGATTGGTCATGAAACTGGAGATTGTTAACAGTTCCTGGATATTTAATGAGACTTAAGCATCCTTCTTGATACTGTGACTCTGTTTTTGTATTTAGTTTTGGTAACAAAGTACAAACTCCCCTTACAAATTTCAACTCTTGCCATAGCAGTCTTTGAGAACAATGTTTATGTTTTAGTTTGTCCAGAGTATGACCTTATGCTTCCTACTGATGCATAACTGTTCATCAAGAGTGATATAAATCACTTCCATGTACTAATGTTTATAATAGAAATATTTAAATAATAAATACCATTTCTGTCTTTTGTTACTAGACTAAAACTCACTTGCTGGAAGATGGTGTCTGCTCACTGCAAAATGTTAAACTATCTAATAATGTCTTGTGCCTTGCCCATCATTGCTACAGATGCACATGAAAACACGGATGACCCTCAGACTGATAGTTAAATAGTCTGTCATTAAACTGTCATGTTTCTACTTTTAGCTCATTGGTCATAACTAGTCACAGAACACTTATGTCTGAGATGGACAATCAATTACAGTTTGGTAGGAATATAATCAGAATTTTTTGGCAGATGACAGCCATCATCATTACCAGTGTTTCCTATTGCCTCCTTTCAAAGTAGTAATAGAAAATGAAATTGTTAGACTATTCTTCATGTAAATATATCAATTTCTTTATAGACAAAACTCATATATGATTTAAAGTCCCTAATCTATAGAAGCAAAATGCAGGAATCTTAGAGCACAGTGTCATTCAATTATTCCCCTAGCTTAACCCCTCATTTATTGGGAATTGGGAGCTAAACATTTTAGAGAGCTAAATGTAGATTGCCTTATGATTTAATTGGAAGATGTGAATTGAGGGAAGATATAAGAGACTGTTCCTCATTGGTAGAGTATACAAATCTTTAAAAAATATGTATAGCTCCAATAACAAGATTAAAACAATAAAGAATGAGAGTCCATTCTGATTATTTTGAGTCTCTTTCACTTTTGTGTATCATTGACTTTTTTCTTTTTTTTAAATATTTTTATTTTCTATATTCGTTGTTTACATTCCAAATGATTTCCCCTTTCCCGGATCCCCCCTCCCCATATGTCCCATAAGCCTTCTTCTCTCCATCCATTCTTCAATCACCTCCTTCCTTTTTTTCTCTGTCCTTATATTCCCCTCCAATGCTAGATCAATCCTTTTCCAGGATCAGGACCTTCTCCAAACTTCTTCATGGGAGTCATTTGTTATACGATTTGTGCCTTGGGTATTCAGGGCTTCTGGGCTAATTAATATCCACTTATCAGAGATTGCATTCCATGTGTATTCTTTTGTGACTGGGTTAACTCACTTAGGATGATATTTTCCAGATCAAACCATTTGCCTAAAAATTTTGTCAATTCATTGTTTCTAATTGCTGAGTAGTATTCCATTGTGTAAATATACCACATTTCCTGTATCCATTCCTCCTTTGAGGGACATCTGGGTTCTTTCCAGCTTCTGGCTATTATAAATAAGGCTGCTATGAACATAATGGAGCATGTGTCTTTATTGCATGCCGGGGAATCCTTTGGGTATATGCCCAGGACAGGTATAGCAGCGTCCTCCGGAAGTATCATGTCCAGTTTTCTGAAGAACCGCCAGACTGATTTTCAATTGAGTTTTTAAGGTATCTTTATATTAATTACACCCATTAAATTATATAAAATCTGCCATAGTGTAAGGGATGAGGGGGCATATGCTTTATTTACGAAAGCTGAGAAAAGGAGCCAGACATTTTATTTGTTAAATTTCTATTCTTCTGACACAACATGGTAGCCATAGAAAGTTGAAGAGAAAATAGTTTATTTCATTTTATAGTTTACAATACACTGTGAAAAGAAGTTCAGAGAGGAACTTGGGCTTGGACCTGGAAGAAAGAACTCAAGCAGAGGTCATGGATTGCTTCTCTTGATTTTCTCCCTGCACAGGAATGGTACTGCTTCCAACGGCATCCCAAATTAATCATTAATCAAGAAAATCCCCTACAGACCTTCCTACAGGTAATCTAATGAGGGCATTTTATCATTTAAGTACCTTCTTCCCATATATGCTTAGGTTTGTGCTTGTCTAATTAAAAAACAAAAAACAAAAACAAAACAAAAGGTCAGCACACATATTCTATCACTGGCAAACATGTTTGAAAATAAAGCTTTCAGTAATATGTTTAGGAAAACTAGTCATAACAGAAAGGCAATAGTCTAATATATAACCACAAGTCCTATGCTACTTTTATTTTACTGTGGGAAAAGATCTACTATAGTCAACTCAAAAACAGTTGTTTATTTTGGCGTACAGTTACAGAGGCTTGAGTTTCTGGGTGGAGAGCCATTTGGCTTTTATACCTGGAATAGTAACATATTTTGTGATATCTGTATAGCTTTGGAGCCCAGGAGTAGTATGATTGTGCAAGGGCAAAGATACTTACCTAATGGTAGATCAGATCCAACAAGAGACTAAAGAAACCGATCCAGGATTTCACTTTTCCTTCCAAGGACATGTCCATAGTGACACCAACAAAGTTACATTTCATAAATGCCCAGCTATCTCTCAACAGCACCACAAGATGCATACATCTATGAAGGTTTTGTATCCTGAGTCTCATGTGATGCTTAAGTGATATTGCTGACTCTGAGAGCCAATGACATCACACTACAACTAGCAAAAATGTTAGGAAACATATCCAATACAACAACTTTGAGGATTTTAATACACATATAATTTTCCCTTTCTATTTACCTTTCCTTTTTTTATCTGATCTTTTGGTCAAGTAAAATAATCATTGATATTTCTTTTTTACATCAAATACAATAAGAGAGATGATAATTATCTTTTGATTTGAACAAATATTTTAGGTGCATATGTACATAGTTTATGCATGTAGTTGAATCCCCATATCAGGTGCACCTGTGGACTTTCATGTAGGATCCAAGGGGGATATCTTATGTTCTGTTCAATAACAGTGCCCTTGATCTTTCTGAGAAAGGGCTGGAGGTCATGCCACTTCTAATGTGGGACAAGAGTCTGAACTCAGGTCACTACTTTTATACAGCAAACATTCTTATTCATTGCATTATCTTAGCCACCAAGCTAGAGTTTAAAATATGAATTAATGGTATCTAAAACATGGTATACCATCAAGAAATAGACAATCACCCTTTTGAAATAAATACATTTCTCCTTCCTTAATTTACAGCCACAAATTTCAGGTAATGATGCATTTAGGGGGACTATAGATATAGGTGTAACCAAGTAATTTACAGGAAAGTAAAAAAGGAATAGCTGAGGAAGGTTGAGGTACAAGAGGGTCATTTGTACAATGAATACATAATAACTACATATCAAAGAGAACAGGGAAATATTTTCAAGTATCTAGGGAGAGCAAAAGTGGCTAGCATCGGCAGGATAGAACTCTGAGCTTCAGAGATGTGCTGACAATATTTATGAGATGTTCTACTTTATTTTTCTGTTGATGTGATAAACACTAAGATTAAAAAATAACTTGGGGATACAAAGATCTATTTTTAACTTGGAGGTTTTATTCCATCAATAAGGCAAGGCAAAGTATGAGCTCAAGAAGAGACCTTAAAAAAGAAATCAACAGAGGTGCACTGCTAACTGGCTCCACCTTTTTGTCTTGTTCAGCCATGATTTTTTTTCATGGTATTCCAATTCTTTTTTTTTTATTCAATATATTTTTTGTTTACATTTCAAATGATTTCTCCTTTTCTGGCTTTCTACTCCCCGAAAGTCCCATAAGCCCTCTTCCCTCACCCTCTTCCCCCATCCATTCCTTCCCACTTCCCTGTTCTGGTTTTGCCCTATACTGCTACACTGAGTCTTTCCATAACTAGGGGCCACTCCTCTGTTCTTCTTGTACCTCATTTGATATGTGGATTATGTTTTGGGTATTCCAGTTTTCTAGGCTAATATCTGCTTATTAGTGAGTGCGTATAATGATTGATGTTTTGAGACTGGGTTACCTCATTATGATTTTCTCCAGCTCCATCCATTTGTCTAAGAATTTCATAAATTCATTGTTTCTAATGGCTGAATAGTACTCCATTGTGTATATACACCACCTTTTTTGGCCACACCTACCTGCTTTGAAATAGCATTGCCCTGGAGGGGCTGGTCCCTTGTGAGTTTAGTGTTTTTATGGTACTCCAGATTGTATGAATGAATGGATCTCTGATTCCTCTACTTTCTCTTGGTTATCTGTTGGGTTACCTTGTCCTACTCTGATGTGATGCTTTTGTTTTATTTTTCTATGATAAGAACCAGTCTCAGCTTGGAGAGGGCTTCCTGAGAGAAAGCATGTTTGAGAGCCACAAAGCAAATAACTTGAAGTCAAATTATGGGTGACAG
The DNA here is from genome assembly GCF_947179515.1 of Apodemus sylvaticus. NCBI lineage: Eukaryota > Metazoa > Chordata > Mammalia > Rodentia > Muridae > Apodemus > Apodemus sylvaticus. Next base: position 55,763,748 of record NC_067489.1, read on the forward strand.
GCTGATGGTCTATGTTCTGCACAGGACAGCTTTCTGTATTGCCCTTTGTTATGCTTTCTCTGGATATCTTCACACAGGCTAATGTAACTTTTTTTTTTTTTTGCAATAGCTCTTCTCTTGCAAATCAAAATCCCAATCTATTATTACATACCAACTCAGTCTTTTTTTTCTTTTTTTTATTCGATATAATTTATTTACATTTCAAGTGATTTCCCCTTTTCTAGCCCCCCCACTCCCCGAAAGTCTCGTAAGCCCCCTTCTCTTCCCCTGTCCTCCCACCCACCCCTTCCCACTTCCCTGTTCTGGTTTTGACGAATACTGTTTCACTGAGTCTTTCCAGAACCAGGGGCCACTCCTCCTTTCTTCTTGTACCTCATTTGATGTGTGGAGAGCTTTTGAAGAGCTCTGCGACTGGTTGGGTAGAGCTGGTAACAACAGATGGGATAAGAGAAAGTTCCTATTAAGTGGAATCAAAATCCCAATCTATTTTAATTATTTACATACCAACTCAGTCTTTACCCCAGGTTCCCTCCTGATTGGCCTGTGATCTCAAGCCCTTGATTCTTAGAATGAGACCACAAATGCAAGCACAGACAATAAGATAGCTGGGTGGGACTCTGACCTGAAATTGTCATTCCTACAATGTCAAGACTTAGAGCTACACTCCCTTTGTCCTAGGCTGATCTTAAGCTCAGGAATCTACCTGCCTTTGTAAGAATAAATAAAGAAAATGTAGCTGGATAGGATTCTGCACTGTGAACACCAATCTCTACATCTCTTTAGTATCTTTCTGACATTCTGGCTCAGTGCAGCTGCTTACATCTGTGAAGCTCCTTTTACAATTCATATTATATCCTAATATTTTGCAAAGCACATCACTATATATCTTACTCAAGATTTATTTTGTTGTGAAACTAATTATTAAAATTTTCAAATCATGTATTTACAGAATCTATACCTTCAAAACGTAAAAATTTTAGTATTTGGAGCTACCGTATGTATTCAGTGGTAAATCCTCCTAATATCTAAACAATGCAGTAATCAAATATTACAGTATAAAATCTGGAACTGGAGTAATAGTCAGATTGTAAAAAGTGTTTAATTGCACCTACATAGTTGAAATTTATTTATATATGTTTTGCATATATACATATTTTATGTGTAAATAATGTGGGAAATTTATAACAATATTTTAATCTAATGCTTAAATATTCTTGGCTAGTACTTTCACAATAAACAGGCATGGGATCAGATTTTGAACTTAATTTAAGGCATATATTATTATTTATGATTTGTGTACTTTTGGAATAATCTAGGAAATGACCTGTCTGTGATAAGGGGTACATAGGAGAGAACTAATTCAAATGGTGCACTTTGTTTGGACTTATGGTACTTTAGTTTCCTCTATCATTGCTGTGATGAAACACCTTGACAAAATCAAGCTAAGGGGTAAAAATTTTGCTTGGCTGGCAATTCTAGGTTATAATCCATAGTTGTGGGGAAGATGGCAGGATATTGAAATATTGAGTCATATCCACAGTCAAGAGTATAGAGCAATGAATTGATGTAATCAAGCTAGTGCTCACCTCCTGTATCCCAGTATTGTATTTTGCAGGTTCCTTTGCCCAGAGTATATTGTTCCCCAGAGTAGGCAAATCCCCCTATTATCTAGGTAATCTTTATAGCTATAGGTCAACTTAGATGATCCCTCATTAAGATTCCCTTTCAAGATGAATTCTAGATTGTGTCAAGCTGACAATTAAATTAAGCATCAGAAAATAAAGACATGTAGTTACAACAAAAGGGTTATTTAAATTTATGTATAGGTATCATTTTCAGCAAATTATACCCTGAATTATTAGCTACATCATGAATTTATTGTCTTCTATGAAAGAAAAACTTTGCAAGTTATGGGCTTTATGAGAGATAATAGCTGTATTTGTCCAGTAGCTGTATTTGGCAGAATTCATGCTAACTCAACAAGATTAGGAGAATACCTAATAATATATTGTTTATTATGCTAATCAGGTTTGCATCACTGGCAAAATAAAAGAGTTCATCAACTTAAGGTAAATTTATCACAGTTTGTCCTAGTTAGGTTTACTGTTGTGAACAGAAATCATGACCAAGGCAATTCTTATAAGGACAGCATTTAATTGGGGCTGGCTTACAGTTTATTATTACCAAGGTGGGAGTGTGGCAGCATCTAGGCAGGCATGGTACAGGTAGAGGTGAAAATTCTACATCTTCATCTGAAGGCTGCTAGTGGAAGACTCACTTCCAGGCAGCTAGGACTAAGGTATTATAGCCCACACCCACTATGACACACCTACTCCAACAAGGCAACATAGCTTTAAAGATTAGGTCCAGTGGTTATTGGTTTTGTTGCTTTGGGACATAACACAGCAATTCATCATGGTGTGTTGAAGGAGATTGCTCACTATGTGACATTTAGGGAAAAAGGAAGAGGAATGCTGGGACTCCCATAGCTCCTTCTAGGACATGTCATGATGATTATGTCCTATGATCTCAAAGTTTTCCCGTCCTTCAGTAGTACGACAGACTGTCCACCAGTCTTTATTATACCAGCATTGGAGGACTTAGAAGATTTCATCTAAAACAGTGGGTTATTTACTTAACTTTTATTGTAAATGGATCAGAGATGTTCAGAAAGTTAAGGGAAAATTTTTTATTTTCCTTAACCTTTTGCCATTGCTTTGTTCCTTTCACACCCTGTGTGGGTTCAGCTACAGGTCTCTGTGCCCTGTCTTCAACAGCAGCAGAACAAAATGTCAACTTGACATCTGGCTAGTGACAAGTATATTATGGAACTGATCGGTATAAGTCATTTTCAAGCACCAATTTACATAGTAATTGTTTTAATGTCAGCATATTCCGTTTTCAATGACTGCTTTTACTCACTCCATTTTCTGTTCCAATCTTTCCATGTCAACTGGGTTTGATAAAGTAATGATAATGGGCAAGATATATTGCCGTTGACAGGTCTGAAAAACTAGTGTGGCCTGCCATGCATGTGTATTTGAGTACAGGGGGGTCATCATTACTTTTTTACCCATATGTTTATTTGATCATATGAATCTTTTAAATAAAAACATGTTATTTGGAAAACTGAAAGCTTTTACGGTAATCATTTTATGCTTACACTATGAAAAAATAGAATGAGGACATGACCATCATCTATGTGTTTGTGCATTCATAGACAGTATGAAGGCGATTAGGGCTAGGTAAAGAATAAAAATGTGATGCTTATATTTTCTAAACTGTTATTGTATCTGAGAAAGTGCTAAGTACTTTAATGGCTATTTTTCTTTAGCTCTTAAGGCCCAGGAGTTCCTCCCTTTGCAGAAAAATTTAGAAGGTCAGGAATAAACACATGCAGTCCAACAGTAAGGCTACCCTGGTATTACAACTAAGAGATGCATGTTCAGGAGAACTGGAGATATTCAGATATAGTTTGGCAGCATATTTCAGAGAGAGTGTTATTGATTAGATTAACAAGGAGAGATGGAATATCAAATAAAGTGGAGGCAGTACAAAGCCATGAGGAATTTTACAATGTGGCATCGGTTGTAAGTGACTGTTGGGAAAGAAGGTGAAAAAGTGAAGGGAAAGAAAGCAGGATTTTATTCCTTGAAATAGACGAGGTGGTTAAAAATAGAATTGTCAAGGTAGCTGTTGATTCTATTAAATTTCACAACATAGCCTGGAAAAGATATTGGGCATTTGTAACATAAGAAGGAACAGTGAGTTTGTAAAGAATATCCTGGTAACATTGTACTGGAACGGTGAATGGATAGGAAGCTGAGAAAGTCAACCCCAAGGTAGACTTTGGTGTTGTGAGCTGAAAGAAAAATTGGATCAAGGGAAATGATAATAATGTGGAAACTCTAATGCTATCATGCATGATTAAGCAAAAAATGAAATATTATTGAATATGTGATTAATATTGAGTTCTACACTGCTTCAGAGAATTTTAAACAATCCTGTCTACAGTGGATTTCCTGATTTTCTTCTGGTTATCCCTCTCAAACCATGAGACCAGACAAACCTTTTGTCTACAAGTTGTTTTGGTAATGTGTTTCATCATATCCATACTAATATATCCACTGACTCTAATTAAGCTGACGGTCTGTGTATGGATTTAGGGCTATCTACTGGAGCATGGATAATCTGTCATGATCCATACCCCTAGTGAAAATGTGCTCTCCCTTCTCCACAAATATCAATAGCCCCAGTTAGTGATGGTGGCTCATGAGCCCATGTCCCATCCATACTGTAATGAAGCCAGTCTGTGATCGTTGAAACCTGTGACATCGAAACCTGTGACATCATCTCTGCCTGGCAAGGCAAGCACAGCGAAGCCATAGTGACCACTGTGTTTACTCTCTCACTTTTTGAGATTATACAATATGGCACCATTTCCTCCTTTCCCCTTTTCTTGCCAAACCTTCCCATACACCTTCTTTGCTCACTTTCAAATGTATGGCCTCTTTTTCATTGTTATTACATGCATGTATTTGTGTGTATGCCTATGTGTCCCAAAACACAACCTGCTCAGTCTATGTAATTCTACCTAAGTATGTGCTTTCAGGCATCCTGCCTGATTAGACAACCAATTGCTGTGCTCTTCCCCGGAGGAGACTGCTCCTCTTGCTCCTAGCATGCCTTTGTGACCTGTAGCTCTTTGCATAGATTGGAGGTCTTGTAGCCCCGACTCTGACTCTTCCCCTCTGTTGTTCACTTTGGCAAGTATTTTGGTGTTTTTCTTCAGCTTATGTTTAGATAGTCATCCTTGTGAGAGTTTATGGTGTTGCTTCTAACATTACTAGGAGAAACAATCTCACAGCAAGTTCCCTGACCTGGTTGTCTGGCCTATTTCCACTCCCTCTTTGGTAGTGTTCCCTGAGCTTAAGGAACAGGAGTTGTTTTGTAGATGGACTCACTGGGCCTCCATTTTTAGCAGAATGCTGTCACTGTGCCTCTTACTATGATTTCCTTGGATGCACTGAGACAGGTTTCTTTTACTGCCATCCATATTCTAGTTGTCTGTTTGGTTTTGTAGAAGACACACAGTCCTTATGCTCATAGATAATAACTAGGAAACATGAAAGCTGTTCTCTTCAATGGAAGAGTCTTATACCCTGTTTTCTGGCCAGAAGGCTAGTGATGGATATGGTTAATAGCCTAGTGACTGGTTTTGTTACTATTGACCAGATCACACTAAGCTCCTTAAAACTCTTATGTTTAAGTCCATCATCCTCAGAGTCTTATAATGAGCCTTGTTTCTCAATCAATCTAAAGAAACCATCTTTATGAAAGAGGTCATATGTACTGTGCTTAAATATCCCTGAAATAAACCACCCACTTTCAGACTATTGAAATTTGAACAAAACTGGCTACTATGTCCTGTTAATCCTGACTTCTTTCTAACCTCATGAAGACCAACACCCCACAGGCCATTGGAATTTATATTTCTTGCTATTTTGAATTTTCTGATGGTTAGATGTCATTTTTCAAAGAAGCTGATAGTTTTCCTTATCATCTGGTTTTTTTTTCAAATATTTTATCTGCTTTTTACGCTCTGTTTTGTGTGACAAGAAGACTCCCTCCATAAATTCTCAAATATTTACTGGGGTCATGAAGTCATCCACATCTTTATTTGATTTTTTTCAGAGAATCTTTGTACTTTGAAATAATCTCTATTTTTATTCAGCTTCATCATTTCTTTATTGCATAATTTCTAGTCTTCTGTTAAGATGCTCTAAGACTGTTTTTAAACTTAGTTATTTCTCTTTTGGTTCTTTTCTATAGTTTGTAATTTCTGTTTAATCATTAGTATTTCTCATTTGAACATTTTACAACATTCTTTCCTGGTTTATTGGTAACTTTTCTTTCTCTTTTTTTCTTAGCATTTTCATTATATTGAAAGTGCATGGTTTAAAGTATTTTTCTGTTACATACAACCTTATATATACAACCATTTTTATGTCTTGACTATCTGTGTGTGCATGTGCATGTGTATGATTCTATTATACCATTATACATGAGTGTGCATGTGAATGTGTATGTGTGTGCATGTATAGATGTTCTCTTCCACCAATCCTGACCATATTTGTTTTGAGACAGGTTTTAGAGAGTGATTCTGCTGCTTTGATCAGTAATCTACATGTGAAAACTGAAGGTCCCATTGTCTAATTGGTCCTTGATTAATCAATAAAGATGCAACTGGCCAATTGCTGTGCAGAAGAAGTGAGACTTTCAGGTTGCAGCAGGTGGACTAGTCGATGCAGGAAGAGGAAAGTAAATCTGCCATACTTCAGAAGGAAAGAGAGCTAGCTATCTCTCAACTGTGAGATCTCAGCTGGAGTAGCCATCAGCCACTTCCCTGACTGAGCCTGGGGTAGCAAGCAGGAGATTAGAAATTTGACTAAACTGAGGGCAGATTTAGGATTCTGAGCAAGGTGAAGGTAACCATGCAACTAAATTGAAGGAAGACTTAGAGGTACTGAGTAGTGTAGTGAAGGTGTGGGCACATTAGCTGCAGGAGGCTCAGAAGTGCCCAGCCATTGAGCTAAAAAGCATATTAAAAACAAGTTAATATGTATGTATGCGAGTGTGAGTGTGTGTGCATGTGTGTGTACAAGTGTGTATGCATGCGTGCATGTGTGTGGCGTGTGTGTGTGTGTGCATGAGTATGTGTGCATATGTGTGTATGTGTGTGTGCTCACGTGTGTATGTGCTCGCATGTGTGCATGTATGCATATGTGTGTGCATGCGTGTGTGTGCACGTGTGTGTGCATGTGTGTATGTGTGTGTGTGCATGTGTGTGTGCACGTGTGTATGTGTGTGTGTGTGTGTGTGTGTGTGTGTGTGTCTTTCATCCATAGATCCAAAGAAACCAGGGCAGTGGCTAGTAATTTGGTCTACCCCCAACTTAAAGCAGGGTAGTAGACATAATCCACACATCAAATGAGGTACAAGAAGAACAGAGGAGTGGCCCCTTGTTCTGGAAAGACTCAGTGAAGCAGTATAGAACAAAATCAGAACAGGGAAGTGGGAAGGGTTGGGTGGGAAAACAGGGGGAGGGAAGAGGACTGATGGGACTTTCAGGGAGTAGGGGTCCAGAAAAGGGAAAATCATTTGAAATGTAAATAAATATATCAATAGATTAAAAAAAAGCAGGGTAGTAGAAACTACATGCTGCAGCAGGCTTCTGCTTGTGTGTGCTCTCGTGTGTGTGTGTGTGTGTGTGTGTGTGTGCGTGTGTGTGTGCGTGCGTGTGTGTGCGCGCGTGTGTGTGTATGTGTGCATGTGTATGTATGCATGTGTGTGTGTGCGTGTGTATGTGTGTGTGTGTGCGTGTGTGTGTCTTTCATCCACAGATCCAAAGGAACCAGGGCAGTGGCTAGTAGTGTGGTCTACCCCCAGCTTAAAGCAGGGTAGTAGAAACTACATGCTGCATCAGGTTTCTGCTTAAACCTTGACTTGAATCATTCAGCCAGACAAAGAAGTTGGCAAAGAAGAATGAGGGCACCCTAAGCCCTGTCACCTTCCTGTCACTGGAGTTACAAATATACATTTATAGGTCCATATTTTGTGTGGGTTCTGTTGATCTGAATTCAGGTCTTCATGCTTGTGTAGAATGCACTTCACTGATGGAACCATCTCCCCATTACCTTGTCATATCACAATCTTGTGTGTGTGTGTGTGTGTGTGTGGGAGAGAGAGAGAGAGAGAGAGAGAGAGAGAGAGAGGACATGTATGTGTATATAGACTATACTTTATTGCTTTGATTTTTTTTTGTGCATCACAGTATGTTGGAATCTAGAAATATTAATATCATGTTACAAATGCTAGTATTTATATTCACCCCGAGTTCATTATCAGAACTCTGTGTTTAATTCTTAACAATTAACCTCATTATTTTAGGGACGTCTATTTCTTTCCAGTACAGTATTGTGACCCTAGTGTTGATCACCAGGAGGGGCTGCTTGGATATTACTACACTTAAAAAGTAGCTTTTTTCCTCCTTATCAGCCCATACCTAGCTTATTGTTTTAATAAACCCTCTTTGGCTGCTTTGTTGGTTTTTATTAATATAATATCTTGTAATCTTGGAATATTTATCATTCTCTAGATGAAGCCAGTACAATTGTGTCTCTTTTGATGCCAAACCTTCCAAGGTTCATGGCTGATTATTCTGAGAATTTTATACAGTGTATTTGTAGTGTGTTCTTTTCCCTACTCTAACTCTGTCCTTACACAATAGTTTGTGTTTTCTCTTGCTTAAAAACAAACCAAAAACAAGCATAAAAATCAAAATAATAATGATAAGAAATAATAATAATGATAAATAATAATGATGATGATAATAATAATAATATTGATAATAATAATAACTACATAGAGTAAAATTTGTGTTATTAACTACCAGCTAGTTCACAGCATCAGGCCAGCCCTGGATTGATTGACATATCCAGGTTTAAACATATGTTCTTAATTCAGGACCCTTCCCACACTTCTGGTTCTCTACTTCCTTCCTGACAAATATTGTCTGCATATATTGCTACATCTCTGTGGAAAACACTGGCTGCCTTCCAGGAGTTTTCCACTACAATCTCTAGTCTTTGTCACTATTTCCCAAAATTCTACTCTATTCTGCTTTATTGCAAAGAAGTTGCTTTCTTTGGTAAGCGCATGAACACAAATTATTGGATAGCATGCAACTCCTGAAGAAGCAGGGATCTTTAGAGGAAGTAGGTGTGGGGATATGCCGACATCCCAAGTGTCGCACTGTGTTCCAGTCTCAGGGGGAGGGCCCAGCAGCTGCTTTGCTCACAGGAAACCACATCACAGTTCTGGAAACTGCTACTGAGATTGACGCAAACCTCATGCCATGAGAGTTTCTGCTGTAAAGGTGATGCCCAAGAGCATCAGAGACTGCTGCCTCTCTGCTGTGTAGTGCAAAGTATTACTTTCAGCAAGCAGGAAAAGGAAACTGTGTTAGAAAATCTGAAGCACCATGTCTCTGAGGTCACAGTCCTGCCTAGGATCATGGTCAGAGGAAGGCCAGGGAACTGTTCCCTGGCAGTGTAGACTGAAATCTGACTTGGTGAGCTTGCAGCAGAAAGTGTGACACACTTTGTAGCATAGATATCACTTTTTTTTAAATTTTTCTTTTCCTACCAAAGCTCAATAGGTTTCTTGAATAGAAGTTAATTCTTTTGCTTTTTTGAGACTATTTTGAGAGGGTTAAAATATTTTTTTTTCCTATGAAGGAAATGAAGAGGATTGCAACCCCATAGAAAGAACAATATCAATGAACTGGACCAACCAGAGCTCTTGGAAACTAAACTACCAACCAAAGAGTACACATGGAGGGACCCATGGTTCCAGCCATATATGTAGCAGAGGATGGCCTTATCTAGCATCAATGGGAAGAGAGGCTTGATGCCCCAGCATAGGGGGATGCTAGAGTGGTGATGTAGGAATGGGTAAGATGGTGGAAATGTACCCTTATAGATGCAAAGGGGAGAGGGGAGGGGGAGATGGGATGGGATGGGGGAATTGTAGAGGGGAAACCAACCAAGAAGGGGGATATCATTTAATAAGTAAATGAACAAAATGATTAACATATATGTTTGCTTGTTTTAAAAGTGTTTTCACTCAGTTTCATTGCGGAGCAGGCCGATAAAATACCTTAAGCTTCCATACCAGAAGTCAATCATTTTTAGGTGATTTATCTTATAAACACATGTTAGTATTTGTCAAAGGGCTTAACTTGCCTTTTGTCATAATAAAGTGGAAACAAAGTCCATAAATACTATTGGAAATACATATTTATATTTTAATAAAGGTGAGTTTTAATGTAGTTATAAAATTTATTGAGAAAGATATTTCAAAAAAATAAAAATGAGTATACTGTCCTATAAATGTTTCAGAAATTTAGAATGCTAAATTATGCATTTAAAATGTTACTGTAAACTGTGAGGGTGTTTATTTCCATTTTTTAAAAAAATTTAACTGCTACTAGTCATTGATGACTCAGTCAAATTTGATGAATATTTATGTTAAAAATAATATGTACAGTTTTAAAAGTCAAATTCAAATTAAGCATGTATGTTTAATTCTTGGCCATTAGCACATTCATCAATAATTTTTTTACCACCATATTATAGCAACACATGACAACTGGACAATAATTGAAGATTACATGGCTCACTGGTTTAAAAACAAAGTCTACCATTTCCTTAAGAATAACAAAAATTTCTAAGACCCACATTGGTTATGTATGAGTTTCAGTCTTTAGCAATGCCTTTCATTTCTGGAGTAAAATTAAATAATGAATTATGAATTATATGAGTTATGATTGCTACCTTAACATTTATTGAAAAAAATTTCAACTCCTTCTCTACATGTTGAAAGGCTAACTCAGAATTCTCTATGCAGTCCAGGTTGACCTTCAACCTGATGGCTCTGTCCTCAGCTTCTCAAAAGTTAGGGCCACAGGCAGGTGCAGCCACACCTGACATCTATGCTGTTTTCTTTACAGAATTTAAAATGGGACTCTATTTCTCACACTCATACACAGTTTAAGTATTTTATTTGGTTCTTATCATAAATTCACTAGAGCTCAAAATTCAATAGAGAGAAATGTGAAGCTGCTAGGTCATTCCTAAAAGGTTTGTTTGTTAGTTTTCTCATTTATTGTGTGTACACAAACTGGCTGAGCCAAAGGGCCCATCTCCTTGGCCTCAGCTCACTTTTCTTTTTTTTTTTTATTTTTTGTGCTCAAGTTGAATAATTTTATTTGTTTCAGAATTGATCCCTATGAAGTCAAAAGTTTTAAACACAAAAGTATCAAAACTACCAGTGGTAGAATTTCAAACCTGAACTACATATAGCTTGAGCACAATGTTTTGCACTTGTTTTTAATCACACCATTGAGGAATATTTCAATATAAAATTGGCAATGGGTCTGTGATATGGCAGGCTTTTTAGGTAAGATCTAAAGTATTCAAAGGACACTGTTAAAAGGACAAAACAGCAACCATCAAATTGGGAAAGGATATTCACCAACCCTACATCTGATAGAGGGCTAATATCCAATATATACAAGGAACTCAAGAAGTTAGACCCCAGGGAACCAAATAACCCTATTAAAAATGGGGTACAGATCTAAACAAAGAATTTTCACCTGAAGAAATTCGGATGGCCGAGAGGCACCTTAAGAAGTGCTCAGCATCATTAGTCATTAGGGAAATGCAAATCAAAACAACTCTGAGATTTCACCTTACACCAGTCAGAATGGCTAAGGTCAAAAACTCAGGAGACAGCAGGTGTTGGCAAGGATGTGGAGAAAGAGGAACACTCCTCCACTGCTGGTGGGGCTGTAAGATGTAACAACCACTTTGGAAATCAGTCTGGTGGTTCCTCAGAAAACTGGACATGACACTTCTGGAGGACCCTGCTGTACCTCTCCTGGGCATATACCCAAAGGATTCCCCGGCATACAATAAAGACACATGCTCCATTATGTTCATAGCAGCCTTATTTATAATAGCCAGAAGCTGGAAAGAACCCAGATGCCCCTCAAAGGAGGAATGGATACAGAAAATATGGTATATTTACACAATGGAATACTACTCAGCAATTAGAAACAACAATTCACAAAATTTTTAGGCAAATGGTTTGATCTGGAAAATATCATCCTAAGAGAGGTAACCCAGTCACAAAAGATTACACATGGAATGCAATCTCTGATAAGTAGATATTAATTAGCCCAGAAGCCCTGAATACCCAAGGCACAGATCGCATAACAAATGACTCCCATGAAGAAGTATGGAGAAGGTCCTGATCCTGGAAAGAGTTGATCTAGCATTGGAGGAGAATATAAGGACAGAGAATAAAAGGAGGGAGGTGATTGGAGAATGGATGGAGAGAAGAAGGTTTATGGGACATATGGGGAGGGGGGGATCCGGGAAAGGGGAAATCATTTGGAATGTAAACAAAGAATATAGAAAAAATGTAGATTAAAAAAAAAGATCTAAAGTATTTTCTCATGCTAAATTTAGTAGAAAAAGTGTCAAAAGCCAAAGCTAATCTTTGAGCTGTCTAGGATCATTCTGGGCTTGGAGAGCAAGGTTGGGCATGATTTTGACCCTGTGGTGGTTTGAGTGAGACATGTTCACCTTAGGCTCAGGCATTTAAGCACTTGGTACCAGCTGGCAGCTCTGCCAGAGAAGTTATGGACAGTTGAAGCCTTGCAGAAGAAGTGTATCACTAGGAGTAGGCTAATAGTCTCACCACCTTCCAGTCTGCTGTCTGCTTCATGCTTTCAAAGACTCTGTTTCATGATCTGTCATTTATGCTGAAGGCTGAACACCTGTCAGCTCATCAACTGTTATCTCTCCCAGAGAGATTCCCATCTCTACAGTCACACCCACAGTGAAGAAACCTCTGCCCTATTTCTTAGTCTTTATTGTAATTTTGCCATTGTGGTAATTTCATTATGAATCTAGATCTTGACTCATAGAAACACAGTTATAGACTGATGTTTATATAGTCATATTTATACATAATCATATAGCTCTACCCAGTATGGGAGGTACTCATTTCAGTTTTGAAAGTTCACTGTTATTTGCTGTTATTGACCATTCATTCCTTTACTATTTTATTGGTAACCTTTATTGATTTTTTCAAGTTAACATAATGTTTTGAAATCTTCTTAATTTGAATACCATTTGATTTAAAAAAAATATGTATTTTCTACTTCCTGCTCTGACAGTATCACGCCTGACTAGAGTTCAGGAAGAGGCATATTAGTTTATTTTGATGCTGAATTTACTTGTGAGCTAACAGAATGAAAGTAATTCATGAACTTCACATGCATACCACTCTGAAAGGAGAGTCACTGTTACCAGTCAAACTGTGTTGAAATCTTCTAAAATTGGGAATAAAAAATATTATTATTGAAAATTTTTGGCTAGTTATAGTCAAACATTTCTGTGAATGACTTTTAGCATTAAAGAGTCAAACCTATTAAAACACTTTTTAAATATATAATTAAAATAAATATTTTAAGTGTATTGACTAAATCTTAATTAAAAGTTAAACACATATCTATTATTTCTTAAACTAAAATTACCAAGCAATTTAATTATATAATGGCAGTTCAAATTTAGAGTTAGAATTAAGATGTTTTTCATATTGTACATTTTATGTAAATGAAAATAAGCAAGTTAAATAGTTTGAGAAGATTTAAGAAAGTATTATCAATAGAAACAAACAAACAATTAACAATTAACAAAAAATCCTGATTATATTATGATGCGACTGATTGGCAGATCTGGTCTCAGTTTTAAAAATCTTAATCTGTAGTCACAGAGAAGAAGTATGACTGCATCGTAACGTAGTAAGAAAATAAAAGTTCAAAGAGAAAAAGTGAACTTTTCAACTTCATTATGTACACTATGGAAATCAAGTCTATTGGATATTATATCTTTTTTTTGGTAGATAAGGATGTTTAGACTATAGAATACTAAAAAGCCAAAATTTTAACCTAAGTTCTGACTATGCTCACAAACTCTCTATGTTATGTGTAGAAGGAGCTTCCTGTGCTCTTTATCAGGGAGGAGAATCCTTTCCTAATAAACGTTTCAGTAGGCAAGGCATTGTGTGATGAATACACCTGTGATGAATATTTGTGTGAAACAACTGTACTACTACTAAATGCAAACTTATGATCCAAGAGTTGTACAATGCTCCTGTGTTTTCTCAGGAGATATCACAGAGTCTTCTCCCAATACTCTATATTCCACTTATTGTCAAAGCTGTGAAGCTATAACTATTTATATGTAGGGACAGAGTAAAGCTACAAAACAGGGTAAGACAATTGCAATTTTAAAAGGTGGTAGATACTCAGTCACCTTACAAGTAACAAACCTCAAGTAAGAAACACATTCATGGAAATTCATATAAAAATCTGTACTTTTTGACATGTTTTTAAAGCACCAAAAGTACTTAAAATACCGATCACTCATCAATACGGATCTGATGCAATCATATATAATTTCCATATTGGATGCCTTTATGTTTATTTCTTGTGTTTCTCTGGGAAAACAAGGAGATTACTGAGAAACTGTTAAAGCTGGTTAGATGGTTCAGCGTGTAAGGGCACTTAACAGCCAAGACTGACACCTAAACTCTATCCCTGGCACCCATTTAGTGGAGAGAGCCCTGAGAGATCCTTTGTATTTCTCAAGTTCCCTTTGGTTCTACAGGTACCCAGTGGCCTATGCATGTCCCTCGCCCCACCTCAAACACAAGCACATATACACACATATACAAAATAAAAAACGGAATAAGAAGGCTTTCATGTATTTCTAATCACAAATACTATGAGAATGAGTAGGCGTGGACATTTCATTATAAAAGATCGTTACGTACTCACCAATGGGCATAGGCTGTTCAAGAGAGCCAACTCTTCTCTTTTTACATTTGATTTTTTTCTCATAGAGTAAATATGTCGTGCTCTGAGGTTTATTTATGATAATAATTGTTGGATTTGATTATGCCAAGGAACGAACACTTGTTCACACATCCTTCAATCCTTCTTTACTACTTAAATATTATGTAGAAATTTGGAAGAACATTTTTTCTATGTAGGCTTATCTCCTATAATTTATCCACTTGTTCCTCATTTTATATTCTGAATTCACACAGATATCTTTTTTTTGTTTTTTCACTTTCTTAATTGGATATTAAATAAGATGTTCTAAATACTACAAACTATATATGTGGCATGCCAGGTAGACAATCTAAATATGAATGTAAGGCACAATTAATATTGTGGTGTGGAAAATTTAAAAAGAATATAGCTATGGAGACTGATGTTTCTAGAGAATTGGTAGTGAATATTCTTCAGTGTAAACAACAGTGTACACCATAGCAAACCACCTAGAACAAAAGCTAAAAACGTAGCTTGAGAAGAGTTGGAGAGATCAGCAGTGCATTCCAGAAGCTGCACATTGTGACCTTGTGAATTAAAATAAAGAGTAAGCTAAAAAAAAAAAAAAAACCAACCAAACTACAACATAATATTTTCACAATATTTTTAAAACCCAGAAAAAAAAAGAAGAACCTGAATCCTTTCCTTCTTGGGACTGTGAGACTATGCAAAGTTCCTTTGAACTATTTTGTTTCAAACTCACACAAAGCTTGCACCCTGTTTATGAATCGACATAAACAAAGTATGATTAGTTAACTATAGAATAGTTACATGAATAGCCCTGAAATACTGTTGAATTGATTCTGCATGTCTAGGACCATTTACACAGACTATTGTCAAATCCTTCTATTTAAGAAACCCTGGGAGCTTTGGGGTTCTCGGTTGATATTGTTGTTCTTCCTATGAGGTTGCAAACCCTTTCAACTCCTACAGACATTGCTTTGTGGAGAGGAAACTGGGAAGGGGGGATTGTTAGTATTCTGTCTAAGCTTCATTCCACACTTAATCGGCAACAGCCAGGTATGCCCCACCCCATAGACCTGGTCCACTATAAAAGGGGCTACTTGTCCCTCCTTTCCCTCTCTCTCTCTCTCTCTCTCTCTCTCTCTCTCTCTCTCTCTCCTCTTGGCACTCTCTCCTCTCTGCCCTTACTGGGCTCTCCTCCCCTCCCCCTTCTCTTCATGTGGTCATAGCCGGCCTCCACTCCTCTACCTCTCTTCTCTGTCTGTCTGTCTGTCTGTCTGCCTGTCTGTCTGTCTGTCTCTGCCTCCCTAACTCCCATCCTCTGTCCTGAATAAACTCTATTCTATACCATGTCTGTGTGCCTGTGGTCCCTCAGGGGGAAGAGGTGCCTGGGCATGGGCCTGCCTGGGCACCCCTTCCTCCACGCCACCATGCCACACTCTCTGAACCCCTCTCTCTCTTTTAATGCCCCCTTCATTGGTGCTGAAACCTGGGAACAAACCCTTCAGGGATAACATTTGAAATGTAAATAAATAAAATAACGAATAAAAAAAAAAGGAGCACAGAAAAACTGGAAGCCTGGATTTTCAGCAGTGTGGGGTTTGCAAGGCTGTAGCTTGTGTTTTTCTGCAAGTGAGAGAGACTTTGACAAAATCAGGGAGCAGCAGGGTTCACTCACTGCCCTTTTGAGGATCAGATATGAACTGAAATCCAGCTAAGCTGCCATCCTGGTCATCGCCGAACACCATCCTGATACACAGTCTCTGCTAGTGTTTGCTTTGACTTTTTGTTTGATATCATTTTACTCCATGGCATTTGGCCCTTGTCAGGATCCAGTTTCAGCTTGCTTCCTTAACATTTAGAATAATGTTTTCTTGATAATCTAAGTTCAGTGGATATAACAAAAATTTGCAAATAGTTCTGTTTTTACTTTCAGCAGTGTATATTTTGTTTTTATTCCAAGATTGGAGTTACACTAAAAATATGCTCTAAAAAGAACAGTCTGTCAACTTTCCTTTGGTCCTATTTCTAAGTGTAACACGTTCCACTAGAATACACCTTAGCAGGTTGAAAATTTGGGGAGAGATAAAAGAAATTATTGCCTGAGCATATTTATACCAACCGTGCAGTTTAATCTTCAATAGAGGAATAATAGATATTATAATTACTCATACAAAGAAAGGGTTTTGGTCAGTGGGAATCACTATAGATAGTTGTTGACAATCTGGAAATAATTTATATGGATAAAAGGCCAAGGATAGTATATATAGAGTTTTCTGTTAGGAAAAACTTTATTAGAGCTTCACATTAATTTGCTACTTAGGGATATTAGAAAATATTATTTAACACAGATTCTGATGAGAAAGCCAGAAATTCTTATATTTGCCAAAAAAAAATTAAGGGAGTAGTGATGGACATAAAACTATAGCCTGTAATGTATAAAATATTCTTCTTTTTAAGGATTAATTATCAAAATGCTGAGTTTTACTTATTTACAATTATCATTTCATTTATGTTTCTAATGTTTATTTTCATAATTTCTATTATTTTTGCTGACACTCTCCCTAGCTGCCTCCCTGCTTACCTGCCTCCCTCCTCTTTTCTCCGTCCTCCCTTCCATCCTTCCCTTCCTCCCTTCCCAAGCCTCTCTTATACAAGTGTGTCTGAAAGGCCATTGAGGTGGGAGGAACCAGTGTAGTTGAAGTCAAGCTAAAGTATTGGAAATCTCATTCACTTCCCAAGCTGTGACATTGTTTTGGCTTCATTTAAGCTATCAGAAAAACCACAAAATATTCCATGCCTTCCCATTAAAATGATCAATTTATGGATAAGGTAGAGGTCAGGAAAGAGAGGTACAATCCAGAGGATTATGTGCAGTATCGCCCTTTGTTTAATTTAGACTGTATTTAGCTATAGTTCAATAAACATAACTCAGTGTCATTTGTAAAACCACAAGTAGTTCATAAAATGACAGGAAACTGAAAAGGGAACTATAACCATACCATCACTCATTTTAATCAGTCGTTATGGGGCTACTAGGTCAACGATCCTAAGTAAAGCTAGTGTAAGAAAGCAGCCCATTGAAGGTGCATATCCAAAGACAGTTCTGGTAACACCAGCAACTAGGATACAAAAAATCCCCCCACAAAACAAAAAAACCAAAACCAAAAACAAAAAAACAACAACAAAAGAAACCAACAAAAACCCCACGTTTATCTTTGATCCATAATGTCCTAAAAAATGTATGGATATCTTCTTTAAGACATTTGTTTCAAATGAAGATAAAGTAAGTCATGAAAATGTATTAATTTTCAGAGTTTCAGTTTCTTTGTTATGGTTTATATTCAAAATATGTGTCACAGACTCATGCATTCAAACATTTGGCATTGTGATGGCATTGTTTCTGGATTTTGTATAACATTTAGGAGGTAGGGTTTAGGTAGAAGAAATGGATTACTGGAAGTGGGCCTTACACTACTAGCTCCTGGCTCAGTTTCCTGCCTCATCTCTGATTGGGCGTCACTTAGATGTGTTTATGTCCCAGCTGGTCACAGGCACAGATGCACCTTCCTGAAGAGGGTCCCTCTGATTCATCTATAGCTGCAGGGTGTCCCCTCAGGTGGAGCTCTTCCTGCTGTCCTAAACTCAATCACCTCAAACCTAGCCAAATAAAGCCTTCCCCTCACTTAATTTTTTTTGTATGTTTGTCTGTTTTGTTTTTTATTTGTCATTTTTAAAAGTCGCAACATTGAGAAGTCAACCAATGCAGCTGACATTCTTTCAGAATTTATAAAATTATTTCATTTTAATTAGACAAATTTAACATTACAAAACATGAACATTTTACTCCAAATGATTAGTGTGGCATGTCGGTTACATACACCACAGTAACATGCATGTAAAAATAATAACAGAATGACCAAAGACACAAGCACGCTGGCACGTTTATACTCACTTAGCGTGGCGGATGTCTGGCAGAGACCTCTCTAGAGCAATATTGTTGCTGACAAAAATATTGAAGCCATTTTCCCTGTAAGCTGAGTCATCGTGGTCCTCTTCAGTAAGGGGGTATGGTTCGCCATGTTCACCTTTCCCTGCAAAGAAAGAAAGAAAAAAAAAACGTAAGGTTTTCATCTGCAATAAAAATCCATTTCATATTCCCGAACAGAGAGACATCAACAGATAATGGAAAATGAAAATGTGAAGTTCATACACACTGACATATTATTTTAGCCTTAAAGAAAAACTGAAAACATGGCATATATGGAAAAATGGCTGAACTGAAATCTATTATATTAAACAAATAGAGTGACACCCCAGAGACATATACTTCATTTTTTCTCATTTGTATAACTTAGATATTAATTATTGTATATGTATGTAAGTGTACCTGCATGTGGATGCTGGAGGTTGGCATCAATAGTACTACGCCATCTTAAACACGAATGTGATTTCTTTAGTGGGGGCTACCACAAGTTTCAAACATGTACATATAGGCATCTACACACACACATATGTACCTATTTTCCAGCAAAGACCGTGTGAACATGTGCACTATAATCATACATATGTATAGAAATTCAGGGCACTAGTGGAAATATTGTTTTGCCTCTTCTTTCTTTTTAGCTTAGGCACATTTCATGATTTACATGTTATTCAACTGAATCTGAAAACTCATTTAGCATTTGAAAAAGACATTTATCGTTTACTCTATACTTTTTAAAGACTAAATTGTGTCAGTCTTGCAATATGGGCTATTTAACAAAATAAGTAATGGATTGCATTTTGGGTACATTGAGTTTATTAGTTCTTTTATATACTATTCTGTGGTTGCACATTTTCTTATTTGTTAAAACCTGATTATAATGAATTGCAAATAAAAAAAACATCACGCAATAAAATTAACCAGCCCTGAAGTCTATACATCTCAATGGAATGCAGAGTGGGAATAGCCATCCGAAACTACGGAGACTCAGACTGGATTTTACACTGTCAATGCCCAATATATTTTTCCCCTATAGCAGCCCCTCTACCAGGTCTTTGCTTCACACAACTCCTTCTTCTTCTGAGAATGGGAGGACCTCTGGGTACCAACCCACTCTGGCACAGAGTCTGTAGGGCTAGGCAAGGTACCCTTTCCCACTGAGGCCCGACAAGGCAGTCCAGTTAGGGAAGCAATTCAACAGACAGCTAACAGCTTTAGGAACAGGCACACCCCACCCCTGGTTGCTGGGGGATCCTCATGATGCGCAAGCTGCACATCTACTACATATGCGTGGGTATGGGCGGGGCAGGTCCAACCCATGCTTGCTTTTATTTGGTGGTTTAGTCTCTGGGAGCCCACAAGAGTCCACGTTATTCATGTGTCCACCAAAAAAGGAAAGGAAATCAAAACAAAGTTAAAACTAGGAAAAACAATGTGGTTATTTTTTTGTTGTTTTTGATTTTTGCTGTTTGTTTGTGTGTTTTTGTTTGTTTGAATGATTTTTAATCTTCTTTCATATTTCCTGGCAATAACCTACATTCAGGTGTTGAGGAACATAGGGCAAGTGGGCTGTGCCTCCAGATGGGCACAAGAACTGGTGAGGCTGAGTGAGATCGAAACCTAGGGATCCCGGAGATTTAAGAACAGGAGTGTAGCTGTTTTCCACCGGCCTCTAGGCCTGCTCTGGAACATTTGACCAGGTCACTCACTGAGAGGACCACGGGCACTCAATCACATAGCGTGGCACCTGCAGTTCTTCTCCCTGCTAAGGAGGTATCTAGATAGCTTTAGCCAATGACCTCTGTTTCCTGGATATTCCCACACCCCCTCTTCCAAAAGTATATAATCCCTGGTTCACCCCAAATAAAGTATTCACGTTCTCCATCCCAAATAAGGCAATATGAAAATTCAAGGATACTCTTGGTGAGTTGTTTCATTAAAAATTGCCACGTGGAAAGCTTTCCCCAAATGGCGCCATGCCTAAGGTTCCGAAAGGTCTTTCTATTTGGTACTTACTCCCAATAGAACTGGACCCTGCTTGTCTTCGGATCTACACCCCCTTCCTGCCTGACATGCAGACGCCCAGAGGGGAACGAGGGACTGCAGACACTGTTTCTGACTCCCTCTCCAGGTAGTCAGAAACACACAGGAGGTGTGGCTGGTTGCCCAGAAAGCAGACATAGAACCACGACTTGTCTCAGATCCCACTTTCTCCTTCTAGTCCAGCATGTGGCAGCGGATGACTCCCGAAGGGAAACAGGCTCTGGATCCCCTGTTCGGGCCTTTGCTCTGCCTTCTCAGGGCCAGCGTGTCCACAGAGTCTGAACACCGCTGTAGGGAGACGGAATACAGTACCACAGCTTATATGTAACAATTATATCTGAAGTGCTATTTCCTTGAATCTCATCGGGATTTCATATGACGTTCCTTATTTTACTGGTGTGTGTGTGTTTTAAATACATATGCATATATACAGTTATATTTTATGTCATAGCTTTCTGTCCCTATATTATACATGCTGGTTTTTATACTTTCTTGTTAACTGCTCACTTTTTAAACTCTGTATTTCATAGAGTTTTAAGTCTTTAAGGCTTTTTTTAACAGCACAGTATATTTGTTCACATAATAGAACCTCTTTTCTTCTTGAATGAAATACAGATTTCTCATTTAATTCTGTAACATAATAAATAACATTGTCTTCTATATGTATTTGCTCCCTGACTTAATGTGATTTCTTCTAAGCATTATAAATTTGAGTCTGGATATATTTATATTTAAGTGTGTATAGGTATGTGTTTATCTTATTATAGGAATGATTTTATCTTAATAGAAGATCCTCTGCTATGTCAAAATAGTACTTTGTATTAATAGAATATTAAAGGTTAAATTCTTTAAAGAATTTTGCATTTTTCTACTTTATTACTTTGCTTTGCAAACATACTTGTTTTTTTGTTTGTTTTTTGTTGTTTTTGGCTTGGGAAATGGAATTTCTATATTGAAGTTATACTCCAAAAATATCAAGAGAAGGAATTCTTTTAAACTCCTGGAATCATCTCTGTGACAGTTCCTTCAATATATCTGATGTCCAAATTAAGCAGGGGCATAAGAAGACACCTGTGTTGTGGTGAGCCCCTTCTATATTATTCTTTCCACTGCTACTTTATAAGAGCAATTTTTCCACTGTTATCAGTCACAGTATAAACATTTGAGATTCAGGCAACACTAAGCTACAACTGGAAAAGAGTCTGTTGACCCCCAAAGGGTTGTGACCCATAGGTTGAAAACCACTGCTTCAAACCCTTACTAGGACTGCTTAAGTCATGGTCTTGGTGCTATATAAGACAGAAATACCTCTGTGTCTGATGTACAATGTTTGGTGATCATAGCTTTTGACCCTAATTTTTACCCTTCCATTTATGTATTTATCAAAAGACATTTTAATAAAGATGTTATAATAAAATATCTTATAAATGAAAAGTTCACATGGCCTCATAAACTTACATGTTTTTAAAAGCTGTTACTTTCTTAAAAATATCTAGGTTTTTATTTAAGTTTCCTGTGAAACTTCAGATTTTACTTTCAAAGAGGTTTAAAATGCCTCCAATGTGTGTTCATGCAATATTCAAATAAAATACCTTTGTTTTTGTTTGGTTTTTAAATTTCCAGTGTGAAGAAGGCACAGGATACAACCATAATCTACACAAGGACTGATAGATTCCACCTCCAGTAAAAGGACAAGGCATCAAGTAGAGGGATGGGGTTGCCAACCCAGGCAACAGGAATAGTATTGTTCCTGTCTCAACGAACTGCAGGGACAAAAATTGAGAAGAGCCTGAGGAAAGGAGGTCCAGTGACTAGCCCAACTTGGGATCCATCGCAAGAGGAGGCTCTAAGGCCTGCCGCTATTTCTGTGCTTAGAGAGAGGAGCCTAGCATCGCTGTCCTCTGAGAGGCCCTACAAACAGCTGACTGTGACAGACACAAATTCTTAGTCAGTCCAACCAATGGATTGAAGTCAAGTACCCCTATAGCTGAATTAGGGAAAGGATGGAAGAAGTTGAGGAGGAGGGCAAACCCATAGGACGACCAGCAGTCTCAACTAACCTGGACCCAAGAGTTCTCAGTCACTGAGCCACCAACCAGGCAGCATATTCTAGCTGGTAGGAGGCCCTGACACACATACAGGAGAGGATGGCCTGGTCTGGCCTTAGTGAGAGAAGAGGCATCTAACCCTACAGAGACTCGAGGCTCCAGGAAGTAGTGAGGCCTGACAGAGGAGGGTGGGGCTGAGGTAGGGCTGAGGGTACAGTGGGGCTGGGGGCTGTGGTGGGGCAGGGTCTGGGGGTAAGAGCATCCTCTTAGAGACAGGAGATTGGAGGAATGGGATGAGGAACTGTTGGAAGACAGACATGGAGGAGGATAATGACTATATTGTAAAAATAAATATTAAAGATAAATATTAAAAGAAAAATAACTGAATGAAGCTAAACACCCGTGGCTTTGGGTCAGATTTTTAACACTGTGTTACTGTAATGGAAGGACTGACAACTAATCTTGGTACTGGGTGGGTAGAGGCAGAAAAAGCTAAGGTTTAAAGTCATCATTTGCTTTAGACTCAAACAGGAAGTTTGAGTCTAGTCTTTGCTAGATAGAGATCATGTCTCAAACAAAGAAAACCCACAAAATACCTGTCTCTAAAACCATCTCCAATACAAAAATAAAATCCTGATATTCAGACTCTATCCATTTTAGTTTTGGGGGAAATGCCCCATAATTATTCTCTAATCTAAACAGAAATGTCAAAATCTAGTGAGAAATTTCATGTAGAAACAAATATACTGAAATATATATATATATATTTCAGTATATATATATATATATATATATATAAACAATTATGGATTGAATTAACAGTTGATCCATCCTATCTGGCATGGAATAAAATATGAAGAAAAAATACTGTTATTACACATTTCCATGATTGTGAAACTTTTAAAATGAGTAATATCTCCATTATAAAATGTGCATATTAAGAGAAGTGATTTTGAGTTATATATGGTCTGTTACACTTTGATTTACACTTCATTCTATAAGTTGTACTTAGTAAGGAAGGTATAAGGATGTGCTGTTTTTATTGTCTAAACTGTCCAGAGCAAGTAATAAGTTAATCATCACATGTAGTAATTTTACATGTAATTACGCAGCCCTAAGTAAAGTACACACATGCCCCTCCTATTCTGTTAATGCTTTTATAGAGATATGTTTAGTCCATGGCTTCAAATTCAGCCACCTTGCAGACTACAGATATAGACAATGCAGTGTTATCTTCTTTAGACCCTGTCACAAAGAAATTCATTTTCTCTGTGTGACAGTTTAGTGCTCAGACTATAAAGCCCCAGAAGAAAGAATTTTCAAATACATGTGTGACTCTCTAACATTATGTAACAATACATGCACATTAATATATAAGATATTTAGAAAGTTCATACTAATTTTATAAAACAATTTTTTAAAATATTGCATTCTTATACACAAGATCAACAGTTTTTATTGCAAATCTGACAAAGTTATCTTAACTTTTACTATCTGGAGTCATGAGATCCCTTGAGTTCTAAATAGAAAAAGAACTAAACTGCAAAAGAAACAAAGAATCCAAACTAAAATAACAAATGGAGTACTATGGCACTAAAAATATTTACTATTGCTTTGAAACTATATTTGTACCATTCAAGAATACACTATAATTTAATTTTAACAAATGAATATTCAACCCAGAATGTCATCTTTAAGTTCTGAAATGCATATTGGTTACTATTTTTAAAATAGTTTTAAAAATAGTTGTGATGTTTTAAATCATCAAAGTATGAAATTAAATATTATGAGTAAATGTATATGTTTCAAGGAGAAAACAACCAGTATATAATTGATGCTGTATACTCAAAGGAGATATTGGCTACTCAAACAGGAGATTTATGCTGATTTTCCCACAATGCATCTCGTATTCATCTCCTGGTTAAAATGACATTACTATGAGCGTCTTATAGATTGCTCCGACTATCAGTTTCTGATGTGTATTGATTGTGGGCTAAATGCACCACTGGTTAGGGAAATTGAAAATGTACACAGTGTCTTGGCAGGCCTGAGAAAACTGAGGACACACTATGATTAGAAAGATAAGGACACATTTATAAAATGGCTACTGTGAGAGGAAAACCTGGTTTGTACAGAATTAAATACAATGAACAATAAAACTAATTGTGATGAACCAGGGAGCCTGGTGGGCTGAAGAAAGAAGGATTGCACCTCAGTTTCTATGAAAAGATAGGATATGAACCTTTTTTAAAAATGGATGGTGTTGGAGATTGTTAATGTAAGAAGTATCTGGGATAACTGACTTGTGCAAACTAAAATTTGAAACTCAGTGCTGGACAAATATTTAATAAATCTATCTCCAAGACAGATATCTGCTAACTTAAAGTACCGAGATATAAAATTGATTTAGGTCAGAAGAACAATTCCAGGGGTGCTTTAAGTTATTAGAACTGTTTCTTAGAAGTAAGTAGTGTTAGGATAGTATAAAGAAACCAGAGAGAATAAACAGTGTGGCAACTCCATGAATATTGATGCCTTCAAGCTTTGTTTATTTGTAGAGATCTTCTGTCAATACTCAATCATAGAGAAGAATCTCAAAGTCTTTCTCCATTTTTCTCTTTTCCATTTTTCTCTCCCTCTTCCTCCTCATCCTCTTCCTTTTTTCCCTCCCCTCTTTCATCCCTTCCTCCCTCTCCTTTTCTTTCTCTTCTTGTTCTCCTTTCCTTCAGCCTCCACTTTCCATCTCTCTCACTCAAACACATCCCATCCCTTCTCCTCCCCTATTCCCTTTAAAAGGAGTGTCTTTCCTCATAACCCTGGAAGTCTTCATGTGGACCACACAAACTGAAGCCCATTGTGATTCTCTTGTCTGTGTTCTATAACTGCTGGAATTACAGGAATGTGCAGACACTTAGAACCATCTGTCTTCATTTACGAAATCACTCACTATTGTGAATTAACTTTTTTTTTTAATGTAGTCAATGACTTTCAGGGAGAAAGTAAACCATGAAAAAGGAAAAAAAGCCTTTGCCGCTTGATATATTGTTGCCAACATTTAAAAGGTGGTGACCACACAGTAGGCACCAGTTCATATTAGTGGATGGTAGATCAATAATGAGATGTTGAGGACTTAGGCTTTATTTCCTAAGAGAAATAAAGTTATTTATTTTTCCTGAAAGCAAATATCGATCCCTTGATCTGAGAAAGGGTTTGGGGATTAAATGATTACCAGAGTTACTATTTTGGTGTGGAAATTTTAAAAAAATTAAAAATAGGATATTGGGATTTACAAACAAATATAATGATCCTTAAGATATCTGAGGTCTAAGACTGTCTTTCGGTGCAGAATCTAGCTCACTGGAGGGTGTTTGTAGCTCTTTTTATTTTCTGTATAAATCTAAGAAAAATTACCAGTTCGTTATATATAACAGACTATTAATTGTTCCTATGGAGATGATTGACATGTGGAAAATGTGTATAGCATCTATTTGATAAGGCATTTAAGTGTGAAATTTTCCACTATTATTATGAATTAATAATTATTAATAGGTACTGCTGCCTAGACTGCCCTCTAACTGCTCTTGCACCACCCTTCATACCCTTATGAGTGTCTATGATGGAAAGTTCCTCACCTGGCTTAAAGATGTCTTCAGTAAACTATTCAAAGATCTTCAAAGTGTTTAAATCCAACCTCATTAGGATTAGAAATGTCTACCTTTTAAATGAACAAATTAGCTTTCTATTTATGTCAAACTTTATGTTAAACTTTCTTCTATATATGACTTGATAACTGATATATGAGATACATGATATATAATATATAATTAAGATATAATATAAAATATATGTGCTGTTTCTTCAACTAACAAAACATTGAATACCTATATCTTACTTCTTAGCTGTATCACTTATAAAAAAGTGAGCAACTCTTATCATATCCATCATAGCAGGTGTGCAGACTACTTAAGCAGAGTTCCCATTTCATGCCTCACTTACAGACTCATCTGTATCTTCATGGAAGTAATCACTGAAGATTGTTTTTACAAAACGGCAGATTGAATATGAATATCGATAAAACATGTTCACACAGTATTATCAAGTTCTGGGGAAACAAGTAAGTCTTTCTATCCCTGAATTGTGAGTGGACTGATTTAAATGTCCTGTGTTTTTATTAGAGTAAGCAGCACATTTTTGTGGATGTCAGAGAGGGTTGTTTTCTTATGCCAAAAATTTTCATCATACTTGTTCCTCTCCTAAACATATGATAACCAGAGCACATAGACTATGTATTTTCTTCCCTTGGTAGTTTATATTAAAGTGATTGACTGTCTCACTGTCTGTGTACTTTTGAGAGGTAAACAGATTGTGAAAGGCATTGTGCCCGTGAAAAACTAGACCCTGAGTACTTACTGTGTGTTTATGGAAGTTGGAATGCTGATCACTATTGTGTTATCAAATTTGGTGAATATATATCTGTGCAAAGCAACAGAAAAGGTTGGGAAATAAGGCACTAATATTTGTCTTTGTGTGTGTAATTGAGGCTTTATAAATCATCCTTAATTGTGGTATTTTATATGAATCATTTCACTTACGTTTGAAAATTGTTTTTGCAATCTCATATACTGATATAAGCATTGTATTTACTAAGATATGACTTATAAGAATTGCTTTTTTTCAGCTTTGGAGAAAGGTTTGTAGAACAAAATGATAAAATATACTTGGTTTTTTTATATTTTGTGACATGATAATAGTGATATGTCCTAAAACCTTACATAACATACACATAAAATAACTGTAGTTATTTTATCTTTTCTTAGAGTCTATACTTCAACCTCTGTGGAAATTTTCTACACAGATCAATGAATGCTTACTGCTATACAAAAAATTCTTTTTTTTAATTTTAATTTTATTCGATATATTTTTTTTACATTTCAAATGATTTCCCCTTTTCTGGTCCCCCACTCCCCGAAAGTCACATAAGCCCCCTTCCCTCCCCCTGTTCTCCCACCCACCTCTTCACACTTCCCTGTTCCTGTTTTGTCTTATACTACTACACTGAGTCTTCCAGAACCAGGGCCCACTCCTCCATTCTTCTTGTACCTCATTTGATGTGTGGATTATGTTTTGGGTATTCCAGTTTTCCAGGCTAATATCCACTTATTAGTGAGTGCATACCATGATTGATCTTTTGAGACTGGGTTACCTCACATAGTATGATGTTCTCCAGCTCCATCCATTTGCCTAAGAATTTCATGAATACATTGTTTCTAATGACTGAATAGTACTCCATTGTGTATATATACCACATTTTTTGCATCCATTCTTCTGTTGAGGGATACCTGGGTTCTTTCCAGCTTCTGGCTATTATAAATAGGGCTGCTATGAACATAGTGGAGCATATATCCTTATTACATGCTGGGGAATCCTCTGGATATATGTCCAGGAGTGGTATAGCAGGATCTTTCGAAGGTGACATGACCAGTTTTCTTAGGAATGGCCATACTGATTTCCAGAGTGGTTGTACAAATTTGCAACCCTGCCAGCAGTGGAGGAGTGTTTCTCTTTCTCCACATCCTCGCCAGCACCTGCTGTCTCCTGAGTTTTTAATCTTAGCCATTCTGACTAGTGTGAGGGAAGACCTATCAGAATCACACCAGACTTCTCACCAGAGACCCCGAAAGCTAGAAGATCCTGGGCAGATCTCATGCAGACTCTAAGAGAACACAAGTGTCAGCCAAGACTACTATACCCAGCAAAACTCTCAATCACAATAGATGGAGAAACCAAGATAGTCCATGACAAAACCAAATTTACACAATATCTTTCTACAAACCCAGCTCTACAAAGAATAATAGGAGGAAAACTCCAATACGAGGAGGGAAACTACACCCTGGAAAAAGCAACATAGTTACCTTCTTTCAGCAAACCCAAAAGAAGATAACCACTCAAATATAAAAATAACATAGAAAATGACAGGAAGTAATAATCACTACTCCTTAATATCTCTTAACATCAATGGACTCAACTCCCCAATAAAAAGACATAGACTAACAGAATGGATAAGGAAACAGGACCCTACATTTTGCTGCATACAGGAAACATACCTCAATGTCAAAGACAAAAACTACCTTAGAGTAAAAGGCTGGAAGACAATTTTACAAGCCAATAGTCTCAGGAAATGAGCCAGAGTAGCCATTCTAATATCAGATAAAATTGACTTTCAACCTAAAGTCATCAAAAGAGATACAGAAGGACACTTCTTGCTGGTCAAAGGAAAAATGCACTAAGAGGAACTTTCAATTCTGATCATCTATATGCCAAATGCAAGGGCACCCTCATTGGTAAAAGAAACTTTACTAAAGCTCAAAGCACACATTTCACCCAACATAATAATTGTGGGGGACTTTAACACTCCACTCTCCTCAATGGACCGATCAGGAAAACAGAAACTAAACAGGGACACAATAAAACTAATTGAAGCTTTGGACCAATTGGACTTGACTGATATTTATAAAACATTTCACCCTAAAACAAAAGAATATACCTTTTTTCTCAGCACTTCATGGTACCTTCTCCAAAATCGACCATATAATTGGTCACAAGACAGTCCTCAACAAATATAAAAAGATTGAACTAATCCCATGCCTCCTATCGGATCACTATGGAGTAAGAGTGATCTTCAATGGCAACAAAAACAACAGAAAGCCCACATACACATGGAGGCTGAAAAATATTCTGCTCAATGACACCTTGGCCAAAGAAGAAATAAAGAAAAAAATTCTCAATGAGGCTATTAGGGCTGGAGAGATGGCTCAGTGGTTAAGAGCACTGACTGCTCTTCCAGAGGTCCTGAGTTCATTTCCTAGCAACCACATGGTGGCTCACAACCAGGTGTAATAAGAGACGATGCCCTCTTCTGGGGTGTCTGAGGAAAATTACAGTGTACTCATCATATATATAAAATAAATAAATAAAATCTTAAAAAAAATGAGGCCATGAATCTACAGAACTATATCAGCTAGAAAGACAAAAATACAAATACAAAAATAGCCAATTCATCAACAAATACATATGCATACCTACATGGTTCTTGGTTATTTTCCTAAACATTATAATGTGAAATACTTAAGTGTTATAAAACAAATATTGGGGTCCTGTGAAGAAGGCATATTTAATAAAGTATAATAATAATTCCTTTTACCATTTTTATATTTCTATTTATAAAGACTATTCTTTTATCACTTATTTTCTCTGAAAAATATTCTTGATGCAAAGTGAAATTTTTTTCTTTGATTATTCAATTTTTATTGATAAAATACATATAAAATTTAAAAGTAGTGATTACCTCTCAATCCATGGCAATTCAATATTCTTGCTAGCTTTATGAATTAGCAGCCACTGGAAATATCCTGGAATATATTTGGCATTTTAAAAGTTTTGCTTTCTCTGTTTAAAGCATCTGTTAAAATCCCATTATACCATTTTTTCCTCTTTGGCAGTGCAGTGAGTAGACATTTTCACACAGGTTTGTACAATGTAAATTAGAAGCTTTGATGTCTTCTTGTCCTTTCTAAATTTTCCCCTAATCATCTATTTGGTTTACTCATTATTTTTATTTTATATTCCTGTGCTACAATTAATGTTAGCTGATTCGCAGAATTGTTGAGGAACAGAATGCCTGCTTCTGTACCTAGGTGACTACGATATTGATCATTCTCGTGCCAGGGTAAAGCTTGGCTGCTGTGTGTAGGGATTCCAAGATGAAGGTTAAATCTATGATCTAAATTTTGTATCAAACTACCACTAAGAAACTATAACTATTATGAGCTCTCTAATTTTTCTTCCCTCAACATTTTTATTTACAAAGGTAAAAAGTGAGTTTGATTTGAAAGCACCTCTAACATTTTGATTTTTCCTATGTAATAACATCCTCTTCAATAATTAATATTAAGGTGTTAAACTGGATAAAATTGTGAACGGTGCTTTTATGTTAAAATTATTGTATATTTAAAGCAATTGCTAATATTCAGAGGAAAGCAATATTACATAGCTATATAATCTATGATTTAAAAAATGAGGTCCTTGGAGAAACAAGGATAAAAAATTCTTAGGCAAGGCTTTTGTTTCCCAAGTGAATACACACACACATACAAACACACACACACACACACATACACACATACACACACACATACACACACACACATGAAATATAACTAGAGTGTAGAAAGTAAAGAGAAACTAACTAGAGTATAGAAAGTAAAGAGAAACTAAGTTGTATTCACTTTTAAAAATATAAGCAATAAAGGTGTCATATTCTTTAATATTCTGTTATCAAACTCTGCAAATAGTATTATAACTTATACTGGATTGAAAAACAAAATCAGTGGAATATTAAATCTAAAAAGTTTTCTCAGCAAATTGAATTTTGTGATGCTTTAATTAAATAGTCTAGATTCTTCATTTCAAAGGAACTCAGGAATTATCCAGTTAAAGTTGAGTATTCTAAAAGCAGAGTTAAGAGAATTCCCCATCTATGGTGGTGATAATTTTCAAAATAAAGCATAAAAATAAAGAACATTTATTATAGAGAGCCAAATAGATAAATACTTTAAAATTGATAAAATAAAATAAATGTTAGAAAGGGAATTCATTGTTTGCCATTATGATTTCAAGGAATAAAGCAAGTTTCAACTATTAGTCAAGTTTCTACTATTATACTATTTGTGTGCTGTGGGAGAGTAGAGGAGATACAGGGGGATGGAGAACCAGAACTAAGAGTGGATAAAAATGTCATATGAAAACTCACTTCTATAAACTTTAAAAAAATATTTAAAATAGACTCAAATCGAGGTATTCTACAAATGGAGGTAGGAGCAATGGATGTTGATCCTAGAAATCATAAGGTATTAAACCAAAATTCTAGTGCCAGATATGTGAAAACTTCTTAGGAGGTTTTGGGTTGAAAGGACCCAGAAGCCTTTAAATTATACAGGTTATGATAATTAACCTTGACCACTTACAATAAGAGATGGTAAGACCCTATCGCGGAAGGCACTGTACATCTTGATTGCAGAATCCAACACATTGCCAATATAGTAAGGTACCAATGCTGAAGACATCACCTACGCAATTTACTGAACATGGAGAGGTTTAGCTGATGCCTATACAGACCCTTCGCTCCTATATTCTGGTATCTTTGGTTAAGGAATGTACTCTGAAAGCTACCTAAAGAAAAACAGGAACTCAGTAACAAAACCTTGATCTACAGTGCTGTCCTACCTGCAAAATATAGTAGGACAATGGTGACCCAAAGCTTGTGGGAATAACCAAACAAGGTCGCATTTGATTTAAGGTTTAGTCCACCAAATGGGATGAACTCATACACAACACTGCATGTGTAATCAAGAGACAGACACTAGATATCCCAGAGACCTAGAGTAAAATCAAATACTATAGGTCTGGAAAAAGACCTGTAGTGATAAAATGACTCTGAATGATATTCTGCTATAGTCGTAGATCAGTGACTCATTCAGTCATCACCAGAGGATCTCCTGCAGCAGATGTGAACAAATACAGAGACCCACAACCAGGCAACATACACACACACACACACACACAGAGAGAGAGAGAGAGAGAGAGAGAGAGAGAGAGACAGACAGACAGACAGAGACTTTGGAATTCACAGCTCTAAATAAGATGTTTTAATCAAAATCCTTCAGAGCTCAGGAAACCCTGTGAAAAAGGAGGCAAAAAGGGGTAAGAGAGAGGTGATGGAAGACACCAGGCAAACAAGTCCCACTAAACAAGTCGAGCAAGGCTCATAAAACACATGTAGACTGGAGCTGTAAGCGCAGTGCTGACAGGGGTCTACACCAGGTCCTCTGTACCACACTCACTCAGTGTTTCAATGGCACTCCTGAGTGTGCTCTCTGATTCTTGTACCTGCTCTTGGGGTTCTTTCCCTTGTTTGACTGCTTTGCATAGCCCTGATGTGATGTGTTTGTTATATCTTATATTTTACTTGGTCATGTTTGTTGTGATCTCTTAGAAGCCTGTTCTCTCTCTCTCTCTCTCTCTCTCTCTCTCTCTCTCTCTCTCTCTCTCTCTCTCTCTCTCTCTCTCTTTTTGAGAGACAGAACATATTTGGATCTGGTTTGGAAGCAGAATGGAGAGGAACTGAGAGAAGAGGGTGGGGGAACTTTAATCTGGATATATTGGACAAGAAAAGATTCTATTTTCAATAAAAGGGATAATAATAAACTAGCTTGTAAGTATAGAGAGGGAAATAAGGGGACTATGAGGAAAGCACAATGATTTTTATGTATTAAATGGTATAATTAAGCCTATAACCTTGTACACTAAAAGCAATCAAGGCATAGTTCTTTAAAATATATAAGTGAAATTATCCAGTAGTCATTATTAATATCAAGGGAATGGGGAGATACATGTTTTACAGCATATTGAAAAAATAAAACTATTAAGAGAGATTTACGATTTTGTTGAAACAGATCAATTGAGTGAATACATGAAATCCACAAAATAACATGGAAAAATAAACCAATTTGCTTTTAAGAATCCAAAATTTCAAATCGTCTGACTTAGAAAATGACACATATAATCTCTGCATCTTTTATTCCCAAATAAGTAATTTTAGAGATGCTAACCTTTTCTGTCTTTTGAGCCTCGCATGGAAATAAACAGCCCATTGCATTCATGCTGCAGGAACTTTGTGGAACCAGAGGGCAGCGTCTCTCTGGTGCATTTGTTACTGCTGAAGTTTTAGGAGTGCAAGAATGTTAACTTGATATAGAGAAGGAACATCGGTGGTCAGAGCTGCAATGGTAGAGGCAAGGAAGAAGTCAGTGCATGGCACAGCCAGTGAGTGCCAGGGAAATGGCAAAGGAACAGAGGGTGCCAACTAGAGGGCTTTGTAGGGCCATGGAGTCCTTGCCTCAGGGAATAGCCCTGACAGCTAGAAAGACAGGAATTCAGAATCCAAGCACATGAGAGGCTTAAGAAGGCTGTTGCTTTAAATGATGGACAGGAGTCCTCAGAGGATAGACAGTAAAACAGAGATTTCCAGAATGTATTACTTTGCACAAGACAGTTTTCTGCACCATTCTTGCTTATGCCTCTGGGGAGCGGAAACATTGTAACTGATTTCCTGTCAGCCTGATAAACTAAGGATTTGGTGTCAATCGAATTTATTTGTCAAGCATGCATCTGTGCTCCACTCAGGTCCTTACTTAATATTCAAATCCTGTAAACATTTGTCATCTTTGTCAGCCACAAATTCAGAGTATGTAAAACTTATCTGTTTCTCCTCACAAACTTGTGAGTAGTACTAGAATATAAGGAGACATTTTGCAGTTCAAAAACATGCCTTCAACAAATAAAAGGTGGCATCATCCATTGCTCTACTTTATGTCTTTGTAACTGCAGAAGTAGATTAAGTAGATATAAAAGATTATGTGCATAAGAATAATTGGCCCTATTTTTCAATTACTAATAGAAACAAATAAAGTAGAATACCTAAAATTCTTTCTAATGCAGGATCTCAGAGGACAAGCTGATAACATTTTTATAGTGAATTTAACATTTCATGTTCCGTCTTCAATCATATTTTTAAAGATTGATTTCAGTCTGAGAATGAGCCAAGAAAAAGGTGGTTGAGAAGGAAAATTAAGTTTTAGATTAGAGCCTAATTTGCTTCAATTATCCACTGATATAAAAGATCAATGTATTTCTCACATTTGATCACAATAAATTATGAAAATGAAATGAAAGCATTATTTTAAAGGTGTTTAATGATCTAAAATACCATAATAAAATATTTAGCTAGTGAAATGCTAGCATTCATTCTGGGATAATTAATTAGAATACAATTAGTCAAACTACTTACATGAAATATTTTGTTATTATGAGTGGTCTTCTATTGGCATTATATTCAACTATTTAAATTTTGATGTTCATCATTAGTTAGTATTAAAATAATTTCTGTACTTATCTGTATTTGTACAAAGTAAGATGAATGCAAACTTTATTATTTGAAATGTACTTAATTTCTTTGGGCTAGTCTTTATTTTTTGGTCAGATCACTAATGTTACATTCTTTTGTTAAGAAAAATTATACAATAATCCATCACAAATCTCTTCTACAAAATGAAGGCATTTATGTTTTGAAGTCAGAATAATATAAGATATTGTAATGATTACTATTTTCTGATACCTACATCTTTTCTAAGAAATTAGCACATTTTTGTAAAGCATATTTTAGTCTATGAAGACATTTTGCCCTGAATTATTTAGTGGGAGCAGTAAGCCAAACAAAATATTTATTTTCAGCATTACACATAGCTTTGATTTATTCTAACACTCTTATCATGACAAACTCTTCTTCAAAAGCTGATAACTAATTCAGAAAGTTTGTCTATGTAGTCAATGTTTTCTACATTGAATACTCTGAATTTAATTAGCTGTTTTGGGATCTTGAAAGATAAAAATACTGAGAGAAAAACAAACTATGGAGAATTGGCTTGTGACATTATAGAGGGCATTAAAGACAACCAGGACCATTTGTATGAAGGCCATCAGTGTCATGTGTATGAAATCCACCAGGGTCATTTGTATAATACTTTGGATTGCGAATACATGGAAGTGAAATTTTTTTTGTTTTTTTACTGGGACAATGGATGCTAGTCAGTAGAATCAGCTGTAATTAATAAGAAATTAGCACAAACATTTGTGTTTCACTAGGGCAGTGAGGGAATTTACTCAGGGTCAGCATTGCAAAGTTGTAGTACAAGGTAGACCAAAGCTCCACATCAACTTTGGTAGCAGAATTTATTATTGTTATTATATTAACATGAGATCTTGTGACTATTAAAGAAAAATTATGGTTTAACTATGATATGTTTGTGTGCCAAGATAACCGGTGTTAGAATGTCCTGTTACTTTTGAGTATCAACAAGTTCCATTGTAGAATCATCTGGGAAAAATGAAGGAACCTCAATTAAGGATCACCTCAATCAGATCAGATTGACCTCTGTGCATGATTGTGTGACATTGTCTTGATTGATAATTGATGCAAAAGGGTCCAGCCGACTAGGGTAGTGGCATCCCTAGACAGGAGCTGTGTAAGAAAAGTATGTGAGTAAGCTAGTGAGACAGTGAAGATTGGCTCTCCTTTGATTTCTTCATTGATTTCTGCTTGAGCTCTTACCCTGACTTACCATTTGATGTGATTTAGAAGAATAAGTTAAATTATTCCTTCATCTATTCAAGTTGCCTTTTGTCATTCTTTTATCATAGCAACAAGGACTAACTAGGATGTTACCAAGAGCAATCTAGAAAACTCCACCATAATTCAAATAATGTTCATGAGAGAACTTAAAAATGACCAATCTTAAAATTCTCATGGAATCACACAAGATCATGAGTACCAAAAGCAATCCCAAAAATTGAGCATGCAGACTATATTATAACAACTAATTTCAAGTTTACCCTGTAGAAATATAAAGTCATACTACAAAGAATCAATTGAACTAACTGAATAGACAGAAACTACAAAAGGCAACAGAACTAAAATGGCTGAAAAACAGGCATATAAGTCAATGTGATAGAACTAAAGTTATAGACACCTAAGTTTTGAGCAATGTTATTAGCTTAAAGAAAGCTCCTTAAAGAAATAGGTAGCTTGATGACTTTAGGTAGAAAAATAAAACAGAAGTGCTTTTTTTCATGCTATAAAATAACTAATTCAATATATGTCAAAATCTTGATGTCAGCTCAGAAACTCTTAAAGCCTGGATGACAATTTTCTTAAAGGAGCTCCAGTAGGTCATAGATGAAGAAAACAAATAATAAAAGAAGATTAGAAGTTCAAAAAAAAATCTCCTGATCAATGGTTTCAATTCCACAATACAGAGACACAGACAAACAGATTGGATGTGAAAACAGGATCTATTCCTCTGCTGCATCTAAGAAACACAACCCCAAAGATAAACATTAGCACAAGGTAAAAGGTAAGCACAAATTAAGCAAATGAACCTAAGAACTAAGCAAGGTAACCATTTTAATAACTGAAAAATTAAACATTAAAACTGATCAGGGGAGATAGATAAAGATAATACATACCCATCAATGGAAAAATCCACCAAGGGTACATTGAAATAAACAGTATCTATGCATCAAACACAGGAGCATTCAAATTCTAAAAGAAACACTATTACAGAAATTGCATATTGACCCTGACATATTTATAGGTGGAATCTTCAACATCCCACTCTTCAACAATACACAGGTCATCCTGACAAAAACCCAAAAGGAGAAATTCTAGAGTTAACACACATTATAAAACAAATGGACTTAACAGATATTCACAGAGCATTTTACCAAAACACAAAAGAGCACACCTTCTCGGAAACTCATGGAACTTTCTCT
This sequence comes from Apodemus sylvaticus, assembly GCF_947179515.1. Lineage (NCBI taxonomy): Eukaryota > Metazoa > Chordata > Mammalia > Rodentia > Muridae > Apodemus > Apodemus sylvaticus. The sequence goes on from NC_067489.1 coordinate 55,800,763, forward strand.
CAAAGTGACTACATGACTGGACACAGAGCTAAGAAAATTGAAATGACACAATTATTCTTTCTGACAACCATCATAGATTAAGACTGACCATCAAAAACAACAGGAAGAGCAGAAAGCTTACACAATGAAAAAAAGACAACATCTTCAAATGCTGGAACAACTGAATGGCTGCATGTGGTAGAATCCAATTAAATTCCCACTTTTCACACTGCATAAAACTCAACTCCAAATGGATCGAAGACCCCAATGTAAGATCAGATACACTGAATCTGGTAGAAGAGAAAGTGGGGTACAACCTTGAACTCATTGGCACAGGAGAAGTCTTTGTGGACAGAAAACCATTAACGCAAGTATTAAAATCAACAATACAATGTAACCTCATGAAACTGAAAAGTTTTTACTAGGCAAAGGACATGATCAACAGGACAAAATGGCAGCCTATAGAAAGGGTTAGTTTTTTCTTTTTTCCAACTATACATCTGATAGAGGACAGTATTCAAAATATATTGTATGGAGAATTAAGAAAAACTAAAGACCAACAAATCAAACAGATCAAAAAAGAAAATTCAAAAAAGAGAATGTTCAAATGGCTGAGAAGAACTTCAAGAAATAGTCAAAATCTCTTGTCAACAGGAAATACAAACCTACCATGAAATTTGTCAGAATGGCCAAGAGCAATAAAACAGATGACAGCAGATGCTGTGAAGGATGTGGGGTAAAGGGGATTCCCGTCTGTCTGTGGGAGAGCAAGCACAACAACCATTATTATGGAAATCTGTGTGATGGTGCCTGAGGAAGACGGAAATCAATCTACCTCACGATCCTGTTATACCACGTTTTGCTTCATACTGCTGCAGAGACACTTGTTCAAACATTTTCACTGCAGCTTTATTCATACTAGCCAGAAATGGCAAACAAGGCTGGAGAGATGACTCAGTGGTTAAGAGCATTGTCTCTTCTTCCAGAGGTCCTGAGTTCAAATCCCAGCAATCACATGGTGGCTCACAACCATCTATAAAGGAATCTGATGCTTTCTTATGAAATTCAGGAGTACATGCAGATAGAATGTTCATATAAATAAAATAAATAAATCTTTAAAAAAAGTGGAAACAATATAGGTGTCCAGCAATGGATGAATAGATGAAGAAAAAGTATGGTACATTTATAAAACAGAAAATTATTCTACCGTTCAAAAGTAAAATAAAATGATGACTAGTTTTGTCTATTTGACAGAAACTAGTGATAACAATCACTAGTTTGTGATTGAATGAAAAGGAAGGTATGAATGGAGAGGAGTGAGGGATGGGGTATGTGGGAAGTTTGGGAAGAATAGTGAAGGGAGGAATGTTATATTTAAAGCATAATCTCCAAAGTAAATAAGAATAAGTCAATGAAAACTAAAAACAAATTTTATTATTATATTTTTAATTATTATAATTAAGCTTGGTGGCTTTGAGTCTCTTTATATGAGGTATGGTGTGAGTTCATTTTCTACAGTAAATATAGAATGCCCCCTGAACCTTTAGTAGTCTAGAAAGACACATTGAAATGATATTAATGTATTGACAATATTGCATTTCTTGGCTCTTTCATTTTCCTTTTTGGGCATCTATATAGTCTGCCTTTATGCCAATACAACCGTGAGCATTATAGATGGGATGTATAATTTGAAGTCAGGAAATACAAAACTTCAACATTGTTCTTTCAGTGATTAGAATGTTTAGATTAAATTTTTGCATATCTAGCACTATAGAAAAGTCAGTAATCAGTATAAGCATTAAAATCATACTAAAACATACCATTTTATAAACCAAATTAAAATAAGTCTAACGCAAAAGGGGCTGAGTACGTGCATTATTCTTGAGTGGATGAAGTTGCTCTGAGAAGCCATAGGCTTCTCAATGAAAACTCTCAGTCCAGATATGGAATATTTCCCCAAAGGTTATTTGTCAAAGACCTGCCAGACACTATGGATTATTGCCATGGCACATTGGTGCATATGAGAAATAGGAGTCAATACCATATTATTAAAGACACAGTGTAATTTGCATCTAGGGAATAAAGCACTAGAACGTTCCTCCCTTCTGGCAAGCATTCATAATGCCAGTGTTGTGAGTTAGAATGCTAGGAGAATAGTCAGCAATGACCTCAATAGATTGAAGGCTCTACCAAGCAGGATATGCCCAATTATCCAAGACCCTTTAGGAGATAATTAACCACTTTATTATTATTATTATTATTATTATTATTTTCTACATTTTTTTGTTTACATTACAAACGAGTTCCCCTTTTCCAGTTTCCCCCTCCCCATAAGTCCCATAAGTCTTCTTCCCTCAGCCCATTCCATGATCAAACCTCTCCCACTTCTCTGTCCTGGTAATCCCCTGCATTGCTGCATGAAGCCTTTCCAGGACCAGGGCCCTCTTCTTCCTTTTTCTTGGGAATCATTTGATATGTTAATTGTGTCATGGGTATTCAGAGCTTCTGGGCTAATATCCACTTATTAGTGAGTGCATTCCAAGTGTGTTCTTTTGTGATTGGGTCACCTCACTTAGGATGATATTTTCAAGTTCCAAGCATTTGCCTAAGAATTTCATGAATTCATTGTTTTTAATTGCTGAGTAGTATTCCAATGTGTAAATATACCACATTTTCTGTATCCATTCTTACATCGAGAAACATCTGGGTTCTTTCCAGCTTCTGGCTATTATAAATAAGGCTGCATGTGTCCTTATTGCACGCCAGGGGATCCTCTAGGTATATGCCCAGGAGAATTGCTCTTTCTAACACTATAAAGAACTGAGTTGAGATTTTGATGGGACTTGCTTTGAATCTGTAGATTGCTTTTGGCAAGATGGCCATTTTTACTATATTAATCCTGCTAATCTAAGAGCATGGAAGATTTTTCCATTTTCTGAGATCTTCTTCAATTTCCTTCTTCAGAGACCTGAAGTTCTTGTCATACAGATCTTTCACTTCTTTGACTAGAGTCACCCCAAGATACTTTATGTTGTTTGTGGCTATTGCGAAGGGTGTCATTTCCATAATTTTTTCCTCGGCCTGCTTATCCTTTGAGTATAGGAACGCTACTGATTTGCTTGAGTTAATTTTATAAGCAGTCACTTTGCTGAAGTTGTTTATCAGCTGTAGGAGTTCTCTGGTCGAGTTTTTGGGTCACTTAAGTGTACATCTGTGAATAGTGATAATTTGACTTCTTCCTTTCCAATTTGTATCCCTTTGACCTCCTTATGTTGTCTAATTGCTGTAGCTAAAACTTCAAGAACTATGTTGAAAAGATATGGAGTGAGGGAGCAGCCTTGTCTAGTGCCTGATTTTAGTGGGATTGCTTCAAGTTTCTCTCCATTTAGTTTGATGTTGGCTACTGGTTTTATAGGCCTTGAATTCCTCTTCTTTCCAAGACTTTTAGCATGAAAGAATGCTGGATTTTGACAAATGCTATTTTTCAGCATCTAGTGAAATGACCATGTGTTTTATTTTCCTTTGAGTTTGTTTATGTAGTGGATTGCATTGATAAATTTCTGTATATTGAACCATCCCTGCATCCCTGGGATGAAGCCTACTTGATCATGGTGAATGATCTTTTTGATGTGTTTTTGGATTTGGCTGGCAAGAATTTTATTTAGTAATTTTGCATCAATATTCATTAGGGAAATTGGTCTGAAGTTCTCTTTCTTTGTTGGATCTTTGTGTGGTTTTGGTATCAGTGTAATTGTGGCTTTGTAGAATGAGTTGGGAAGTGTTCCTTCCGTTTCTATCTTGTGGAGTAGTTTGAAGAGTATTAGTGTTAGGTCTTCTTTAAAGGTCTGATAGAATTCTGCCCTAAAACCATCTGGTCCTGTGCTTTTTTTTTTTTTTTTTTTTTTTGGTTGGAAGATTTTCAATGACCCCTTCTATTTCTTTAGGGGTTATGGGACTGTTTAGATGATCTATTTGATCTTGATTTAATTTTGGTGTTTGGTATCTGTCTAAGAAATTGTCCATTCCTCCAGATTTTTCCAGTAGTGTTGAGTATAGGTTTTTGTAGTAAGATCTGATGATTTTTTTGAATTTCACCAGTTTCTGTTGTTATGTCCCCCTTTCATTTCTAATTTTTTTAATTTGGATACTGTCTCTGTGCCCTCTGATTAGTCTGGCTAACGGTTAATCAACCTCTTTCTAAATAGATGGGAAGTTTGCTCCACAGGAAAGAATATATATCTGGCACTCAAAACTGTGAAAAATCTTGTGGCGAGGGAGTTCACAGAGCCTTACAGTTAATGTATTACTGATATTTTAATAAAATGTCATATATTCAATTTTAGTTCTACATTTTTGTCTTTATGTCTATAGATTGGTGAAAGTTTTGATCTGAGTTTAAGAGCCTTGTTTTTGCTATATTAATGCTAATACAGAGACTCATAAGTTTTCAAAGATTCTAAGAATATGTTTGAGTTCTCAGCTCTAAAGAAGATATCTATATTTCCCCCTCCAAGGCACAGAAGACTTTTTAGAAAAAAAGGGGCAAAGAATGTAAGAGGTAAGGAATAGTTAGGACTACTATGAAGTTCTGGTCTCTGGATCTGATGTGGCCTTTGCAGTCAAAACCACATTGCAGCTGTAAATATTGCATACACACACGGAGAGAAGTAGGAGGTATGTGGTAAAGACAGATATTCACAGACACAGAGAAGTTGAAGGTAGGAGGTGAAGCAATTATGAAGAAAATGTGCTTTATAGTGTGCGAGAACTATAAAAGAGACTAATATGGATTGTATGTGATGAAATGTATTTTATATATGTATATAACTGTCAAAATAAAAATATAGTTTTAGGAAATAATTCTTCATGCTCATTCTTAGAGTCATTAGTTATTAATAAATATATTATATGAGAAATCCCAATATAATAATGTCCATCCAACAAACAACTGATATGAGAAAGGATTGAGGGGAAGCCAAAATCTGCAGTGTAGACCAAGAGAACATCTGGAAGATGCAGAGTGCCTGGGGGATATTCAGACCTAATTAGAACAGAAGACTCATCAGAGAAGGAAATAGAACAGACTATCAGACAGCACAGAGATTTAAAATATGCCGATGTTTAACCACCAACCTACAGTTATTGCTATAATTGTATGTAGATTTATATACCATTTTAAGAATACTATCTATTTGCAAAATGCAATAAAACTATATTCAAGTAAATAGGTCAATTATAAAACTCATAAAACTTCACATGGGAATAATTATTGTCTTAATAAGCCACTTAGTTTGTGTTAAAAATGTAAATAAATGTGACAATGATAATATTGCTCAGAGATGAAGTAAAATGGAAAGAAAAGAGAAAGCATGGGAGATAAAAAACTTATCTTCAATAATATAAACTTAATAGTCCCAAATAAAAATAAATCAGAAAGTTTCACCAGTACTCACCAATTAATCTTTAAAATATATAGATAAATGTGCAAAAACAGATAAGCATGGTCCTTCAGGGAAATTGAGAGGAACACAGACTGGATTTTATAGTGAAACTTTATGGATGTATTGCTATACTTTAACTTTGAATTATGTACATATATCTCACTTATGATCATCAAAGCATAGCATTCTAGTTTTGCATTTCTATAATGAAATATGCTAAAGATGAAGACTGATACAGGCCAGCAGGTGTAAGTAGGGTTTCACCAAAGCACTGTGAGAGTAGAAGTCTGTTTTTATACTTTTTGAAAATGCGCCAATTTACCATGAAGCAAATGAAGCATCATACTGACTTTGCTCTAGGCAGGTGCAGCCACGCTGAGCAAACATGAGCATTTGTCAGAGTGGAAAATGATGCAAAAGAGACTAGGCTGACTTAGGTGTTGGTAAGGTTATTATGGGACAAAAAAATTCTGTTAGACTTTTGACTTCTGTTTTCCAATCAAAGCTGAACTATGTAAAGCAAATGGTGTTCATTTACAGATTCCAGATTACTTGACTATTTCTAGATGTTTCAATTATTTGTTTATTATTTTCCCTAATAATACGGGAAAACGATTTAAAATCCCATTCAAGAGGCTGCCAAGTTTTTCTAAGATTGAACTTGCTTCCATAGCAACAGACCCATTATCAATACAGCTCTTGGCCACTTTGAGTAACAGCCTTAACCCATTAAATGGTATCCTGCAGGCAGGATTTCACATAAAACAACACTGGTACAGATTATTGCTCTTCCTTTGGCCATGTTTTATTTTCCATCCTTGGGAATTGCCATTCAATGTTCTTCCATTTTTTTCATAGTTTATACTTAGAATAATGCCTTTTGTTTTTATTCACATAGATGCCCTGAAGAACAAGGGAGAAAAATATGTTGGGGAAAGAGCAGGAAATTCAAAGATAGCTGAGTTATAATATCATTGATGAACTGAACAAAAAAGTGTGAGAAGAACTAGTCTGAAGGAGTACACAGAAGCAAGAGAAAACCGTCTGTCAAAAAAATAAAAACATTTCAAGAACATACAATTGTTAAAAATTTAAATGGTACTGTACTCAAGGATTATGAATATAAAATTGCTAGATAAATAGGTAAAATGTTACAGCTTTTTAATATATTTACCATATATTTTAAACTATGTCAATTGGGCTGAAAATATATCCACACCAATCATAGACTACTTAAAGGAAACAAAATGCTAGGCATGAGACACCGCTTCCCTTTGAGCTGTTGATCAGGGAAGTCCAAGAGGATCCCAAGACAACATAGGCCATTATTATTGCCTTGACGGCTCCCATAGCTTTGAAAGTAAGTTTTTATAGTTGAAGAGTCCATGTACTTTGGCTATAGGGCTCAGAGTATTGAGCTGATTGAAACTTTCTCCCTGAGGATTACTGTACATGCCAACATAGAGACAGTAAACAGCTAATACTGTTGTACTACCCATATATAGTCCCTATAAACCACAACAATGCAAGACATCCCTCACACTGCAATAGTGGCATTTATGTCTTGGTGATAACCAATAGCTGTCTAATTGAATCCAAGCCCCTCTTAAAAAGACATAAATTATTCCTAGAACTGGAAACCTACTCAACTACCCAGGGCTAGTGAGTTCATAAATCTACCACCACTCTACTAATCCAGTATTGTGGTGGTTTGAATAGCAATAACCCCCCATAGGTTTATAGATTTGAATGCTTATCCACTAAGGAGTGACACTATTTAAAAGGATTAGGAAGTGTGACATTGTTGGAGGAAGCACGCTTTGAGATTCTCACAAACCCAAACAGATCTCAGTGTTTCTCTTTCTGCTCCCTCTGCAACCAACATCCTGCCATGCTCTCTGCCACAATGAATAAGGACTAAACCTCTGATTCTGTAAGCCAGACCCAATTAAATGCTTTCATTTATAAGAGTTGTATGGCCCTGGTGTTTCTTCACAGCAATGTACGCTGACTAAGACAAGAATAATTCCTAACTCCATTGTTAATATGCATCCTTGTACCCACTGGTGAAGTTAGCTCTCAATCAGATGGAGACAATTATGGAAAAAAAATCTTGTAATTACTCAGATAACCATTGATCATGAGATGTCCAACTCCAATTCTTACACTTATAAGTCCAACACCTAAGGCTCAGGGAAAATCACAGATGAGGGAACAGAAAGATTGTAAGAATAACAGACTAAGAAGTCAGAATGCATGTCTGAGTAATGACAGGAAGGCTGTAACTATGATGCCGCAACATCATGGCTGCATAAACAGTTCCTGAAACAGAAGTACACAACAATTTCTGAAACAGAACGTTCTGCACCCTGAAGCAGAAGGGGGAAATCTGACAACACTCAAACCCTATAACAAGAACATAGATTGCTAATGGATACAGTGACAGGGAGGGTCGTGTTTATTCCTGAGATGAAGCCCTAATTAGTTATTCAATACCAAATATAATTATATGTATACGAGGACCACTAAATGGATATGCCAAGCTTTATTCATATATTTATGCATTAACATGCATATGTAACAATAGCGAGAAAAAGTTCATGGATTTGAATAAGGCAGAAGAGTACATGGACAGTGCTAAAGAGAGGGAAGAGAAGGGAGAATTATATAATTTATTGTTTTATTTAAATGAAAACAAAACCTATATGTAATTTCTTTTAGTTACCAAATGTATTGATCTATAAAGTATTATAAAAAGACTCCTCCAATCCTATAATTTCTGAAAAAATGCAAATCAACATGCATTTTAATACAGGTCAATGGATTGTGCTATTGGAAAGAATAGATAAAATGATAATTGTAGTAGAATGCCACAGTCACAATTGCATCACTGCACTGCTGTACTGAATGAGTTAACTTGAATGGTCCCATGTAAAAGGAAAAAAAACTGTGGTTTAGATAGGGCAAGGCAATTCATAAGATCCCAGAGGTAGAGAACATCATACTAAGTGAGGTAACCCAGACTCGAATGGTGAATCATGGTATGCACTCACTAATAAGTGGATATTAACCTAGAAAACTGGAATACCCAAAACATAATCCACACATCAAATGAGGTACAAGAAGAAAGGAAGAGTGGCCCTTTGTTCTGGAAAGACTCAGTGAAGCAGTATTTGGCAAAACCAGAACGGGGAAGTGGGAAGGGGTGGGTGGGAGGACAGGGGGAGAGAAGGGGGCTTATGCGACTTTCGGGGAGTGGGGGGCTAAAAAAGGGGAAATCATTTGAAATGTAAATAAAAAAATATATCAAATAAAAAAAAGAATCTGCATATTGGGGAAGAAGGAGATAATTTGATTTACACTTCCACAGTGTAGTCTAGCATTGAAAGAAATTGGAACAGGAATACAAACATGGTATAAAACTGGAGGCTGGAGAGCAAGCAAAAGCCATAGAGGGGTGTGGTTACTGGATTATTCCTCATAACTTGCTCAGCTTGCCTTAATACAGAATACTGGATCACCCGCTAAGAGATGGCACCACACACAATGATCTGAACCCTCCCCATCAATCACTCATTAAGAAAATGTCCTACACCTGGATCTTATGGAAACATATTCTCAGTTTAGGTTGCTTATCTCCCTTCAGATGGCTCTAACTTGTGCCAAGTTGACATAAATCGAGTCACAACACTGACATTTACAAAAGGGATTAATTAAAGAATATGTTCTTTCACTGGACAAAATCCACTCATGTGACTGTCCGGGCTGCCAAAGAACTTTAGACAATAATTATCTTACATTTTCCATCTATTTTTAAGATTTTAACATAAATTACAAGGGTTCACCTTCCCTTTTCTGCCTCCAAACTCTCCCATATCCCTTTACTTGCTATTTTTTCGATTCATGGGCTCTTTTTTTTTAAAATGAATTGTTTTAATGAGTATATTTATATTTATACATTCTTAAATACAACCTGCTCAGTTTGTACAATATTATTTGCATACATGGTTCCAAGGATGACCACTTGGTATTGGATAATTGTCTTCCCTGGAAAAGAACTCAGCATTCTTGGTTCCCTAAAGTCCTTGTACAAGGTTGAAGACTTGTGGGCTTTTACCACCCACTTTGGCGTGTCTACTGTTGCTGCCCATTTTCAAATAATGTTTAAGAGGTCATGCTGATGAGGCTTTATGCATATAATTCCTGAAAATCCTAGGAAACACAATCTCACAGCAAACACCCAGTTCCTCCAGGTTTTAAAATCTTTCTGCTCATCTTCCTAAATGTTTCATAAACTTTAGGTGTGGCAGCTTTGTGTAGATGTATCTACTGGGACTGGTCTCCACAGTTCTACATTTGGATTGGTTCTGTTTTTCTCTAATGGTCTATGTCTATTGAAAAAAGATGTTTTCTTGATCAGATTTGAGAACTTGAGGGGACTCAAAAAGCTATTTAAGACTAATTACTATATTAAGCACTAACACTATCTACCAAACTAGAAGGCAATTTGACATAAATGACTGATGATAGAATAGTGATTTCAACTTCTACTTTATCTTTTAGTCTATTGTCTGTTGAAAATTTTAGTTGTAATGATAAACAATATAACTTTTCAAACACATTATATAGTATGTGTGGGTGTAAATGTGTGTGTATGTGTATGTGTGTGTGTGTGTGTGTGTGTGTGTGTGTGTGTGTGTGTGTGTGTGTGTAAATCTCTCCAGAAGCTACTCCTTTTTTATTTTGTTATAATAACTATGGTAAAGATGTAAAGTGACTTTTTCAAGGTGGCCCAGTTAGTAGTTGTTGAAGTCAGATTTCAAGCTGGGTAGTTTGGCTTCAAATAACATATTATCCATAGACAATCTACATTGTTATTATATCCAAGAGAGATAAACACTCTATAGACACAACACCATAGCATTGATATTTAATGAGTCAAAAAATAGATGATATCAAACTTAGTGTTTGATTTTAATGAATTTTTTAATCATTATAAGTCATTTAATTTTTATCCATAATTTTGTAGTCTATGATTTATTCTTCAGTTGTCTTTGGGCAGAGAAAGAAGGAATACAGATATAACTTGGTTGTCCACATGAATTCTTTATTTTAATAAATATAATCCAGTAAAATCCTATAACCTGACTGCCCTCACCTCCTCCAAGAGGAAGTAATCTCATTTGTAGTTTACACATCAAGTAGTCTTAATTACAAAAATGTAAAAGTCTCCACTTTATTTCTGGCTACTGTTCTTGAAGGTCAATATGAGAACTGAAAGGCCTTTTAGGTCAGACCTTTGTTCTGATATAAAAAATAAAGGATACTAAGATTGCTGGCTGAGAAAAAGACCTCCAGTCTCACTCTTGTGTAAAGGACCATGGCTGTGTATTCTGATATTTTTTATGGAATCATCTCTTGGATACAATAACCCAAAAGTGTCTGAATCCATAACTCTTTCTGCACTAAATCATGACATTTCAGGCACCTGTTGACCATGGAGTCCCTCTTAAACTCCCTTTTGAAAGTATTTATTAAGATAGAATTCCTATGTATAGGCTAAACTAGTCTTGAAGTCACAATCTACCTGCTTTGGACTCCTGAGAACGGCAGGCATTGGACACCAACTTTTAGTTTCCTAAAGATCTAATTGATCAAACATTGATCAAATATTGTAATACTTCATATGAGAAGAAAGAAAAAGAATGACATTTTAGTATTTATTGTTGTTAAAAATGTACCCTCATAATAACACGGGCTTTGGAATGGAGAGATGACTTGAGAAGAGGTCCAGATCCTAGCTCACAAATGGAGGCTTATAGCAACCTGAAACTCCAGGTCCAGGGGATCTAATGATCACTTATGGACTTGGCATCCCCAGGCATGTATGTGGTACATGCAAGCACATATTCATACATATAAAATAAAAACAAACACAGGATTTTAAAAATACATGGTCTTTAATATTACTCTTGTTAACATCTGTCTGACACCACATGCTCATTGCAAGTGAATCACTTAAACTCTCTGAATTTTTAGATTTTTTAGCTGTCATATAGAAGTGATATAACTACTGTAGAAGTTTATTGTGAGGTATAAAGATAAAAATATTAATTATTTAGCGTAACACTTACGATAAACTGGATTCTTTTATTAAATTTCTACCAAGTCTTACAGAGTATCCCTCCTATAGTTTGTATACTTTCACCCTCCAGACATGAGAAGAAAGCAGTGGCTTCTAAATCTACAAGCTGATATTCAATTAACACAGTTCATAATTAGGAACCATTTTGCTTTTATTTCAATAGGTTTGTAGTGGAAGATTTATGTTTTCCTTGACTAAATCAGAGAAACAAGTAATTTAGCTCATACTCCCATAAGTATCTAAGTCAGTGGTTTTCAAACTTCCTAATGCTGTAATGCTTTAAGACAGTTTTTCATATTTCCATAATCCAGGACCCTAAAATTATTTTTGTTGCTACTGAGTATAATTTTGCTACTGTTATGAATTATATTTTCTGATAGTCTTAGGCAATTCCTGTGAAAGGGTCACTCAATCCCTAAAGGGGCCATGATGTATAGGTTGAGAATTGCTGATTTAAATTAACTTCTTAGTAGAATACATGAGCTCTGAGAAATTAAATGTAGATCAAGACTTCTGAAACCATATGTTAAAAAGAAGTTTCCTTCCTTTAAATCCTCTTCACTCAAGTAGTTGTCTATGATCTATATAACACTGTGTCTGCCCTTTTAGTTTTGTCTGTTATAATTTTTTGGAAATATAATTCATTCACTATACCATGAGATTATGAATGCTGTTTTGGGGGTATAGGTTGTAATAAAATATATAAAATAATACATTAACATTATATATAACTATTAGTTTGGAAGCAATAACATAATATACCTGTTATTTCACATATAATTGGGTCAGTTTTTAGGTTTCGGGTTTTAGTTCATTATGGGAGTGGATTTGTGGATATATATATATGTATATCCACTATTGTGCCCTTTTCTGTTCTTTTGCTTAGATAACATGTGTGCCTAAAATGCAAGACTACAACAGCTAGACAGTGTCATGCAGGGTAACCTAGCATGGACTCAATGTAGCCATACTTTGATTTCCTGAATGCTGGGGTTATAGGTGTGCATTTTACATGCCAATGAATGAGTAAGATCTTTTGATCGGCACTTTCAAGAACAAAATTTTTCATACTTGGATTATAAAAGTAAATGAGTCATGTGTATTGATATATTTATGTGTTGTCTACCATTACAAATGTGTGTTATATTTATACAACTTAATACCGCCCAAATGATATATTTTAAAAAATAATTGAATGTATGTTTTTTTCTTTTTTTTTTTTACTGTAATAAAGAAAGTAGGTTTTATAATCCTTCCTTTTTCTTATAAAGTTCTTGTCTGAGATAATTATATATATTTAGCATGAGGGATGTTTATTCCACCAGTTGGGCAGAGGTAATATGTATTATTAAAATTTTAAAAATAGAAAAGAAATAAACAAAGCCCTGGTTATCTTGTGCTTCTGTTTCATTTTAACAATTGGATGTGACAAGTGCCTTCTTCCAACTTGATTTATTGATACAGCTCCTTCTCACATGCAACCCCTTGTTTTTCTCTTAATTTGCACCTTGGAAATTTACATAAGGGAATGTATGCAAACAGTTTACTTTAACATGCCTTTTTGTTACTTTTTTTTAATAGACGTTTTTCTAATTTCAAGACTTTGTTTTCCCTTACAGGCATTTATTTTTGAGGAAATTCTTTTCTAGCATAAAGCTGAAGGTTATTATCATATATATAATATTATATAATATTAAGCCATAAGCTAGCCTGCAAATGGGTTGAGACCACCTGCTTTACAAGACACTAGCCTAGTGTCTAATTGGGGAAAATGAGGTGAGATTCCCAGCTCTATTAGAAACCTCACAGACTGTGAGAAATCTAGATAGGCTGCCCTCCCCATAGCCTTCTTGTTTTCTCAGCCTCCTTCCCTCTCATCTCCAGAATTATCTACGCCCTTCTATCTGTTGTGCCCCCGCCGCCTCAGACAGGAGCAGAGACTCCCTGCTCTGCCAGAGATGAACCAGACAGGCTGCTAGCCTGCCAAACATGTTTATCCTCTCAGCTGCTGTCCCCCTATCCAGAATAGCACAGAATCCAGGTTGCCTTATATAGATCTCAACTGGGTTAAAGACTACCTGCTGTGCCACAGATCAGCCCTTAACCAAAAGTATGGCCCCCAAATTGACCAGAGACTCCCCACTCTACCAAAGAGCACACAGACTTTAGAACGTCCAGGTAGGCTTCCTGCTGGCCAAACTCCTTTTCTCATTATCTTATTATTTGGGGATACCCTCAAACATATCCCCTAGTCCTGCACCTCCTATTTGCCTTGCCCCAGGCTCAGAATTGGGCAGGGCCTCCCTAGTCTACCAGAGAGCGAGCAAACTATAAGAAATCAAGTTAGGTTTGTGAGAACACAAACCATCTGGGGAAATGAATAAACACCTTTTAAAAAGTCAAGAAAAAAAAACAAAACAAATAGTTGTAGGAAAGAAAAGTCTTGGACAGATCAGGGAAATGAGGAACAACCTCCTCCAATGTCTCATTATCTCGGCCTCCCCTCCCCCCACTATCACTTCCTCCTAGTCTCCAACTGTGTTGGAGACTCCACACTGTACGAGAGACTAGACATACTGGGAGAATCAGAGACCACGCAGCCAACTTTATCAGGGTGATTAGGGTCCTTAAGGGAGGAAATAAATAAATTCCTCAGGAAAACACAAACCATTGGGGGAAATGAATAAACACCTTTTAAAAAGTCAAGGAAAAAAACCCAAAGAGTTTTAGGAAAGAAAAGTCTTGGACAGACCATGGATACGAGGAACATACCTAAACATAATGAAAACAAATTACAGCACACCAATAGAAAGTCCAATCAAGAATATATACATGTTCTGCCAGGAAGCATTCATGAATCCCAAAAGACTACCAGGGAGCTCTTTCTGATGCAATCACATTAGGGTCTCTTACAAGCTCAGATTTGGGCTCTCCTCCAACCCAACCCAGACACAGCAGGACAGGAAGGTGGAGCAGGCCTGGACTCTCAGCAAGACAAGGTTTTATAGGAAATGGGAGCAAGTAAGGGGGAGTCTAGCCTGGCAAGTATCTAACATAATGACTATTGTAAGCCTGCAGGTTCTAAAGCAAGACTGTTAACAATCACAAACAGTCTGAAGTACATGTGAAACAATTGGACTAATCTTTGATTAACTGTTACTAGGAAGTATCTTGGAGTAACTCTGGGGTATAGGCCAAGGACAAGCCCTGAGATCCTTCCTGGTACTGGGGTGCAGCTGGGTTTCAGCTACAGGTCAAGCTCTCAGGCTTTTTATTTTATTTTATTTTATTTTATTTTATTTTATTTTTTTATTTTAAAGAAGGAGACCAGTCTCAAGATGGAGTAGGTTTGGCATCTCAAACATATCCATACATGTATACTAAAGCATATATGTGTTGTATCTATACATATATACTCATTATATGCAGATGAAATAGATAAATAAACATGTAGGTATATGTGTACACCCATAGAAAAAGTTTTAAATTTTCATATAAATCTCCACATTTACAAATTCATGTATATATGCATACAAACACATAACAAACTACTAGGGCCAGGTCTAAATAGAAACATATTTGTATATATGATGTATAATAATGTGTGTATATGCACATATATACATATGCACACATGAATCTTCTAACCATAGCAGTTTATCATTTGAGCTATTGTCCCTTCCCCCCACAGCATTTAGCTGTGACCCTCCTGGCTGGCAACCCCCACCCTTCCCCAGGCGTTATCTCCGGCCTATTCAAGCTGCGGCATTCCTGGCCTACAGCCTCCACCCTTCCCTGGCGTTATCTCCGGCCCTAGTTCCTTGGTGAAATACAGCCGATTTCACCTCAGCGCAGCTCTACCAGGAGACCAACAGAAAACTGCGTGACTGAAAGCAGACAACCCGCCGAGAAGAAGATCTAATGAACTCTCGGCCATATGGGGGGCAGGGTGGTTTTTCCTAAGATTATAAATATTGGCTTAATGATAGTAAAGTCGGTCTCCATGGGCAACTGTCCTCTTGACTCATTTCTCTTTCGCCCCCTTCCCGTTAATCTCAGAATTCTCTTCCAGGTAATTCTGGAATTTTATTCGTATGTGGCCGCTGGCGGCAACAAGCTATAGATTATGTCTCTTACTAAATTGAGGCAAGAACATTTATTTATTACAGAATTAGGAAATTATTAATACCCGAAAGTATTTCAACTATTGGAAATTCCTATGCCACTCTTTTTGGGATATGCACTTGTGAGAAAGCAAATTCAAAATTAGGAACCATTTCATGTTAATCTTAGTGAAGTCTTCTCTGAAGAAAGGAAAACAGCTGAATAGTCATTGATGTCCTTATCCTTTATGAATAGCATAAGAGAGAAAGTTTTAAAAATATATTTAATTTTAATGAAATACAAACAACAAATAAAACATATCTGAATGACTTTATACAGCATTATGTTAATATAAAGCTAATGATTTTTGACTGCTGAGCTTTATGTTCTAGGTTTGAAACTTTTATTGTAAAAATAATGACTTTAATGTGTATAAATTCACCTATAGCTCTTTATGTTATAGGTAGCTAGATATCTAAAAAGAGATAGAGACACAGAGAACAGGCATGGAGAGGAGTTGCAAAGAGCACAGGCCTCTTAGCTGGTTTCAGCATCTTCAGCAAGACTCCTGGTCTAATTGAGTAACCGATTGTTATTCGGTATCTTACCTGAGCGCAGGAAAGTGCTTTTCCTGGTTTCTGTCAGTTCTGAGAAGCTGTAGGTGATAGATGCGCACTGTGTGTAGAACTGAGTCCTCTGTAAGCTATAATCTATACCCATCACGTGAACTGGGCCATCCATGACTGATGGAGAATACCTGCACCAGCTGTGGAGGCCCGGCATACGGCCATGTCTACATCAGTTTCTATTGAAACTAGAACTGACTCATGACTACGAGGCTGGAAGGGGACTTATTTGTTTCTAGAATCTCAGATTCAAGAGAAGTCAGCTAAACTTCCAAAAATGTAAATGTTTGACTATAATATTCAATGAAAAACATCTAAAATTCATATGATACAACTATTTCAAGGGTATGGATACCCAAGTGCCAATAAGCACCATGCTTTTTCTCTCTGTTACACACATGTGCTTACACTCACACAAGACTACACTTCTCAGGGGACAAGGAGGCAAAGGAGTGGGCCTTAGTACAAGCTGATGATAGAGAAATATCAGCACAAGATAAATAGTTTTATCTAGTTTTTAACGTGTTTAGAATCCAATATCAGATAATGCATAACAAATACAATCATAGATCCAGAAATGGGAAGGTACGTTGTTTCCCATTTTCTAGGTCCAATTTCCACCATGACTGAGGCGACCTCTCAACATTAAGGTAACTTTTGTTACCTTGTCGGAATAACGAGCTACCTGTAATAACTTGCCTCTCTTTTTAGGTTCAGACAATTACAAGCAAGGTCGGTTCCGTGGGGAGGACCCTTGTCCTGGCTTGAAGATTCCTACTTGGGGTATATGCTAATTCTATGTTGGGTGCTACACACTCATTTAAAGAAATTGCCTGTCAAAAGTCTCATTTATAAACTCTGTGGAGCCGGACAAATTGAAAGTTTTCCCGGACGACAGGACAAAGAAAACACTAGTTCTGTGTCCTTATCCAGCAGCCATCTTGACAACGGGTCAGTCAGGGTCTGGGGCCCGGGCTTCAAAAGAGTGAAAAGAACCCAGCTTTCTCCCCTAGAAGCAATGCTATTATCAGTCCAAAGGCAGCTGTGTCTGAGCTGTGTTCTCTTTGCCAGCACCGTTTAGCTCTCTGCTGACCTTGGCCCATTCTTCCCTTACACATATCCTTTAGGATGTTGTACTTCTTAATAAACTTGCTTGACATATGTCAAGCTTATTCGAGGCCTTCTGGTCCCAGCTATTTGCCTCATTTATTTTTCATTTCAGTCTGGTCTTTGTCTCCTGCTTCTCACCAGTACGGACCCTCATACCTATGGGTTTTGGGTCAAGAACACCAAAGAATATATTATAATAAGACTGTAGCATAAATTTTAGTGCAGCACAAATGATTAAATAGTAAGCAACATTCTATTCTCAACTGTAGGGAAATCTCTACAATTGTGAGCAATACAGTTTTAGCTTCAGTTTGGAATTGCCTTTGATGAAGGTCATGCTTTGTTCACATTGAAGCCTTGTCGAACATTATCTATATGCAGTGGCTTGTATTACAAATCCTAGTTATATTTTCTCCAAAAACATGTTTGCACGAGAGAAACTGCACGTCACTGATTAGTAAATACAGATGTTTGCAGCAGATAGCTGGGGAGGACAGACAGAGGCAGAATTTTAGGATTTCAAGGGCTTGGGGCCTTGAGTAGAGGAAGGAGGAGCTCCGCAGAGCTTTAGGAGAGTGTGAATAGAGGAGAGACAGAGGCCACCATGGGATAGAGGAGCAAAGAGAGCACTGGGATCTGGGCCAGGAAAGTGTGGCTCAGGGGGATGGGAAATGGGCCTGGAGATGGAACATAGAAGTTAGTAAGAGGTTACTCAGGATTATCTGTGGGAGGTAGATTCTAGACGTGTGGAGGCTAGGCAGTTGCCCAGCTATTGTTCTGTTTAAGGCATATTAAAATATAAAGACTGTGTGTGTGTGTGTGTGTGTGTGTGTGTGTGTGTGTGTATGTGTGTGTCTTTCATTCAGGAACATAAACCATTGAGGTCAAATTATTCTACCCAATGTAACAATACCGAGGAGCTCTTCCAGCTGTAACTGGTTCTTATGACTTATACTAAGATTATACCATAGTTCAAATGTCTTCTCTCCCAAATTCATTTTCTTTCTCATCTACATGTGGTACTTTCCTAGTATATTCTAAAATAAATTTTCTGTATGCTAATTTTCATCTATGGCTATTTTTGCAAAACAAGCTGGATATACTGCGAGTTTTCAGCAGTATAAGCTCTGATATACTATGCTACACTTACAGTGCAATAAAATTTGAAGATTTAAAAGCAAGATCATGTTACCCAAACTATTTTCTCACATGCAATTCTCTGAGGCATAAATCATTAGAATTGCATAGCCAGGTATTTGGATGCTATTTTTCCGATCCCTAAGGAAAGGTCACTGTTCCCATTTAATGTAATAATTATTCTTAAACTGTTTATCCTCTTTAAGGTACTACAAGTTACCAGCTCTCATCAAAGAAACTTCTTTTTGCAACAGACAAACAGCACTAGAGAGAAACACAACATATTAAAATGTAGAGTTGTGGGTCCCAGCCCTAATGGATATTGTGCTGGATAATTTTATCCCAACTTGGCACAACCTAAAGTCATCTGAGAGGAGGGGACCTCAATTTAAAAAGTGCATCCATAAGATTGGGCTGTAGGCAAGCCTGTAATTCAATTTTATTTTTTTAATTGGTGATTGATGTGAATAGTTCCAGGACTGGACTGGTCATCCTGGGTTATATAAGAAATCAATCTGAGCAAGCCATAGGGATCAATTCAGTAAGCAGCACCCCTCCATGGACTCGGCAATAACTATTGCCTCTAGGTTCCTGCCATGCTTAATTTCCTGCCCTGATTTCCTTCCATTACAAACAGAGATGTTGAAGTATAAACCAAATAAACAATTTTTCCCCAAGTTACTTTGGGTCATGGCGTTTCAGCACAGCAATGATAACTGTACTATGATAGCTTACATTCTGCTGAAAACTCACAATATATCAGCTAGTTTTGCAGATATATTAATAAAACATTACTATACCTTATGTGTGGGTAACATTTTGGAAAAGGGGACAGAAAATTTGCAAGAGCCATAGGATCACAGACCTGCTATATTACCAGAAACTATTCCCATAAAGTCTTACCAACATGAACATGAAAGAAATGCACATACCAAACTTAATAGGCAAAGGCCTAAAAAGCCTTAACTCAAAACATAGAACTATAGGCAACTGAGGAACAGTGAGTGAGGGAGAGAGGTGGTTTTCCCCAGCAATGAGCACACCAATTGGTTTTCCAATGGGAAATGGTTATCTCTGAAAACATACACACAAGTAACATTATAAAGCTTTCTACAGATAAATAAGAATAGATTGATTTGTAATCTTCTACATGCTAACTGCCAGTTGAAGCAGCACCATTTGTTGAAAGTCTTTCAACAGAGGAATAGATACAGAAAATGTGGTACATTTACACAGTGGAGTACTACTCAGCTATAAAAACAATGAATTCATGAAATTCTTAGGCAAATGGATGGAACTAGAAAATATCTTCCTGAGTGAGGTAATCCAATCCCAAAAGATAATACATGGTATGTACTCACTGATAAGTGGATATTAGCCCATAAGCTAGGAATAGCCAAGATATAATTCACAGATCACATGGAGCACAAGAAGATGGAAGATCAAAATGTGGATACTTTGGTCCTTCTTAAAATAGCCATGGGAAGAGATACAGAGACAATGTGTGGAGCAGAAACTGAAGGAAAGGCTATCCAGAGACTGTCCCACTTGCGAATAAGTCCTATATACAGTTACCAACCCCAGACATGATTGTGGATGCCAACAAGTGTTTGCTGATAGGATCCTGATAGAGCTTTCTCCTAAGAGGATCTGCCAGTTCCTGACATTTACAGAGGTGGATGCTCTCAGCCAACCAATGGGCTGAGCATAGGGTCCCCAATGGAGGAGCTGGAGAAAGGACCCAAGGAGTTGAAGGGATATGCATTCCCATAGGAGGATCAATAATATGTACCACCCAGTACCCCCCCACCCCCCGCCAGAGCTCCCAGGGACTAAACCACCAAATAAAGAGTAAACCTGGAGGGACCCACGGCTCGAGTCACATATGTAGCAGAAGATGGCCTTGTTGGACATCAATGAGAGAAGAGGCCTTTGGTACTATGAAGGCTCTATTCCACAGTGTAGGGGAATGCCAGGTCAGGGAAGCAGGAGTGGGTGGGTTAGTGAGCAGGGGAGGGGTGATAGGGAGTTTACATTTGAAATGTAAATAAAGAAAATATCTAGTAAAAACTTAGTTTTCATTTGTAAATTTAAATATTCTACAGTTGCAATGTTTGATCATCATTATCTATAAGATGGTATGTAATTAGAATTATTTAACCTGTTTATAAATATTCTTTATTGTGGGCAAATTTTTAAATGGCCAAGATTCACACGGAATCCATTAACCATATAAACAGTGCTTTAAGGGTATCTCAGAGATTTTGGAATGCATGTAAGTAGAACTTTAAATATCAACTACCTCAGTGCAAATCTCACAAAAGCCACTTGCAGACAAGCCTCATGTTCACCCCAAATATCTTCCAGTTGGTTTTCCACCAGACTGATGGTATGTGGCCCTTGCCTTCTCCTAAGATTTGTGTTTAACCTTCAGCCCTTATGCTTTGTTAACCCACTTACAAAGTAAGATTGCCTTGGGAGTATTAGTAATTATACAAATACCACTCAAAAATGGTTCAGCTTCTCTGAAAGCCAAGAAATGACCTTAATCGCCCGTGTTTTAAGGATTTACAAATGACCCTCAGGGCCTCTATAGTGGAAAACATTAGCAGAAAAAAATTTAATATTCTGACTAGTGGGCTAGAACACAGAAGCATCAGATGTCCCCAAAATCGAGATGCTTTTATGTGATAAGGACTATACATCTGCGTAGAGTATCCTTTTAGCAGAAGAAAACATTACTGTCTTTATCTCATTTGGATCAAGATTTGGAAGAAAGTGATTTATCTACTCTGAGAGACCTTCCTACAGTTTTTGATTCTAAGCAATGCCCTCCAGTTCTGTTTTGTGACCTCAAACAACAGGTTTCTTATTTAGATCTTAGACTCTGGTGTCTGAAACAGAGTCAGAACTTGAATGGCATGGCCTCCTAAAGCAGTGCTCAGTGAACTGACCATGGTGGGGTTTCAAAGGTCTCATCATTTGAATGCTTTCTCTGCCCTTTTCCATGCTGACCATTGAGCTCAGGTGAATTCCAAAGCAAGCAACTCACTACAAATGCTATCACAAACCACATGTCTCCATGGGAATGGCCTTTAAGCCAATAAGGAATACAATTATTGCATGACTATCCTACTATGAACTATGAAAAGTGTAGAAGTGTCAGGCAGTAGTGGCACACGCCTTTAATCCCAGCACTTGGGAGGCAGAGGCAAGCAGATTTCTGAGTTCGAGGCCAGTCTGGTCTACAGAGTGAGTTCCAGGACAGCCAGGACTATACAGAGAGACCCTGTCTCGAAAACCAATAAATAAATAAATAAATAAATAAATAAATAAATAAATAAATAAAAGAAAGTGTAGAAGCAGTTACATCACTTCACCTTAATCAACATTGCATATTGATAAAACAAAAGCCATTCTTTATAAATTCCAATCAGATGGCAGATAAGAGTACACAAAAGAGTCTAGAAATTCTAGATATATTATACTAATTTTATTTTCAAATAGAAAATAGGTCTTAAGTATTAATATTACTATTACTAAACAAAAATTAGAAACACAGGTATGTAGTAAGATTTCAGTGGTCAGGAAGAGCAGTGTAAATCGTTTAAAGGAAATTTATGTAATCGAAAGAAAACAAGAGACTGTGCAGAAGAAAATCCATTGTTTGTCTTATATGTGAGGAGAACATCATCTATTCAGAGATTTCACCTTACTAGTTTTTCCAACTCAATTATGGTTAGAGCCATATATATGTCACCACATGAATTGAGTAATGTACACCAAAACCTAATAAATTTCTGCACTTAATTTTAGCCTCAAGATCATTGAATAGCTAAAGATATGTTCTCTGGGGGGACATATTACCCAAGATTTCTCTTGGACCAAGCTTTTCAAGGATCAGGCCCTCTCCTTCCTTCTTCTTTGGAATCATTTGATATGCTAATTGTGTCTTGAGTATTCAGAGCTTCTGGGCTAATCAATATCCACTTATCAGTGATTGCATTCCATGTGTGTTCTTTTGTGATTGGGTTACATCACTTAGGATGATATTTTCCAGTTCCAACCATTTGCCTAAAAATTTCATGAATTCATTGTTTTTAATTGCTGAGTAGTATTCCATTGTGTAAATATACCACATTTTCTGTATCCATTCCTCCATTGAGGGACATCTGGGTTCTTTCCAGCTTCTGGCTATTAAAAATAAGGCTGCTATGAACATAGTGGAGCATGTGTCCTTATTGCATGCTGGGGGGAATTTCGGGGAGGGGGGATCCAGGAAAGGGAAAATCACTTGAAATGTAAATAAAGAATATATTAAATAAAAAATAAAATAAACATTCAAAAAATTTTAAAAATTAAAAAAAAATCTCTTGGAGTTCTTAGAGATAACCTTCTAAAATATTATGCTCAGAATAAAACAAAACAAAACAAAAACCAACAACAAAGAATATAGACAGCATGCTATACCTCTGGATGCACACACACACACACACACACATACACACACACACACACACACACACACACACACACACAAGCACAAAATGGAATCCTAAAGAAAATCAATTAATAAAATGTAAAATTACTAAAGCAACTGAAGGTTAACAGGGTCTTGCTTTGATTTCTTTCTTTTCTTTTCTCTTTCTTTATTTTTTTTTTTTTGGTCATGGAAAAATTGAATTTATTTTTCCTATAATTTTCTTTTGTATTGAAGATGTATTTTTAGACAATATACTCTAATTGTGATTTATATTCCCTCAACTTCTCAGAAATTCTCACCATCACTCCCCCTTTTGTAATTCACACTTTTTCTGTCTTTCATTAGACAGAAATTTATGCATGTATATAAATAATTAATATTTTTGTTGGATTCCTTAGTTTGTGGCTCTCTAATTCTTGTGCCATCTCTAGCTACTCTTTTCCTTATGCTGATTTATTATGTCCAACAAACAAAACAAAAAGGTAAATTTAATCTGTACTTTCAAACAAATCTTAAATGATTTTTTTCAGTCTATTAGATAGGGAAAGATTATAATATTATGTGTCTATTTTTAAAAATCAGTAAAACCTTTCTACACACACACACACATACACACACACACACACCACATTAAAATAGCTCATACACCTAATTGTAAGACCTGATACAGGTGAAATGCAATTATTGAAAACAGTTGTACTGACACAAGAATCAAGGATTTTTCAAAAGAAAAACAAACAAAACAAAATGAAAAACAGAAAAAAAAGCCCAGTGGGCTCCCAGTGCTGAGGGGGACCGAACACCATGAGATCTGATCCCTAAACAAGAAGCTCTGATCCTTAATTGTTTGACATCCATGTTCAGAAGAAAAATTAGTTTTCTCTAATGGAATTTCATAGTACGCATTAACCGTACTTAGGGTTTGGCTCATACCCAGCTGTAGATGGCTAACACAAAACAAATTCAACGGTGTTGAAACACTATTTGTATCATATCACTGGGCAATTTTTGTTGTTGTCCTAATAGTCTTTGATTTTTATGGTTTCCAATTTTGTGGGTTTGTGTGTGTGTGTGTGTGTGTGTGTGCAACACTTGTGTTTCTTTTGTTCATTTTTTTTCTGGTTTAGTTTTGTATTGATGCTTACTTATTTTGTATAGAGAAAAAGAAAGGACATGGAGTCCAATGAGTGAGGAAAATCTGGGTAGGGTGGGGAGAAGGGAAAATGTGATCAGAATATATAGTATCACATTTTTTTCCAAAATGACCAAACAAATGAAAGAAAAATACTTTGTATTTCTCAGATTTATGAAATAAACAATCTTTCTATGAAGTTTTAATAAGATGAATGGAAAGATTAACCAAAAAAAGAGCAGAATTTACCAACAAAAACATAAAATCATTGAGCAGAATCTTCAAGGGCAACAACACAGAGAGAAGAAACAACGTTCATGGATCGATGGCTAAGTACTTAGTCAGAAAACCTGGCGTGGATCTTGGTAGGGATCCCCAGGACCCAAGCCAAGGTTGGGTGTCTACGGTGGTCTGACTGTAACTACAGTCTGGGGTCAAGATGGCTTGAGAAACTAACTATATAAATGACCTCTAGGTTTGGTTGAGAGACTCTGCTTCAATGAATGAGGTGAAAAGTGTTAGATTGTTCCCAACACAAATAAACCTTGTGCCCCCATACCCCCATGTGCATTCATACCATATAACCATATACCCCAAATATGTGCCCACACACTTGCAAACATCAGTATACACGTGAGTACACACCATGCTATATGAGGTGTGTGAATAAAATGTTCAAAATAGCTACACAAAAATTCAATTGTGATAGTTAAGATGTTTTTGTCCAGCATTTCCTTAAGGCACATAATGCATCTTGATTTAGGGCTAACAGGGATTTAGAGTCATTTTTAGAACTTCTTGAAAGAAAACTCTTATTTATAAGTAAACACTGAGAATGCCATAGAGAGTTTAAGTATGGGTATAGAAGCAGTAAATACATGTTGGCTAAATAGGAGAAAAGATGGAGTGTATGCTGCATGACTATATCTGGTAGTAAGTAGGATCTTACTAGGAAATCAAAATTATATATAAGTGAATGGTCTTGAGTAGATGCCTATGCACACATCGCTTCATATAACTATTAAACAATGTTATTCAAGAAATACTGCTATCAACTGGGGTATATATTTCAGGGTGAATTAAATATATAATGGAGGTAATTTCCTGTTCTATTGTTTTTCTTTTCTTAATTCCTACACAGAGTCTGAGATAGCCAATCTTTTACAAATGAACACTATTAAGTTCAAATGTTTATGCTGATGTATCAATGTATATTGCTAAACATTTCTACTTTCTACAAAGCAACCAAACTAACAGACAATAGGAGAGACCTGAAAGACAACAACAAGTCCATGGAACATTTTACCGAGGCCACTAATACATCCTTAATAAAAATCCAAGTGCTAACACGTTTATGTGTAGCAATAGTCCAATAGTTAACTTATTAACATGCTTCACTGTGTTAGAGATGTGCACTTAAAGCCAGTTACTATAGCAAAGATAGACTTCATGCAAACTAAAGCGTTAAGTCACTGTATGTAACTGTGGTACTCAATCAGTTGGTCCTGACTCCTTTGGCAAACCTCTATCTACAAAAATATTTCTATTACACTTCATAGCAGTAGCAAAATTTCAGGTATGAAGTAGTAACGAAAACAATCTGGGGATGTCACAAAGGTACACTGAGGAACAGTACTAAAGGGTTACAGTATTAAGAAGGCTGAGAAGCAGTGGTATGTGAACTTTTCATTCACTTTTCTAAGTCCAGAGGGAATACACTGACCTATTTTCAGCTGTTTACAAAAGTTCTGTTAGGTAATAATTTGTGTGAAGCAAGACATTCTATGTTGCCACCGACAAGTTGTTTTATGAATAAAGGAGAACTTCACTTTAAGATTTGTTTTTTTATTTTAAATGTCATATTGCCAGACTTCCCCATGGGAAGAACAACAATATCAACAAACCAGAAACCCTAGAGCTCCTAGAGACTAAACCACCAACCAAAGAGTACACATGGGGGAACCCATGCCCCAGCTGCATATGTAGCAGAGGATGCATTGTCTGGTATCAGTGTGAGGAGAGGCCCTGGGTCCTGTGAAGGCTGGATGCCCAAGTGTAGGGGCCTGCTAGGGTGGTGAGGTGGGTAGGAGGGGGAGCATCCTCACAGAAGCAGGGAAGCAGGAGGAGAGGAGGAGGAGGTGGGGGGGAACCCTGGAAAGTGGATAACATTTGAAATGTAAATAAATAAAATACACAATAAAAAATGAAAAAATAAGGAATCCTTTGTGGCCAGTAAAGAGTTAACTTATTAAAAAGAAATTTTTAATAAAAAAAAGTTCAGGTATTTTAAGGTCTCAAGATGTTTGGGTCTTACACAAATTCATTGCAATGACCAGTTGATTTAAATGATTTAGGTGAGTGTTGGTGCAAACAATAGTTAAAACTATGGCTTGAAAATGCCTCTCTAGGGCTGGCAGGCAAGAAAGCTTAGGGGTAAGTGGTGATTGCAGCCAAGCCTGCTGCCTGTATTCCTGCTCATTTCCCCAGAATCACACAGTTAAAGGAATGAGCTAACTTCCCCACACTGTCCTCTGAACTCCCCACTCTTCTCTCTTCTCTCTTCTCTCTTCTCTCTTCTCTCTTCTCTCTTCTCTCTTCTCTCTCTCTCTCTCTCTCTCTCTCTCTCTCTCCTTTATTCAGCCTGGTGAAAAATGATAGAAATTTGAACTGTAATGCTGGCAATAGAGACAAAGTCATGGAGTTGTTAGGAATAAATGGTAGTCTTTGTCGATGGACAGGCTTTGCAAAAGAAATAACGTAGCAAAGACCAAAATGAACTATTAGTCTTAAAAATTGAGAGGAATGATGGGAAATGACTCACATTTTTAGGCAACTGTGAAATATTTAGTAAAATGACTACAGCATACTACTACATAATAGCACTTGGATAATTAATATGTCCATTATAAATTCAGTGTGCATAAACTATTCATTATACAGATATACATGTGCAGAACCAGAGGACTATATTATAAATTTACCTGGATTAACACAATTCCTATAAGTAGTAGGTGATAGAATATTATTAGTTAAATTCACATATAGATGATTTTTCCTTTACCATTCATTCCTCAATAAATTAAGTTCTTGATTCATTTAATTTTCAATTCAAAATTCATATAAAATATATTTATCATTTTGAAAAGGATTAAAGTAAAGCTTTTTCATGGCACACAATTATGAGACAATTATATAGTTGCTATCAAGACTTGGCTTGAATAGTTTCCAAGCAGTTTCTGCATGTTCATGCCTATGTATCAATATAGATATATGTGTGCACATATTGAGTGAGACTAGAAAAGCTAATTAAGTAGGCAAAAAAAGAAAATTGAAAAGGGAGAGAAAAAGAGGCACTAGTTATTAGACATGTCTTACAGAGAGCTAGTTAGATAGCTTAGTCAGTAAAGTGCTCACTTTACTGCAATTATCATGACGTGAGTTTACATCCTTAGTGAAAACTATCATGTGGCAGTGTGTGCCTGTATCCAAGCACCAACAAGGTAAGAGGTTGACAACCAGCTTGTCTTAATTGTTAGCACTAGAGTTAGTATGAGATTTTGTCTGCAAGTGCATGCTGAGTGATTGAGGAAGATATGCAATATCAACAAAAAACATCTGCATGTATTTGAAGATAGATGTTCCCATGACCACACACACACACACACACACACACACACACACACACACACACACACACACACATTTCTCAGTTAATGTAATCAGTGCAGTAAAAGCCTATACCTAACAACTTTGTAAGTCTACAGCACTATAGCCTATGTCGTGTCGTTGAGTGGCTTGTATTTTAAAATATTTAGTTTATATTATTATTTTGAGAAAGCCATTATTATCTTGAGCTCTGTAACTAACTGGACAGGCTCAACTAATTATTTTTCTGTTTACTTGGCAGTCAAGTAATTTAAAACATAAGTGGAAAGAAACTATTTTCATGCACCTGTAACCACACTGTAGTAACTCTCATGACAGGAAGCACTGGAGGTCTGTCATGCCAATGAGGACTAAACTAAGCAGCGCTCTAAGCTCTTTTGTCAGAGATGGAGTAATTGCATATTTGCAGGAATTTGGTTTGAAATACCAACTCTCTAGGGGGAAGGGAATCTTACAGTCTCTTTTGACATTAAACAATGGCTTAAAACATGAAATTATTAAAGCCAGGAGAGTGCCTTTCGCACAGCTGTTAGGAGATGCACTGCAACACCAAATTAATTTATCTCATGCTTGAATCCTTGTCATCCATTTTTGTAATAATTTATTTTAAGAAAATGACCGATTAACTTCCACAAGGGATCAAGAATGGGAATGCATTCACTGCGATTTCCCCTGCTGTAATAGCCACACCTTGTCTAGGCTCAATGGCACAGCTGGCAAAAGAAATTACTGTCAAGTCAAAGGATCTGAGTTCATTTTTCTGTAAAACGGGGAAAGGAGAAAATCGACTCCTTTGGGTTGTTCTCTGATTTGCACATATATGGTATGTGCATGCCCCTCCCCCATAAATAAATACATCAAAGGATTAATTAAAATAACATGGGAAATAAGGAAACCTTTCCAAAATGAAAGTTGAATATTAGGAAATATCCCAATAAATGATAATGAAAGCAGTTAAATATATTAAGCAAATTTTCTCTGGATTCAGCACTATTTACTTCATTTCCTGTTGGAAATGACAGTTCTCTCTTAATCGAATTCTTTTAAGGATGAGGATGTAAGATGAATTAGTTTAAAGCCTTTTTATGGCAGCAGGGTTGTTTCTATTCTGGCCTCTTTAACTTTTATTCTCAATAAGAAAGCATAAGTAATGTTGACCTCACTGTTAACTGTATACTTTAAGAAGTGGTTACTGCTTTTTCTCTCTCTGGTTACCCAGATCCAGTCCTCCAGTCTCATGCCCAGCCCTGCAGCAGAATACCTCTGGCAGCCTTCCCTGACCCATTTCCACATTCTGTGGGTCTGGAGATATTCCCCCTTGAAAAGCCTCACCCCAGGCCCAGCATGCCCCTACTAATCTCCCTTTCCAACTCCATCCCCTATGTATCACAAAGATCTTCTCCCCCTCCCTTCCTTCCTCCAACCCATCTCATTCTTGCAACTTCTAATAGCAACAGGCATTCCCTCTGAGCACACCCGCTGAGCAGGGCAGGGGAACAGGTAAGCTAACTGAAGACCCTCACCAATCCCTCCTCTCATCCAACCCAAATTCTGTTGCCTCATCCTTAACTAGAACCACAACATCGGCTGCAGCCTCCTTCCCCTTCTGCCCTCATTTCCTGTAGATCCCTCAAACCTTCTCCTCCTAAAGTCCCTTCCTCCCTTCCTTTCTCCCAGCCACACAGAGCACCTGCCCAGAAAGCAGGCTGACTGTACATCTTCCTCTCTCCTGCTCCTCTAGCACCGGGAATCTTGTCTAGTCTCATCCTGAGGCTGATAGAAGACCATCTGGGTGAGTCCTTTTCACTGCCTTCTCCCCCACATTCCAAGGATACAAAATAAGACAGATCTTGATTGAACATGCTCTTCTCTCTCCTGTGAAATCCTTTAGAGACTTAGTCTATGCCCATTCCTAAGTGTCATCTCCCAATACCTAGAAATACATTTAACACGGAACTCCCGGCTATAAGTATCAGGAAAAAGAAAATTTCCTATCAGGCAAGGCACAGAACGACACTCTCTGAAAATCTAGACAGGGGTCAGAAACAAGGAGCAACACTGACCTAACAAAGTCAAACCCAGAAATTGATATTTAGACCTATAACCATTTCAAACCCAGATGCTGAGCACATACATTAAAAAAACACAATCAGTCACAGCCAGGGCAATGTGACTTCACTATGGCCTGTTTATCCTACCACAGCAGGGCCTGAATATTCTGTCATAACTGCCTAGGAATAGGGTAAGTTTTTTGAGAGAGGAAAATGAAAGTTATTAAATGTACCAGAGAGCAGAAATCACAGAAGTCATGTTGTGGCACTTAAAAGATCCTTCAGGTCAATCTTGTAGTACTTAGATGGGTTAACATCATCAAACTCCTTACCTGGAGGCTCAGAGATCCTGGCAAAAGAGGAAGTAGAACGATTCTAAGAGCCAAAGATGATGGGAGATTTAAGAAAATTGTATTCCTAACACAAAAGCACTGATGCACATATGAAATTCACAGAGACTGTGTCACCATGCTCATGTTCAAGCCAGCCTGGGCCCTAGTCCTGAGAAGGACAAGAGGATATAGACTCCCACTTATAACCACTTACTAAAATATTTATGTAATTTTTATCTTATTTGTCTCTTATTTTTTGGTTCCCATTATTGTGTTTTTGTGGAATTTCTCTCTCTCTCTCCTCTCTCTCTCTCCCTCTTTCTCTCTCTCCCTCTGTCTCTGTCTCTCTCTCTTTCTCTCTCTCTCTCTCTCTCTCTCTCTCTCTCTCTCTCTCTCTCTCTCTCTCTGTGTGTGTGTGTGTGTGTGTGTATGTTTCTTGTTTTGTATATTTTAAATATATATGGAGAACATAAAGTTAAGTTGGTAGGGGGTAGGGATGCTATTGGAGGAATTGGGGAGGGAAAACCATGGTCAAAATACATTGTTTGAAAAAGCTTAATTCTATAAAAAGGAGGAAAAGAAAACTCATGTTACCTGAAATTGGATGAGATAAAGTACAATACAGCTTATGTGCATAGTAAGTATGAAGCAGAGTGGTGAGGAAGGACCATTAAGAGATAAGGAAAAGCAATATTGGATTCATGTTGCTGTCATTGACTGTACTATATGTATAATGTAGTATGATTACTGAATTCATATAGAGAATTTTAAGTTTCCTAAATTTGATTCTTTTAAGATTTATTTATTATATGTAAGTACACCGTAGCTGTCTTCAGATACCCCAGAAGACAGTGTCAGATATCATTAAGGATGGTTGAGAGCCACTGTGTGGTTGCAGGGATTTGAACTCAGTACCTTTGGAAGAGCAATCAGTGCTCTTAACTGCTGAGCCATCTCTCCAGACCCCTAAATTTGATTTTATGAAAGAATCATTTTAATAATTTTTGTCTTCCTGTGGAAATGTGATGTGGATTCAGGAATAAGAATTTATTCTCTATTTCTCAAAACACTATACATGTAGGAAAAAAAGAAATGAGAAAGTGTAGTATACACAATAAAGATTACATACTAAAAAAATGCAAGTGCCAGGCTGTGGTGGTGCATGACTTTAATCCTAACACTTGGGAGGCAGAGGCAGGCGGATTTCCGAGTTCAAGGCCAGTCTGACCTACATAGTGAGTTTGAGTGAGTTCCAGGGCTGCCAGGGCTACACAGAGAAACCCTGTCTCGGAAAAAAAAAAATTAAAAAAAAAAGAATTTGAAAAAATGCAGGGTCTTCATCTTAAGTTTATTAGTATTTTCCCAAATTTGGACAACAAGTTTAATGCTTTGGTTTTGGAGCATAAACAATTATAACGTGCATGTGAAATCATATATAGATATTTTGTTATGTCCATAAAATTATCCCTCATTACAAAATATGAGGACTGCAGAATAAATATGACTCTACCAATTTTCTATGCACAAACCTTTTGCCATAATTTCAAGTGATGCTTTAATAAATATGACTGCTTAATAATGAAAATGTTTTTTCATAAACTGATCTGGATCATAATGTCTACAGTTAAATGAACATGCACTACTAAATTCTATTAGATTGTTATGTAGGCCAATACTTGAAAAATTAATCCAGTCATTTTCATCCAATAATAAAGCTGGATCCCTACGGCTCAGTTGGTCACCATAGAGACTCAGATCATTATTAAATCCTTGATGATGTTAATTTTATTGTGTTCTCCTAGTCATTTCATACCAGCACATCAAACACTTGACTAAATTAAATTAGCTATTCAGTCTTGATTTTTCCCATTGTTTTATAAAGTATGCTTTATTAATAATGCAGATTTATTGCACAAGTTGTGGGCAAGAAAAATTTCCATTCAAGTAATAATGCCCATGTTCTGGGCTTCTAGAATTCATAAGGAACATGCATGTCACCTGTCTGTGCTTACAAAACAGCAAAGTGGCAGTTGCTTTTATCTGGCATAAATGCTGCTTAAGATCTGGTGCTGTTCAGGCAAAGGATATCAGGTAAAATTGCAGTGTCTATTTCTGATGTCAGTCTCCATAGCTGGCAATGTGCCCTTCTCATGGATTAAAACTTATTTCCTTCTCTGCATTCATTAAGAAATGGGGCCAAGAAAGCTCATAACTCATTACTGACAAAATTGTGCCAGCCTCTGGATGTGAATTTTGATAGAAGGCCTAAGTAATGACTTGCAATTCTATGAAATTGTGACAAAAATAAAATACACTTCATTATTGACAATCTGGGTTCAAATGAATGGGACCCTTCAATCACGGGAGACTCTGAGTCGTTATAAGACCATGTGGAAACTGCAATGTTTTCTTAGTATCATGGTATTGATGTTATTGGCCAAGTCATCCAAGACTCAAGCTCAATTTTCAACTGTTTTACTCTTCTTCCTTAGCTTTTACATGCTAATCAATGATGTAACTCAGAGTGTAAGGATGGCTTCTCTCTTCTCATTAAAAGATAAAGCATAACAATAGTGCCAAAACTCATGATATTGTAAATTTATTGGAAGATGAATTTCAGGCAAAATATCCAATTAAACCTTGGTAATTGGATATTTGTCTGGATTCAAATCCTATGCGTATACTAGCTGTTTAGCAGTTTCTCTTTGAGAGAGTTTTTATTAGAACATTATATTTTCACAGCAGAACATGTTCTATTTTTTAGTGATCAAGGATTATGATCTAACTATATGACCCTTGCAGATTATGTGCATTTATAGAAAGAAACATTTTGATAATAATCACTTTTGTACCATGTGAAAGAGTTGTGTTTATAAGCAATCAATACAACAGGGGAGGAACATATACATAAGGTAGAATTTCACTAAATACTCTATAATAAAAATGCTAGAGTAAGAGAGAGTTCTATCAGAAGTACAAGTTAATACACCTGCTACCATGAAAATGTTTGCAAGTTTGTCTATATTGATTAGATGTGAATGCAAAAGAAAAATCATGACAGTTGATTCAAGTTATCATCAGATGGGAGTAGAAATCAAGGTTATATGAATATATAAAGATCATTTAGGGAACAGCATAAGCATTTTAATTGGACAATTTAATTAACATTTAAAATAACTATGATAGTGTGATCATCAAGCCATATTTTACTAATGAAGAAAATAGGACTAATAAATCACATGCATTCTTGTCTGTGGAAAGTAGAAGTTTCTAAATAGAGAGATAGTACAACTTTTACAAGTAGCAAAATTAAATGGATTTTTTTTCAGTTATGAGAACCAAACCCAGGGCTTTGTGATTGTTAGACAAGTACTCTACTAAGTAATCTCCACCCCCAATTGAATTAGTTTTAAAAGACGACTATCTATATTTTTATACAAGTGGGTTTTAGGTTAATAAATCTCTTGAGATTTTTCTACATTGCTATTTTCAGATTGTAAGGCTGAAGGAAATTTTCCCAAGATGATTTTTACTCAATTTAATTTTAGCTAAGTTTAATTCTATTTTTAGACATTTGGATGTGAAATCTCAATAGTCTCTTTGTTTCATTTTACCCTTCTCTGATTATATAATGCCTATAAATGCAATATTTCATTAATATTTAATTCTAATCAATGAATAATAATACTTTTAGTACTTCCCTAAAATTGAGCATCTCCTAACTAATATCATTATATGCTTCTTAAGAACACATCATTCAGGCATAAATTTCAGAAAACTATTAACAATAAATAATGTTTCATTGTTTCAAGTAAGAAAAGGATGTCAGATAATGTTCTTAAACTACATGACACATCAGAAAAGTGGACCAAGGTTATGCTAATTATACAAAAATTATATTTTATAAACATTGAGAACAAAATTTTACATATATTTTATTTTTACTTCTGGCAAGCCATGGAGGTACAGTCTATCCCAATTGGATGCATTCGAGTTTCCAATATATTTTGGCTAGCAATCTTTTAAATAATATAGAAGAATGACATTTAGAAGAAGAATGGGTCTCTGGCCAACACTGAAGTGAAGTGATGAGGAAACTTCAGACAGTGCAACATTAATGATATAAAGCATGTTAAATTACTAACTCTTAAATTTCCTTTGAATGTATATTCTTTCAATATTTTACTGTGGAAATTAGTAGGAATGAGTATCACCCTTTAGCAGCTGGGACCCAAGCTAATGGTCACTTAAGGGAACATAACATGCATTTTCCTGAAGAGAGATATGGCAAGTGTATTGTACCATGTTTTCACACTAGTGTTTTACTGTGGAGACACTGACAGTAAAAAGGCAATTCAAATAAGTCAAGGTTATACTGTAGCTAGAGCCTTTGGATAAATATCTATATTTAATAGAATCATATGCTTAATTCACTAATCACACACATATGATATATATGTATATATAGCATGAATATATAAATGCTATAAGAAATATAAATGTAGAAAAGCTATAGAGCATTAATGATTGTTTCTAAAATGATAACATGGTAATGGGATGTTATTTTGATTTGAAAACTAATGACCTAGTAACAATAATGAATCAGTTTATGTACTATGGATAAAACAGATTCAGGAGGCATAAAAACCCTTGAGAATTTCCACATATTGGAGAAGAACATGAGAGTAACAGACTATATACTACTCAACATATGAGGTCATAGATGAATCAATTGTAGAGCATATTAGAGCTGATAGTTTAGGACATGCACTAGCCAGCCTTTTCAGCAGTTTAAATCGAGAAATAAAATCATCAGATTATCTCAGAAATATCCATTTAGATTCTGCTTGAGGAATTTTGAAACAGGAGACCAGTTTGAAGGATACTTAAATAATTAAGGCAAGAATTTCATGGATTAGATCAGAATGGCCACAATATTAGGGATGTAAAAGCCCACCAACGAACCATACCTCATGTCCAAGAGCATGTAGCTCATATTTGGAAATCATTTTATATGCTTGACCCCTTACATGATGTAGGTTGCCATGTAAACTTGTCACTATTTTAATGTCAGTACTGGGGATCTAACCCACAGCCTTGCGCATGCTAGGTCATTGTACTGCCTCTGAGTTCCAGCTGATCTCTAAAAGTGTTTGTTGAGTCAATGGGATATTTTAAAAGGCAGAATGAATAAGACAGAATGAAGGCTGCTGGTATTCAAACATATAAGTATCATTGCCTACAACAGTAAGACGTAGTAAAATATTAAATGTAATTTTATTGGACTACTGAGTATTAGAGTGGAATTTATGGATTGATTATGCATATATAAGTGAATAACCTTTTCCAAAGAAATAAGATCAAACATAGGGTGGAAAGAAGCTTTTAAAATGTGATTCCCTCATGTCAAAATCCCTATTGGCCTGGAAAATGGATTCGCAGATATGTGTTTGGATCTCAGCATCCAGTTAACAGGCCAGGTTTCATCTATATGCCTCTATCAACAGTTCTAACACCTACAAGGTCTCCCAACCCCTCTTCTTGACTTTGGATGAATACATAGGCCAGTACATGTATGTGTGTGTGTGCATGCATGCCCATGTACACACACTAACACACACACACACACACACCAATACACATAAATAAAATTAAAACACATGTCTTAGCTAACTAGGTCACAAGATCATGAGAAGGGTATAATATTTATTTAATCATGTTAGTAATTGTGGCAAAGCACATGCACAACGGAATTATATTGATAGGGAAGTGATAGTGTCGATATCATACAAAGTCAAGAGTAGCCATTGTTACTAGCTGTTCAGCATTACACTGATGTATAAGCCTGTGTCTTGACAAGACAAAAAGACAAAAGAACTAAAGCCATAAGGTCAAGAAAAGATGAAAGTTTTAAATTGTCATAACACACAAGAATTATGAATGTTAACATTAAATTAACTCTAAATGATAGGAGTAGGCAATTATGATATTCAGAATTTTCCAAATCTCAATTTTTGTTAGAGAGTGAGACCCCCCCCCACCAGGAGAACCCAGCTCATAGAATCGACTAAACAGGACTCCTAAGGACTCACAAAGACTGAACTATGATCACAGAGCCTGCATGGCTCTGCCATAGGTCATCTGCCTGCATGATGTTGTTTAGCTTGGGATTTTGTTGGAAACCACAGTGGGACTTGTGTCTCTGATGCTATACTCATGGTCCACTCTTTCTCCTGCTGGGTTGCCTCAATCAGCATTTGTATGAGTCTTATTACATCTTACTTATGCCATGTTCAGTTGATATTCCTGGCAGGCCTGCTCTTTTCTGAAAGAAAACCAAGGATCAGAGGATGTGGGGAGATGGAATGTGTGAGGAGAACAGGCAGGAGTGAAGGGAAGAGAGGCTGCCACTAGCATGTATTGGATGATAGAATAATAATACAAAAAAAAAAACCAGAAAACAAAAATCATAAACATGTCTTATACCAGGTATAATGTTAATGAAACTTTTAAAATATGTAAAGAATCTAAATAATGTTGGTCTTCTTAGATTAACACTTAAAAACCAGAGAATTGACTTACAAAATTCCCTGAATTATAATAAATCATCTTGATACAACCTGCAGCAGATAGTTTGACAAATCCTAATTATGTTCTAATTTATTAGTGCATTTATAGTCTAATTTTTAAAACTATGCATACATTCTCTTCATGTCTAGCAGAAATAATAAAAATAAAAGAATAGAGACATATCATTGAAAAACATAAACAAAAAATCACTCCTTATCAGCTTAATCATAAGTCAATAATTACCATTAAGGTACTACATATGAGGTGCTCTATTATTATGACATGGATTTTCCTTTCATAAATGGGATTAAGAACTCCAAAGGGAGTACACAAATATAGAGATTTAATTTATACTAGTGAACCCACAGATAAATGGAAGAAAACTATTCCACTCAAGACTGCTGAAACTTGCCTTTACAGTCAGCTAAAATATAAATAAGTGCTAAATTCTTACATTCTAACATAAGAAAATGAATATTTGGATTTAGGTTCTAAATGTACGGGGTAAAATTCTCATGTTTTTACAAGATGGTACAGAACATCAACATTGGCATGAACCATACTTAAGAAATGGCTGTAGTTGTTTATACTTCTAAGCACAGTACTTGGATATGAGCAGAAAAATCAAACCAGGGCTACACAGTGAGACCCTATCTCAATAAAGAAGAGAACAGGAAAGAGGGAAGCAAAGATGGAGGAAAGAAAGGTGGAAGAGAGGAAGAAGGGAGAAAGAGAGAAAGTGAGGAAGTGAGGGAGTAGGGAAAGATGGGTGGGGAGAGAGAGAGAGAGAGAGAGAGAGAGAGAGAGAGAGAGAGAAGAGAGAGAGAGAGAGAAAGAGAGAGAGAGAGAGAGAGAGAGAGAGAGAGAGAGAGAGAGAGAGAGAGAGAGATTGACCAAGTTATACTGTTGTGGGAATTATTAAAATATGATTCTGCCAATTCTTCGATCACGCTCATCGGAAGACATTCTCATGCTCCTGCTGTCACTGCCATCTCTCTGGAGCTAACGCCCACAGCATCTGGCTCGCTTGTCCCATGGGCCACCGCTTCCCTCTCTGTCACAATCCCCTGTAACCAGTGGTCCCACACTCCTGTAACCAAAGAGAACTGCCAACCTTGCGGTTGCAGAACACAATACCATAACCTGGTAGAATCAAAACTCTTAAGGCGAAATTAACCAATCATGGGTATGTATCAATAATATAACAAGTTATAAGATGCCAATACAACAATTTCAGAGCCAACTGATAATGGTAAAAGCTTCATGCCAATATTTCTAACCTTGGGAAGCCAGATCTACTTGTGGCTGGAAAATGCCAATCAGGTACAAGTCAGCATTCCTTCTAATCTACCCTGAAATGCTCCTCTCTCATGGACTCTTAGCTCCACCTCTCTTTTCCCTATCCAATCACAGGCCTCCTGCTTCTCTAACGGGATTGGATAGGGAAAATCCTGCAACATTATAAGATTTCACAGACTACATATGAAAGAGGTAATAAAAAGTTTGCAAAATATGAGATGATAGAATTTTCACTACATATATTTAGCAAAATACATCATCTTTGAGAAGCCCTGTATTTATAGGAAATAGAAAGATAAAAATTGAATTGGAAATTAATAAGAATTTTTTTCTTCAAAAAGAAAAAACAGCTTATAAGCATAAAAGATTGCTCTTGAAAATGGCTATATGAAAATTACAAGTGATTATATATAAATCCCATTGCAATTAATTGAGGAAATATTCATACAGGATAAAGCGCTTAAAATGAATTGCATCAATGGGACTCAATCCATTATTGACCAAAATGAAACTGCAATTGGAATTTAGAGAAGAGTTTGGTACATCTTATGAAATAGCTTCCTTAAAGATACAAATGCATTATCTGATATTTTCCAATAAAATGCTGTGTTTAGCCCAGGATCACACATAAAAATCTTTATAGAAGGATTATACATGACAATTGAAATATAGAAAACATCTAAATAACCACAAACAGAATTTTATAGAAAACTAAGCAACATAAATATGAATCAATTGGTTTTGCAAACTGACAATAATTAAATCTGAAAATAATTGAGAATGGAAAATAAAAGTAATTAGGCATAATTATAATTTAAATATATTTCAAACACAAGCAAAAAGAATCAGAATTTATTTAAGAGTAGTTATAGAAATTCTAATACATACAGAGAAATATAAGAGAGTAAACATAAAATTTAAATAGTTGAGGGACAATGGCATATTAGGACTGGATTTGACACATACAGATGTTTATTTAATTTTGAGAATCTATTCATGTGTGTCTGAAAGTCTTTAAATGCCTTATTTAAGATCTGTCAATTCTCCAACAAGCCATTAAAAAGCTTAAACATTAGTCATTTAAAACAATCACAACTAATTCATTTTGGAAAGTACTAAATTACCAGGTTCTTTGAATAGCCCTTAATCCACATAGAGACAAATCACAAAATGTAATATGAAGCAGAAATAAAGGGCAAGTCATTGATTTTGCATCCAAAATTTGTTTGCCCAAACTGAAGGAATGGCCGTTCATGTTAAAGTAACTAACATGGTTTAGTAGCTACAGTTGGGATTCCAGAATTATGTCTCAACAGTTAAGAATGCTTGCTTCTCTTCCAGAAAACCTGAATTTAGTAACCTTAGTACCACCACTGTCAGGCAACTACTCACAGATGTCTGTAGCTACAGTTCCAGGTGTTTTGATGCCCTCTTCTTTCCTCAGTGGGCACTGTACTCATGTGTGCATATACTCATATCCAAATGTACTTATAAATAAGAATGAAACAAAACTTTAGCATAGTTACAGTTATTATAAGCTGATGCCCAGATAATTGGTCAATTACTTTACTTATCGATTTATGAATTATTTAATTATAATGAAATTTCTGCAAAGTAGACTATCAGAAATATAAATTGATTTGCTAAGTAATTCATAAATGTAAAAGCTACAATATTAACTTAAGTGTGTCTTTGTTCCATAAACCTGTCATTACTCCATGTTCAAATATTATTTTAGTGTCAGGAATTGGGATAGGTATGTAGAGAAGAATTGGATCTATCTAGATCTATATAGTCTTAAATAATTGATATTTTTATATTAATAGATTCATAAAGACCCAATGTTTTTATAAATTTTGGCTAATATCAACCAAAATTGTTCTGAGATTCAGCACTGTACTTATTGGTAAACATACATTCAATATTTTGTGATAATTTTGTTATTATAATCTTACAGTTTCAGTTGACAAGGTTAAGTAAACATTTTAAGAAGCCTTGTGAGTGCTGAAGCATAAAGAACAGATGGCAGATCAATACAGGTGGACTATGCTCACACAAACAAGAGATAAGAGGATTAGCCAGAGAAGCTGGTGGTGAGGAAAACAGCTCTGTGATTTCTCATTGGCTCCTGGTCAAGGTGGAATGATGATATCTCAAAGAGGTCAGTTCTCCTAAGACAGGAATCATCTTTGGGACACTTTAGTGAAAGTGAAATGAAATAGAGAGGTGGGTTATTCTTGATAAAAAGAGAAAGACTGAGAATAGAGTAAAAAGAGCTATAATTAGATCAGCTCTACCTGACACAGAAGAGTCCTGTACAATGTCAGAACAAAGTACCACTCTCCCTGCAATTATCCCGAGGGGATGAGTTTGCACAAGGTTGACCTGGATGACCTCATACCTCATAATGGGTAGTCATAGCTATGCTTCTGATGGAGTGCCTTACTACTGTTCAAATATCTTTCCAAATAGTAATTATGTTATCCTATTTCTGTGACACTCACTGAGAAACAGCAAAGTTAGCTGTGTGAGAGAGGTGGGCCTCCTACATGTACCATCTCTTTGCTGAGGATTTCTACTGATACACTATTTTGAATTTTTAATTGCAGAATTCCATTAAATTTCAATCTTTCTCCAAGAACATTCCTGTAATTTCTTTCTTCTAGATATATCCCCAGCCTAGAACTTTACATAAATTTAAACCTACTTGATCCTATTCAACTCTTAGTCCAAGTATTACTAACTTCAGTTTCTCAGATGCAGTAATTTATGAAATTGCCACACAACCAATTAAAATTCCAAAAACTTGTGGCCTGACTGAGTTGCTTAGTACTGAAATTTAGATATAATTCATCCCAGTGTGTGAATCTGGCTCATGTTTACTAGTTCATGTCTTACTGATAAATCCCAACATGACTGACAGAATTATTTTTAAAAGAACTTGGAAATCAAAGATAACACAGTCGTGCACATTTGCCACGACCTCTTCTGTAGCCAAGGAATGGCCGTTCATTATTTGTTTTGTCTGTTTCATTTGAATTAATTTGTTTCTGTCCAAGGTTGATCACCAATGTTCCCATAAGACAGACATCTGTAGTGCATGCGAAAGAAAAAAATGACATGAGAACTTAGCAGGGACAAACAAAACACTGAAGTAACAGCACCACTCTGTCTGATGCTGAAGTCCCTACCTGAGCGCAAAGCATCTCTCTGAATGCTCTCATAGTCATGCCAGTCTTTTCTTCTCAGACCATCTGTCCAGGAATAGAATTGCCCATCTCCTAGGCCCAGTGGAAATGTCTGTGGAGAAGGAAAGTATTCAAGCATAAAAAAGGAAGAATTTTTTTCTGCATGGATGGTAAGCACAGTGGGACCCATAACAAGCAATGCCAGAAGATTTGTTAATTAAATGGCTTTTCTGAACATTTTGAGATGAAAACCAATGCTACTGACCTAAAAACTCGCACTCCAAAACCTTTTTTTTTTAACGTTTAAATCAGAGCATGCCCCTCCCACAACACCTGCCATAAAACATTTTATTTAATCTAGAGATGTTGTTGACTATAGCCTACCTCTCTGGTTGTCTTCATTTGCTTAATGGCTAGATATTGATCTACTGAATTAACTCTGTATGTGATTGATAAAGTTTCATGTATATTGCTCAAGTATATTTAGATGTTCTTTAATAATAGTAATGACTGTTCAAAGAGTGCTCACTATGAGACAAGTACTATATTAAATGCTTTAGAAGAGAACTTTTAAGTCCTTATAACAACATTGGGTGAAAAAAAAAATCCCCATGGTCCTGGAAATTAGACTAGAGCCAAGAGAATTATGTCAAATTTCAAAGCATTGTTTCCAAGCCAAGGTTTGAACTCACTCTTTGAAGTCTGATATTGTGGCCTTATTTAACCCCAAAGTGTTGCATTCCATTTGATATCTATTAAAGGACGATTCATGTTCACACTGAAAGTTCAGATGGGTAACCCACCCTCACTGAACTCAGGACCCACATTTATGTGACCCCTCTAATCCAATGTGTTGGGATGTCAACTTGTACATTTCCCTTGCTTATATTGTTAGTATCACCCGGTATCATGAATTATGCTCAAGAACTGGAATAATACCCAAAGATTACATTGAAAGAAATTTATTTCCACAATCGTGGTAATCTCACAAAAATAAGTGATATACTACATAAAGAAGAAAACTGCATAAGGTAGAAAAATTCAGTTTGTTGAAAGATTAATAGATTCAATTACTTGCACCCTTTTTGTAAGCATTTTCAAGGCAAATGGACTATCTTATCTCTTAGTCTTAAATATCATTTCTATTATCCTTATTTATTTACCATTAATTTATATTTATAGCTTACAAAGTAGAACAGAGAGTTTTCAAAGTATAGAAATCAAATATAATGTTTAAAAAGAACGAGAAAATCGCTTCTTGGCCTTTTGGCTAAGATCAAGTGTAAAAATAACAAGAAAGATTAACTCAAACTATTTTTCCTACTTAATTAACAAAATAACTGAGTTTAGATTTTTGTTGGTTTTGTTTTGGTTCTTGTTATTATAGCAACAAACAGGGGAAAAGATACTTAAGAATGATAACTGATTATACATATTTAGAAGAATAGAGATATATTTTACAAGGAAGAAGAAAAGATGAAATATATAAAAAACAAAAGAACAATAAAATAGAGGCAGATGGTTCGTTTGTGTGTATGCATGTGTATGTTCTGTTTGTGTGTGTGTGTGTGTGTGTGTGTGTGTGTATGTTGGAAGGCTGATAACATTTAAAACTACACTAACATACTAGCAAATAAGGAACTGAATTTAAAGTGTACATCTTGCTATTTGTGTCAGCAGTGTATTTATAAATACTGTGCAATAACAAAACTACATTGCTAGAGACAATGCTCTTTTTAAATACAGCTTGTGGATGCATACATTATTCTACATTATTTTATTCTCTTTTCTATATTTTATAGAAAATATTGTTTTCTATTATTCTATTATATATTATAATATAGTTTACTTGACACTTGAAAAATATTGGAAATGTGAAAAGCAGACTCCCCTGCATTGCTTAGCATGCTCCATTTCTTTCATTACAATATGCTTAAGGTAGACAACAGCAAAATTGTAATAGTTTCCATTGTACTCTTAGTTGAGATGTATTGAATAAAAACTTGATGTTTACTCTCTCCACAAAAGCAAAGAGAGTAATGAGACCTATATAAAAAGGGAACAAATAATTGGATTGCCATGCACTTCTCACAAAAATTAAAATCTCACAAGGCATTCTATGAATTTTAGGACAAATATTTTAATAGTACTTAAGAATAAGAGATATCAGGTTTTTTTTTTCCTGAGAGCAAGATTTAAAGCGATTAAGATATCTTTTATATGGACAGTTGAATGGAATTTCCCTCTCTGGTTGTAGCAAGATGACCATTGCCAAAATACTGAATCAAATTCTTGCCAACCGAATCCAAGAACACATCAAAACGATCATTCACCATAATCAAGTAGGCTTCAACTTAGGGATGCAGGGATGGTTCAATATATGGAAATCCATCAATGAAATCCACTATATAAACAAACTCAAAGAAAAAAACCACATGGTCATTTTATTGGATGCTGAAAAAACATTTGACAAAATTCAGCATCCTTTCATGCTTAAAGTCTTGGAAAGAACAGGAATTCAAGGCCCATACCTAAATATAGTAAAAGCAATATACAGCAAGCCAGTAGCCAACATCAAACTAAATGAAGAGAAACTTGAAGCAATCCCACTAAAATCAGGGACTAGACAAGGCTGCCCTCTTTCTCCATACCTTTTCAATATAGTTCTTGAAGTCCTAGCTAGAGCAATTAGACAACATAAGGAGGTCAAAGGGATGCAAATTGGAAAGGAAGAAGTCAAAGTATCACTATTTGCAGATGATACGATAGTATACTTA
Source organism: Apodemus sylvaticus (assembly GCF_947179515.1). NCBI lineage: Eukaryota > Metazoa > Chordata > Mammalia > Rodentia > Muridae > Apodemus > Apodemus sylvaticus. Next base: position 55,844,803 of record NC_067489.1, read on the forward strand.
AGTGACCCAAAAAACTCCACCAGAGAACTCATACACCTAATAAATAACTTCAGCAAAGTGGCAGATTATAAAATCAACACAAGCAAATCAGTAGCCTTCCTATACTCAAAAGATAAGCAGGCTGAGAAAGAAATTAGGGAAATGACACCCTTCACAATAGCCACAAACAATATAAAGTACCTTGGTGTGACTCTGACCAAACAAGTGAAAGATGTGTATGACAAGAACTTCAAGTCTCTGAAGAAGGAAGTGGAAGAAGACCTCAGGAAATGGAAAACTCTGCCATGCTCATGAATTGGCAGTATTAATATAGTTAAAAATAGAGATCTTGCCAAAAGCAATATACAGATTCAACACTATATCCATCAAAATCCCAACTCAGTTCTTCATAGAGTTAGAAAGAGCAATTCTCAAATTCATTTGGAATAACAAAAAACCCAGGATAGCTAAAACTATTCTCAACCACAAAAGAAATTCTGGGGGTATCAATATCTCAGATCTCAAGGAATACTACAAAGCAATAGTGTTAAAAACTGCATGGTACTGGTACAATGTCAGGCAAGTGAATCAATGGAATAGGATTGAAAAAAAAGATAGCCTTTTCAACAAATGGTGCTGGTTCAACTGAAGTTCAGCATGCAGAAGAATGGGAATTGATCCATCTTTATCTTCTTGTACTAAGCTCAACTCCAAGTGGATCAAGGACCTCCACATAAAACCAGACACACTGAAACTAATAGAAAAGAAACTGGGAAAGACCCTTGAGGACATGGGCATGGAGGAAAAGTTCTTGAACAGAACACCAATAGCTTATACTCTAAGATCAAGAATTGACAAATAGGACCTCATAAAATTACAAAGCTTCTGTAAGGTAAAGGACACCATCAGAAAGACAAATAGGCAACCAACAAATTGGAAAAAGATCTTCACCAACCCTACATCTGACAGAGGGCTAATATCCAGTATATACAAAGAACTCAAGAAGTTAGACCCTAGAAAACCAAATAACTCTATTAAAAATGGGGTACAGACTAAAACAAAGAATTTTCACCTGAAGAACTTCTGATCGTCGAGAAGCACCTTAAAAAATATTCAACATCATTCATTAGTCATTAGAGAAATGCAAACCAAAACAATCCTCAGATTTCACCTCACACAGGTCAGAATGGCCAAGATCAAAAACTCAGGAGACAGCAGGTGTTGGTGAGGATGTGAAGAAAGAGGAACACTCCTCCACTGCTGGTGGAGTTGCAAATTGGTACAACCATTCTGGAAATCTTTCTGGCGGTTCCTCAGAAAACTGGGCTTGTCACTCCCGGAGGACCCTACTATACCACTCGTGGGCATATACCCAAAGGATTCCCCAGCATGTAATAAGGACACATGCTCCACTGTGTTCATAGCAGCCCTATTTATAATCGCTAGAAACTGGAAAGAACCCAGGTATCCCTCAACAGAAGAGTGGATGCAAAAAAATGTGGTATATTTACTCAATGGAGTACTATTCAGCCATTAGAAACAATGAATTCATGAAATTCTTAGACAAATGGATAGAGCTGGAGAACATCATACTAAGTGAGGTAACCCAGTCTCAAAAGATCAATCATGGTATGCACTCACTAATAAGTGGATATTAACCTAGAAAATTGGAATACCCAAAACATAATCGACACATCAAATGATGTCCAAGAAGAATGGAGGAGTGGCCCCTGGTTATGGAAAGACTCAGTGTAGCAGTATAGGGCGATAACAGAACAGGGAAGTGGGAAGGGATGGATGGGGAAACAGGGGAAGGGAAGGGGCCTTATGGGACTTTCAGGGAGTGGGAGGTCAGGAAAGGGGAAATCATTTGAAATGTAAATAAAAAATATATTGAATAAAAAATAAAAAAACTAAAAAACAAACAAAAAAACAATAAAAAATTAAAAAAAGATGACCATTGCCCACTATTCACCAGCCACAAAGGATGAGTTTTAATGACATGATTTTTTTCCTTGCAGGATGTCTTGATTTATTGATAAATTAGATTCTGTGTCACTCTAGTTAAAACAGATCACCACGCTACCTAGCCTTTCTCACTACACTTCCACAATGCTGCCAGGTCAATGTGAACATCCCAGCTATATATCTATGCAGAGATCGATTTCTGTCTGAGGCATTAGAAATGCAATGAATTGATGGAGCATGTCATGGGAGATCACCCCACAAGCAAGACTTATAAGCACAATGCTTGATGTCACTACTTACTTTATTTAGTTTGTTAGTATGCGTACGGAGACAAGTATTGCCAGTCTTCTGAGAAAAAAAAATGGTAACATAATTTGAAAGTCAAAAGGCATTGCAAACTTGAGAACAGCAAAAGCAATATAAAGTACAAAGTTAAAAATTAATTTCCTTGAAGCTTTACAAAAAATAGTTCCTTAGAAACAGAAATATCAGAAAGAATATTTCTATACTAGGAAAGGACTTTAGAAAAGTCATAACATATAAGAAAAAATAATTATGAAAGAGTTTAAGAAATGAAGATCAAAGCATTTTAGACAAGCAGAAAGCAGATCCAAACTGTTTAAATAAAAAGATACATCAGTAAAGGAACATAGATTCTCCTTTCTTCATCATACATGGAAAATGGAAATTGTTTCCAAAAAGGACTTCTCTGTGAAAATAAAATCTAAACCTAAACCAAATAGACAAAAATTATCTTTTTTGTTCTTTTCTAAACATATATTGGAAGGACTTAGACTGTTTAACAAAGTTTGAGATAAATTATTAATGTGTATATAAAAACAACTACAGATGGAAATGTTAATTAATGGCTGAATTCCCAGCACTGGGGAGGCTAAGGTAGGATCATCATAAACTTAAAATGATCCAGTCTACTTATGGTGAAACAGTAGCCTCCAACGATTTTCCAGTAAAAAAGGAAAAGGAGAAAACAGGTCAGGCAGAAAGCTCACTGGGTAACATGATAGTCATAGAATTTTAAGGACTTTATTCCCAGCTCTCACTGAGAACAGCACAAATGGCAGCATGTGACTGTGTTCCTAGCACAAGAGTACGGCAACAGTAAGATTGCTCCTGAACTTTGGCTAGACAGGATGCTCAAATCTGGAAGCTCCAGGTTTAGTGAGAGACCGTATCTCAACATATAAGGTAGAGATCAATCAAAGAAGACATTAGTCACTGACATGTGTAAACCCACATTATTCTATAGATTTTTCCTTCTAATTGACATTATCCATCCTTGAAAGTAGATTATTAAGACTCACGAGTTCTAAAAGGTGTCTCCTAAAGACTCAGAAAATAAACAACTCACGACTCTCATGAAGTCCCTAAAACTCCCTAGATGCACAATACTTCTGTTTTGAGGTTATAAAAAAAAATGACAGTTGAGAAGAAAGATTCTGAATAACTTTTTGTATGTTGTGTAAAGTTTATCCTTGTGTTATTCAAATGTTGATTTCTCTGCCTTCATACCTTCAGTCTGGATACTGCATTGTAATGTTTTACCAAGAATCTCCTGCTTCATGTTTGCGTAAACATCTTACAATTTACTCTCTGCCTGGTTAATAAATCCTGATCACCCAATGGCTGGACAGAATAGAGAATCATGTGGTACGTCAGGCAGCAGAGATGGGGATAGTTAGACCTGCAGCAGGATGGAGGAATTGGAGCCATGAAGAAGGAATCTGAAGAGCGAGATCATTGATAATATGCAAGTATCATGGGATCGGGCTGGGAAGTAGCCAGATTAACATAGGAAGTAAAGGTGGATCAATTAATTGTTCAGCTATTGAGGTGGAGTTTGAAAACAAATTTTATCTTCTTTTTTATGGGAAAATAGCATAAATTAAAGAAATAAAGATACCTCATTAATCCATCCTTCATATTTATATTAAAGATAATTCATTTATAGATTTCTCAAACCTGTTGAGCAGACCAATGTCTATCAGCGACTTGCAAGGCTCAGGTTTTGGTGATTTCCATTCATTCTGGACTAGATTTTGATGATATACCTGTCTTTGAGATGCCCACTATCTTCTATGGAACCTCTTATGTATACTCATAAATATTATCACACCATCACACAATAAACTCATTCTCGCGTTAGAGTTTGTTGTTATTGTTACTTTTGTCTGTCTTTGGTTTCCACTCTAGAGTGATCAGATCTTGGTCCAAGTACCCCAAAGGATAGTGTCACTTCACCCTCCACCACTACCCCTCCAAAAAATCTAACAAAAGCTAAGGGTGATGGCAAGATGGTATGCTTGTAATTCCACTCCTAATGAGGCCTAGGCAAGAGACCCAGCATTGGAGTCTAGCCTATGACATAATTAGTTCAAGGCAAACCTATAATACATAGTAATATCTTGTATCAAGAAACAAAACAAACAAAAAATTGAAAACCCTAAGAGAGGAGGGAAACTAGAGCCAAGTTTCTTCAAGAAAGTCAAGAAGGCTTGAAGAGAAACATTGTCTTAAAGAACAGGATGCTCATATTTACTGTTTGATCTTGTATGAATATTCTAATCTTATAGAATGTTGTATGAATGTTCTAATCTTATAGAATCTTGTATGAATATTCTAATCTTATAGAATTTTGTATGAATACTACTGAGTAGTTGCTTAAATAAAATTATAAATATAAATGTACTAGAGGGAAGTAGTGAGTGAAGCTAAGCTATTTAAGATAATATTTTATCTAATCACAAATCAGTAAATAATAGTAATACTACCAGACAAAGTGATCAAAGACTAATAATATACAAGTTAACTACAAATTTGAAGGTATGACTAAATGAAGTTTTTGTTTGAAATAATTGTTCCAGAAATAAGATCTTGAAAGAAGCGAAATAGGGTGAGGGAATGGCTCATTAGCCTTACAGATACAGATAGTTTTGAAGAATTACAGTCAAAAGTTGCTTCCAGTGTTAGTTTTCCCTAAAAACAAATATCGTAAATACTTTGTTCATTTCTTATGTGTTCTGAAGAATTGTTTGTACTCCTATAAGGTTAACTGGAATAGTAAGCATGTATGACTGAGGAAATTTTAGGCTGAAGTGAACCATGTGATACTTATGCCTTAATAAATTATGTCGGAGGATTTCCCATCTTTTTTTAATATTTTTATTTTCTATATTCTTTGTTTACATATTTCCCCTTTCCCGGATCCCCCCTCCCCATATGTCCCATAAACCTTCTTCCCTCCATCCCTTCTCCAATCACTTCCCTCCTTTTTCTCTGTCCTTATATTCCCTTCCAATGCTAGATCAATCCTTTCCAGGATCAGGACCCTCTCCATACTTCTTCATGGGAGTCATTTGTTATGCGATTTGTGCCTTGGATATTCAGGGCTTCTGGGCTAATTAATATAAAACCTCTTCTGTCTACACCCCAGCTTCTCTCCACGCAGCAATGCAAGTGGTCGGAAATACAGCCTGAAGGGCCTGACTCATGTCTATTAATAGAAGCAACTAAGTAGAATACAAGGACTAATATCTTGTTCGCTGACTGATTTGTAGACTTAAAAAAGAACTCACGGTGGTAAAGACATAATTATCAAAACAGTAGTCAAACTCAATTAGGAGACCATCTGCCACAAATTTTAGGATTAATCTCCTCACTGATGCAACGTGAGATTCCTTCTAGCTGACACAATGGTGGGTGAAAGAATATAAATCAATTCATGTGTATTTGTATAGAAGTAATAATACTGAAAGCAAAATCCCCCAGTAAATGACCCATTAGTGATTTGGCCTTTCTTATTATAAGGCACTCTCTGCTGTTTTAGTCCCTTGCTCTTTCCCCCCATTTTTACATCTTGTGTCACTGCATGATTATAGAAATGTAGATCTGTTATCTATACCCAGGTAAGATAAACATAAGAAGCATCATACATTCATGAAGCATATATTTCAAACTTATCAGTAGGACAACCATTTGTATGTCAGTACCCTTTCGTATTAGGCTGTTGTGAATGTTTCAATCATAGTTATGTTCTTATATATGATTAACTATAAACATCCCCCTCAAAGTCCAGAAACAGTTCTTTAACTAGAAACTACATATAATAGTTAGACACAGAATCCAAAATCTATAAAAAGCTAATGTATATTTGAGTAGGTCAAGAAAAAGATTCCAAATGTGAAACACTGCATGTAGGCAATATATTATCAGAGATGGAAAGATAAAATGTGGGGTAATTTCATGATACATTAGTGGGATATACTGTTTTTGTGACTAACAAACTTAAAGAATACTCTGTCATTTCCTCTAATTGAACAACGGATATTAAAACACCTTCTAGGAAATACCAGTGTAAAAAACAAAACAACAACAAAAAATGTGAATAATGCAATACTTTTTGTTGTTTCTGTTAGACAAGTCCTATTTATCATAGTACATAATGGATTTCTGTAAGAAAACGTAGTTGTGTGTCATTTGGAAAACAAAATGTATTCTAAAACATTTTAGGTTTTATCAATCCATAAATTGACTCATTTTCACAGAAAACCATATATGAAACACTAAACTCTTCCTTTGGAAGACAATGTTATCTAGTAGAAGGATTCTGGATCCAGACACCCAAAATGTCAATTGTGATCTTAAATGATAGAAAGAAGTCTTTAATTTCTCTCTGTCCCTTAGTTAGGTTGCATGGACTTAGTCTAATAAAATCAGTACTGTCTTAATTTACACCACAGTGTTCTTAAGTAGTGAACCCAAGTAAACATGCAGTGTTTACTTATTATGAAACAATTTGTTATTATAAAACTAATATCAATGTTGTAGTTTCTTATTTAAGTTAATATTTGTATAATATTTCAGACTTTTGGAAGCTTTAGTACACTTGCAGAAACGAATCATATATAGCACATAAAACATAAGTTTTGCAGAATTAACTGACTAATATAGATATTGATTTGATATATTTGAATTATTACACTGGGTCTGTTTGCATTTCTTATACATTAACAGCACCTGTAATCTGCTCTTTAGACAATTGGGTACTACAGAAAAGCATTGTCCTGGATGACAAAAAAGTACATCATCAATTTGTTATCATTACAATTTTATAAGCACTGGATGTTGAATAAAATTTTGGAAGTATTAAATTTACATATTAATGATGCCACAACTATCAAGTAACTACATAAGATAAAATAGAATTTTAGTCATGTACATCTGCCTTTAAAGTGTATGAATTATCAACAAACAGCTAGTGATTTTCATGATTTTTCACTATCTAAACTTTATTAAGTAAAATTAGTTAACCAAAGACTAGGAAACAATGTGAGACAAATAAACAAAATCACACTTGGGACTTTGAACTCCATGTACTGAACATTAGGGGATCCCGAAACTAAGTAGAAAAATAAAATGATAACCAGCATCAAAAAGTTAATCTGTTATTGTACTAAAGTAGGTACCTTTTCTTCCTGAATTGGAAGTGAATGGCAGAGTTTGCAGTATGATATGAATGGCCAACAGAGAGTTTCTGCATCATTATACACCCATGGAATATATGGATCAGGGCTGGAGAGATGGTTCAGTGATTAAGAGCACTGATTGCTCTTCCAGAGGTCCTGAGTTCAATTCCCAGCAACCACATAGTGCTTCACAACCATCTGTAATGGGATCTGATGCCCTCTTCCGGTGTGTCTGAAGACAGCTACAGTGTACTCATATAAATAAAATAATTTAAAAGTAAAAGAATATATGGATCATTTGGTATGAGGCATAAAATCATTTTCAGTGGGGAAAACCCTCAACTTATTCTTTAAATTTTTCATATCTTCTCAAATCTGTCACTGGAAATATCCCAGAACACTGTAACAATGAAATAAACCTTGAGATGTTAAGAAATTCTGAAATTTCCCTCTTAAATCCATGCATTGGTAACTGTAGCAGGGTCAAGATCTATACCTGTGACTCAGGGAAGGGAATGCACTAGGCTGTGCAGCCTTTATTTCTAGATTGTAAGCCTTTTCTATGGAAGCCAAAAATATGGAAGGCTATGTAAAATATTGATTTGAAAAATTTTACTCAAGGGTTTGTAAAGCACATCATACTGACTCACCTATTCCCCACAATTGCCAATCTGAAAGTCATTCTCAAATTTACACTGTGGTTCTACTCACAAGACTGCATTCAAACTCCCTCAGAAATGGATAGTGTTGTCTTTCTGCTTGGGAAGACTTCAATGAGCATACTAAGATCTTGAGCTTCAAAATTCACCTCTTGTCATTATATTCATTTTGAACTCTTAAGAGCACAGAGTTATTTTTCTTGTACGGTCATTAGAGAAATAATGCTGACAATCCAGCATCATTACATGCAATGAAACTAAGCAAGGGACAGAATGTCAAAAACAACATTGTCAGGAGAATCACTTCTGAGAAATGATAACTCATAATTCTGGTTTGATTGTGAGATTAATGGTCCATCAAGTGAATGACTTGATAAGTCCAGATTGCATTGTTTCTTTGGACAACAGACTCTTAGGCAGAAAAACAAATGATATTCTATAAAATGCCATCATATAATACTATGTACCTTTTTTTTTAACTTATTAACTTGTAGGATTGGTGTTTTCAGAAAACAAAGGCTTTTAACACATTTGTAATGTTTTAATAATAAAAACGTTTTATTTTCAAAGCATACAAGTGTGTAGACACAATTCTGAAGCTCTAACACATCTTTTGTACTTTTCCAATTGTTTTAAAACTAATGTTTAAATTATGTAGACCTTTTGTTAAATTTCATAGTATTACAGGCAAGAGTCAGGATATCCCTTGTGTTATGATTTCTTGGGATGTTTGTGAAAGTTTTTCAAAGCTGTCTTCATGTTTAAACAGCTGAAAAAAAAAAGAAAACATACATTAGTCCTTATCCTATTTTAAGCCATTATTTCTTAAGTTCATAGTATGAGCATAACAAGTTGTCAGACAACAGAGGTTGCTGTAAGCAACTGGAGAGATCTGCACCAAGCAATTCTTACATTAAGACCATTGATCAGATTTAACTTGTTGGTTATAAAACCAACAAACGAACCAACAAAAACACAAAGCAAAGCAAAACCAAAAAAACCGGGCCTTGGGAGAGGTTGGATGAGGGGAAACAATATGATCAAAATATATTAATGAAAATATTTTAAATAAAAACAAATGAAAGAAAAGAAACTGACTCAAAGCACATAATATTGTGTCCCTTGATTTGAGAAAGGTATAGGCACAGAAGCAGTTTTTATCCGGTGGCTGTAGTTGGTTGCAACTAAGTGTATGGTGTAGGAGAGTTTGTTATTGACTCTCAAAATTTGCATAATTTTATTTATATTTCTAGCAATAAATAAATAAATGTCTATTAATTAACAGGAAAACTCCCAATATGACTGCTCTGCAGAGCATACCTTAGAGAAACATTGACGAGATCAGCATCTTACAAAGATGACAAGAAGCCTGAGAATTTTTCCCCAAATCTATTTTTCTTTGTAATACCTAAAAGAAAATAAAAAGAAAGGGGAAAAGGAAGAGAGAAAAAAGGAAAGTTAGCATGGGAATTAAGGTCATAACCGAGGAAATATAAAAGCAATAAAAGATCATGTTAAAAAAACATTATATTAACCTTCAGGAATCACCTGTCCCCCTCTTGATGGCAGATCCACACACTTGGAGTTTTCTTGGTTTTTAAGCCTGGGTTTCATGACACCCTGAATATTTCTTCAGAAGGGCACCATGTTGTGCATCTAGAACTCCACCCTATCAGTTCATCAGGAAAAACATTATCATCCTCAGGTGTTCTCCAGAGTCAATATTTATCGTAGTCTGTGATTATATTTCCTTATTAATCTGAGTTTTCCCTGCTAAGTCTAAAGGAAAATATACAACACAGAAAAAGATGAAAGGAGAATTAAAGAGAAAAAGCAATGATCTTTTGCCATGGTTGGCATGAATATGATAAAGAAAACCTGAAAGGAAAAAAAGTCAGGCCATTCAACTTGTATACCAAAAGTTGGTCTACAGTGATACTAGGAAAAGAAATAGTCTACAAACAATAGATTCAACGGCACCCACGCAACAGATATTAGTTTACAGTTAAATGATTAAATGACAATATGTGTGCTTTATCTCTGATTACTCTAAAATATCCCTTTAAAATATGCTTTGTGATAGATTACCATTTTTGTGAAGGCTAACATCACAATTTTCATTACAGTCAAATGTGTGCAGAAGTGGTTGTGACCCCAGCTCCATTTTCAAGGATATATTCTACTTTCAGTGTGTTAGACTTGTAAATGACATTCATCTTTGGGAAATGTAGTGAAAAACAACACAATGTAAATGACTAGAAATTAACAAACATAGATTTTTTTTTAAGTTTTCAGGACTATAACACACAAATAGATTATTTATGAGTCAAACATGCCATGTTCTGCTTCTATTAGTAATATGAAATTATATAAGTATTTGTATATTTGTATATATGTATGTTGGAGAAAAGTTCTGTTTCTGTAGCCAAGGAAGAGTTCCAACTCTTAATTCTCCTGCCTCCATCTCTGGAGTACTCTTATTATTTGTCACAAGACTCATCTTTTCCACACCAACATTTTACAATTTGTGAAATTTAAAAAGTTACCATTAAATTTGCTATCTTAATGGTGTTCATCAAATGTCTGCTCTAATGCTAAAGAGACAACTGAGGCCCAAGCAAAGTGAATTACTCAGAGGCAGTACATTCTAAGAGGAGGTGTTCTCTCAACTATTATGAACTAATCACATATCATGTTGTACTTTGTGCTTAGAATTTATCAGTGATTAAAACAAATTAACCAATCAATTCATATTATATAATAGTTCTTCATACAAAATTACCTTCAGTAGACACTTTCATACTGTGGAAGGAGAGATTTCTGTTGTTTTGTGGGAAAGTTCTATGTGTATTATAGAAAGAGAGAGTTCTATGGTCTGAGAAACAACTAAATAAATTTCATAAGATTATGAAGAGAAAATGCCTAGTAGATAATGACATGTATTATAAGAATAAGCAGTAATATCTAGTAATATTTTCACTTTAAAGTTTCCCTTCAAAAAATATACAGGACATTGTAATTGAGCCAGATACCTGTTGTTATGTAATACATCAGTCATTTTTCAAGGACCAGTACAATGAATATAAAATAAGGTTTTTTTTTTTTAAAAAAAGATTGGCAATTCAACATAAATATACCATTTGTCTTCAGCACTCCAGTTAGGCAAATAATTTCCACTTCCTTAAATACCAAATGATAAAATGTCAAGACTTGACAAGAATAAGGAAAAGCACTTAAAATCTAAATCTAAAAAGGGTCTTGGACCGTGACTTTCAAAGCTAATTATTTCAAAAGCCAACAAAGATGTTTTCTAAGCTTTTAATTTAGAGTTTCTTGTTCAACAAATTGTAGACATGAAAGACAATAGATCATTGTGTTTTCCTGGTATCTACTCTGTACTCTGAACGTAATTTACTTACGGGAAAGCAATTTCAATTATTATAATTATAGCTTGTAGTTTAAAGATTTTAATGAAAACCAGATTTGAAACACTACATTTCATAGAATTTGGAAATAGTGTTGAATAACACTGGGTTTTGAAAAAGATTTCTCACCATTCAGTTTTGTAACAAAGATCTATATATAACTTATCAATTTTGTTACAGGTGACAACAATCAATCAACACATTTTGATCTACTTTATTCTATTTTTATGTCTTGAAAAAGTTATCAATGAGAATGCTATTTCATATTAATACTAATCTTTGATTCATGATGATCTTCTTATAATTTTCATAGTGAAATGAATTAATTAATAAATTACACAAGATTCTCAAACATTATTGTAAAGCAGGCTTGGTGTTAGACACTTTGTATGAGTTGTATTCTACTTTAAGTATTTCATGATTTTGTGAAATAAATGAAATGCATTTTGAGAAGATATTTCCAGTAAGTGATGGATTTAGAAAAATGTAATCCTACATTAAACAGAATAATAGCTATAATAAATAGCATAGTTATGATGACATAAAAACTTTTTACTTGCTCAAGCAAGTTACACTTTTGATTACAAAGTATAAGCATAAATGACCATGACCTATTCATGCTTATTCTGATATATCATGCGTTCAGAAGGACAAGTTATCTAAATATATATATATATATATATATATATATATAATTTTATAAATGTTAATATATAAATTACCTAATGTGTAAATACTACTTTGGAAAAACTCTTTCATATATACTATTCTAGTATCTAAAGGGAATGGATAACGTATTTTCTTTTCAGAAACAAAATTATTTGTGTTAAAGAGAACACATTTTAGTGTTTTCTTTTCATAGATATTAAAAATATGTCCCCTTTAGTTGCAAGGGAAAAATACGATATTTTTGCAATTTTTTACAATGTTTTTTTTTACTAATATTATTATTATCATCATCACTACCATCACCACCACCCTCATCAACATCATCATCATTATCGTCATTAACCTATGAAGTGAAAATATCTGAGGCTTATCCTTGCAAAAGGCAAAATTATACTGGAAAAATTAGAAATCCACTATAAAATAGAGATAAAGTTGGAGGGATGCTCCCCTCTGTCAACATACAAACTCACACACAAAGAAATCTAGCAAAACTTAAAAATCTGCAGAGGAAGGGCCAAATCTTTTATGTTAGAGCCAGACATCAGGCAACATTACTACGGAGAAAAGCACCTACATGATAGTCTTGTCGATGGGTGGACACTGAGTGAGGAATACTATGAATCAGAAAAAGCTAAAAACTAACACTTCAGCTTTAGAGAGTACTCATTCCTACCTGAGGTATATTTATTCCAAGGGGTAAAATGTCATCCCAATCAAGATGCAAGAAAGACCTCTTTTTGGAAAAATAGAGGAATAGGAAATAATTTTACAAAAACATACCTAGAGGTGCCTACATACAGAACAGCTTATAATGGAAAAGACTTAGATCCTAATCCAAGTGGGGAAAATACATTTCCCTGATGATTTCAGTCTTTTTACTTTTTCTGTCTCAAGCAGTGTCCAAGCCCTCAGAAACTGCTGAGAAGGATCATATTCTTAGGACATTGACCATCTTAAGACTGAGTTTAACCCATAAAATTATATGGCATTCTCCACAACCCCCAAATATCAACCAATAGGACTCTGGTATTATAATAGTGGGTAAGTGAAAGAGGTGGAAGAAATCAGCTGTGTGAAATGAAATGTCCTAGGGGAAATCCAGATAGACAAGGAAGATCAGGGTAGAGATGCTGTTGCAAATGAAAGATTCTGTGCATTCCTCCAGGAGTCAGGATTAGAGTTTAAGCAGCATTGTAAATTGTGAAAATATTTCTCTCATATTAATATAAACTATTGTGATAGAGGTCTATTCATATCAGTTCCTATTATCGGATATATTATATTTGTCTTTCGACAAAAAATAAGGCATTCTGAAAAGCAAGCAAGCAAACAAACAATAGTATATAGTATTTAGAAGCAAACTTCCTGAAAAAAATAAACCCATAAAAAGGTATTATAGAATAATTGCATAGTGAACTAAAATAACCAAATTTATACATAAATGGAAAAAATGGTCAATAGTAAATATGAAAAGATGAGAAATGAAAAAAAGATGTAGAAGATTGAGAAAGAAGTACAATAAAATAACAGAATTGAAAACTCATTTTCACCAGAGTACACATGCCCATGGCCCCAGCTACATATATAGCAGAGAATGGCCTTTTCAGACATCACTGAGATGGCAGGCCATTGTCCTATGAAGACTTGATGCCCCAGTGTAGGGGAATGCCAGGACAGAAAAGTGTGGGGGTGGAGGTGTCTATAAGTCTATTAGGTTCAAACTATTGAAAGACACAAAATGAAAAGTAGATTCTAAAAGAACCTAAAACAGGGTGACAGGAATTGTCATTACATATCAAGAAGATGTTAAGAGGATAATTTGTGGGCTGCAGCTGCGGCTGCTGCAACAGCAGCAGCAGCTGGTCCAGCTGAAGGGCCATCAGCAGTGGAACCAAGGTGACAGGGTCCAGGCAGGCCCTGCGCCCACTACCACTGACCATCGCTGGCCAGCCGGGCTGCAAGCGGTAGCAGATTTACAGCACCTTTCACCTCACAGAAGCCACATCAGAACTCTGCCTCCCACCAGTCAGTTACGAGAGACTCGCCTCCATCTTGGTTCTCGGACACCAGAGAGATCAGACAGCCTGAGGTATGGAAACATAACCCAAGGCCAACATTGCGGGGGTCTAAGCCCAACGGGCGTTGGCCTGCACCCAGGCCCTGGGATATTTGGGGGACATTGGTGTGCCAACCCAGCCAGGAGGTTTGCCCCGGCTCTGCGTGCACTCCGCCATTATGGCTACAGGACACCAAAGAGCTCTAGCAGGCTAAGAGTCATAGCCCAAGGCTAACATAGCAGGGGTCTAGGCCCGACAGGCCCTGGACTGCCCCCAGACCCTGGGCTGCTCAGTGGGCCATCTGTGTGCCAACCCGGCCAGGAGGTTCCTAGCCCAGTAGATTCTCCTGGCACTTTCAGGGAGTGTGCACACACTGCCATCCTGGCCATCTGACAGAACCAGTTAACACTCATAGCCCGAGGGGAACTTTGCTTGGGCCTTGGTCTGCCAGGCTTTTGCCTAGACTCGAGGCCTGAGCAGCTAGGCTAGCCTTATGTGCACCAACCCAGTTGGGAGATCAGCTGCCCAGCAGAGTGATCATCACTCGGAAAATGTCCCTCAGCATACACCCTCAGCACTCTCTGAAGGAGCAAACGGGCACCACCTGGTTCACACAGACAATCTGGGGCAAGGCACACTAGGGCTCTAAGGGCACCCAAAAGGAGGACAGCACATCAGCAATCTGTGACAGGGGAAACCCAACCATCCAGTGTTGCAGAAAGAGCCCTAGAGCCTCATAGGAGGTTCAAACACCAGCCAGAGACAAGACCAACTAACGCAAGAGAACAAGATGGCAAAGGGCAAATGCAGGAACACTACTAACAGAAATCTAGGCAATATGGCAGCATCTGAACCAAACTCTCCAACATCAGCAAGTCCTGGTTACACCAACACACCAGAAAAACAAGATTTTGATTTAAAAATCACTGATCATGATGCTGCTAGAAGAACATAAAAAGGATATAAGTGAATCTCTTAAAGAAATACAGGGGAACATGAATAAGCTAGAAACCCGTATAATGGAAACACAAAAATCACTTTAAGGAATTCAGGAAAATAAGGCTCATGAGCTAGAAGCCAATAAAGAAGAAATGCAAAAAAAAAAAAAAAAAAAAAAAAAACCTTAAAGAAACGCAGGAGAACTTGAGTCAACAGGCAGATGTCATGACAGAGGAAACACAAAAATCTCTTATGAATTAAAGGAAAGAACAAACAAAGAAATGAAGGAACTGAGCAAAACCATCCTGGATCTAAAAACAGAAATAGAAACAACTAAGAAATCACAAAGGGAGACGACTTTGGAGATAGAAAACCTTGAGAAGAAGTCAGGGGCCACAGATGCAAATATCAACAAAAGAATACAAGAGATGGAAGAAAAAATCTCAGATGCCAAAGATACTATAGAAACCATTGACTCAACAGTCAAAGAAATGCAAAATGCAAAAAGCTTGTATCCCAGAACATCCAGAAAATCCAGGACACAATGAGAAGACCAAACCTAAGGATTATAGGTATAGATGAGAGTGAAGATTTACAACTGAAAGGGCCAGAAAATATCTTCAACAAAATTATGGAAGAAAACTTTCCCAACCTAATGAGAGAGATGCCCATGAATATGCAAGAAGCCTACAGAACTCCAAACAGACTGGACCTGAGCAGAAATACCTTCCATCACATAATAATCAAAACCCCAAATGCACTAAACAAAGAAAGAATATTAAAGGCAGTAAGAGAAAAAGGCCAAGTAGCATATAAAGGAAGACCTATCAGAATCACACCAGACTTCTCACCAGAGACCATGAAAGCTAGAAGATCCTGGTCAGATCTTATGTAGATTCTAAGAGAACACAAATGTCAGCCAAGACTACTATACCCAGCAAAACTCTCAATCACCATAGATGGAGAAACCAAGATGACAAAACCAAATTTATACAATATCTTTCCACAAACCCAGCTCTACAAAGAATAACAGGAGGAAAACTCCAATACAAGGAGGGAAACTACACCCTGGAAAAAGCAAGATAGTTACCTTCTTTCATCAAACCCAAAAGAAGATAACCACTCAAATATAAAAATAACATCAAAAATGAGAGGAAGTAAGAATCACTATTCTTTAATATCTCTTAACATCAATCACCTCAATTCCCCAATAAAAAGACATAGACTAACAGACTGGATAAGGAAACAGGACCCTGCATTTTGCTGCATACAGGAGACACACCTCAGTGTCAAAGACAAAAACTACTTTAGAGTAAAAGGGTGGAAGATAATTTCACAAGCCAATAGTCTCGGGAAACGAGCCAGAGTAGCCATTCTAATATCAGATAAAATTGACTTTCAACGTAAAGTCATCAAAAAAGACACAGAAGGAAAGTTCTTGCTGGTCAAAAGAAAAATCCACCAAGAAGAACTGTCAATTCTGAACATCTCTGCGCCAAATGCAAGAGCACCTTCATTCATAAAAGAAACTTTGCTAAAGCTCAAAGCACACATTGCACCTAACACAATAATTGTGGGTGACTTCAACACTCCATGATGGTCAATGGAGAAATCAGGAAAACAGGAACTAAACAGGGACACAGTAAAACTAATTGAAGCTTCGGACCAATTCGATTTGACTGATATTTATAGAACATTTCACCCTAAAGCAAAAGAATATACCTTTTCTCAGCATCTCATGGTACCTTCTCCAAAATCGACCATATAATTGGTCACAAGACAGAGCTCAACAAATATAAGAAGATCGAACTAATCCTATGCCTCCTATCAGATCACTATGGAGTAAGAGTGGTTTTCAATAGCAACAGAAACAACAGAAAGCCAACATACACATGAACGCTGAACAATACTCTACTCAATGACATCTTGGCCAAAGAAGAAATAAATAAATAAATCAGAGATTTTTTTAGAATTTAATGAAAATAAAGGCACAACATACCCAAATCTTTGGGATCCAATGAAAGCAGTGCTAAGAGGAAAACTCATAGCCCTGAGTGCCTCCAAAAAGGAAAAGGAGAGAGGATACTCTAGAAGCTTAAAGACACACCTGAAAGCCCTGGACAAAAAGAAGCCAATTCACCCAGGAGGAGTAGAAGACAGGAAATCATCAAACTCAGGGCTGAAAACAATCAAGTGGAAACAAAGAGAACCATACAAAGAATCAATGAATTCACGAGCTGGTTTGTTGAGAAAATCAACAAGATAGATAAACCTTTAGCCAGACTGACCAAAGGGCACAGAGAAAGTATCCAAATTAATAAAATTAGAAATGAAAAGGGGGATATAACAACAGAAACTGAGGAAATTCAAAAAAATCATCAGATCCTATTACAAAAGCCTATACTCAACATAACTGGAGAATTTGGAGGAAATGGACAATTTCCTAGACAGATACCAAATACCAAAATTAAATCAGGACCAAATAGATAATCTAAACAGTCCCATAACCCCTAAAAAAATAGAAGGGGTCATAGAAAGTCTTCCAACCAAAAAAAGCACAGGACCAGATGGTTTTAGTGCAGAATTCTATCAGGCCTTCAAAGAAGAGTTAACACCAATACTCTTCAAACTATTCCACAAAATAGAAACAAAAGGAACACTATCCAATTCCTTCTACGAAGCCACAATTACGCTGATACCAAAACCACACAAAGATCCAACAAAGAAAGAGAACTTCAGACCAATTTCCCTTATGAGCATCGATGCAAAAATACTCAATAAATTTCTTGCCAACCGAATCCAAGAATACATCAAAACAATCATCCACCATGATCAAGTAGGCTTTATCCCAGGGATGCAGGGTGGGTTCAATATACTGAAATCCATCTATGCAGTCCACTACATAAACAAACTCAAAAAAAAAGCACATGGTCATTTCATTGGATGCTGAAAAAGCATTTGAAAAAATTCAGCCTCCTTTCATGCTTAAAGTCTTGGAAAGAACAGGAATTCAAGGCCCATACCTAAACATAGTAAAAGCAATATACAGCAAACCCGTAGCCAGCATCAAACTAAATGGAGAGAAACTTGAAGCAATCCCACTAAAATCAGGGACTAGACAGGGCTTCCCCCTTTCTCCTTATCTTTTCAATATTATACTTGAGGTACTAGCTTTGGACAAGTAGACAATATAAGGAGGCCAAAGGGATACTAATTGGAAAGGAAGAAGTCAAACTATCATTATTTACAGATGATATGCTAGTCTACCTAAGAGACCTAAAAAAAAAAAAAACTCCACTAGAGAACTCCTACAGCTTATAAACAACTTCAGCAAAGTGGCAGGTTATAAAATCAACTCAAGCAAATCAGTAGCCTTCCTATACTCAAAGGATAAGCAGGCTCAGAATGAAATTAGGGAAATGACCCCATTCACAATAGCCACAAACAGTATAAAGTACCTTGGGGTGACTCTTACCAAATATGTGAAAGATCTTTATAACAAGAAGTTCAAGACTCTGAAAAAGGAAATGGAAAAAGACATCAAAAAATGGAAAAACCTCCCAATGTTCATGGATTGGCAGGATTAATATAGATAAAATGGCCATTTTGCCAAAAGCAATATACAGATTCAATGCAATACCCATCAAAATCCCAACTCAATTCTTCACAGAGTTAGAAAGAGCAATTCTCAAATTCATCTGGAATAACAAAAAACCCAGGATAGCTAAAACTATTCTCAACAATAAAAGAAATTCTGGGGGTATCATTATCCCTGACCTCAAGCAATACTACAGAGCAATAGTGTTAAAAACTGCATGGTATTGGTACAGTGACAGGCAGGCAGATCAATGGAACAGGATTGAAGATCCAGAAATGAACCCACACACCTATGGCCACTTGATCCTCGACAAAGGGGCTGAAATCATTCAATGGAAAAAAGCTTGCCTTTTCAACAAATGGTGCTGGTTCAACTGGAGGTCAGCATGCAGAAGAATGTGAATTGATCCATCCTTGTCTCCTTGTACTAAGCTCAAATCCAAATGGATCAAGAACTTACACATAAAGCCAGACACTCTGAAGCTAAAAGAAAAGAAACTGGGGAAGACCCTTGAGGACATTGGTATAGGGGGAAAGTTTCTGAACAGATCACCAATAGCATATGCTCTAAGATCAAGAATTGACAAATGGGACTTCATAAAATTACTGAGTTTCTGTAATGCAAGGGACACTATCAAAAGGACTAATCGGCAACCAACAAATTGGGAAAAGATCTTCACCAACCTTACATCAGATAGAGGGCTAATATCCAATATATACAAAGAACTCAAGAAGTTAGACTCCAGAAAACCAAATAGCCCTATTAAAAATGGGTACAGAGTTAAACAAAGAATTTTCACCTGAAGAACTTCGGATGGCAGAGAAGCATCTTAAAAAATGCTCAACTTCACTAGTCTTTAGGGAAATGCAAATCAAAACAACCCTGAGATTTCACCTTACACCAGCCAGAATGGCTAAGATTAAAAATTCAGGAGATATCAGGTGTTGTCGAGGATATGGAGAAAGAGGAACAGTCCTCCACTGCTGGTGGGGTTGTAAATTGGTACAACCACTCTGGAAATCAGTCTGGCGGTGCCTCAGAAAACTGGGCATGTCACTTCTGAAAGATCCTGCTATACCACTCCTGGGCATATACCCAGAGGATTCCCCAGCATGTAATAAGGATACATGTTCCACTATGTTCATAGCAGCCCTATTTATAATCGCCAGAAGCTGGAAAGAACCCAGGTATCCCTCAACAGAAGAATGGATGCAAAAAATGTGGTATATATACACAATGGAGTACTATTCAGCCATTAGAAACAATGAATTCATGAAATTCTTAGGCAAATGGATGGAGCTGGAAAACATCATACTAAGTGAGGTAACCCAGTCTCAAAAGATCAATCATGGTATGTACTCACTAAGTGGATATTAACCTAGAAAACTGGAATACCCAAAACTTAATCCACACATCAACTGATGTACAAGAAGAACGGAGGAGTGGCCCCTTGTTCTGGAAAGACTCAGTGTATCAGTCAGTATAAGGCAAAACCAGAACAGGGAAGTGGGAAGGGGTGGGTCGGAGAACAGGGGGAGGGAAGGGGAGCTTATATGACTTTCGGGGAGTGGAGTGCCAGAAAAGGGGAAATCATTTGAAATGTAAATAAAAAATATATCGAATTTAAAAAAAGAAAAAAAAAGAGGATAATTTGTTATAAACTCGAAGCAAGGAGAATCCAGACTAGAGTACCTAACTCAGCAGCATAGAATGCTATATATAATGACATATTCTTTAGAAACATTCAGATGAAATCCTAACAGAGAAAGATAGCTCATTATAACACCAATCAAAAGAGTTGATTATTATATCTAGTTAATAATTATTTCCTGAGTTAATTTTAGACAAGTCAGATTTTGGAAGAAAGAAGTGTATCAAGTTAAAAATTAAGACTGCAAAATATTAGGTGTTTGCACACCCAAGAAAACAAGTAATTCTAATGCAGGTATCTAATGGCAGAGACTAAAATACATTGTTTAAAAAACTCAATCATTTCATGGTATGCACAGCAGTTATTACAGCTAAAAATTTCAACAGTTTTATTTTATTTTATTTTATTTTTTATTTTCTATATTCTTTGTTTACATTCCAAATGATTTTCCCTTTCCCATAAGCCTTCTGAATGATGCTGGTGCCAGCAGAACTCATTTGGGAGGAAGGTAGAGCCTGGCTCTTAGGAAAGAGAAGGCTGCTCCCCTCTACTGGCTGTGCCTGGGTGGGCCCAGCAGGCAGGGGATTGTCTAGGGAGTTTTCCAAGCTAAACACACATTGGTCCTCATAAAGCTCCTCATGAAGGCATGGACCAGTTGATGAAGGCTGTGAAGCTCATCTCTTTTCATTGTGCCTCAGGTGATTCTTACAGGCAGGGAATTGGTAGGGGAGTGTTACAAGGTGTTTGTTTCTGTGCTCCTGCAGGCCTCCTAGTGAAGTTGGTGGATACTGGAGCCCTGGAAGACATTTTTTTCTCATTTTCTATATTCTTTGTTTGCATTCCAAATATTTCCCCTTTCCCAGTTCCCCTCACCCATAAGCCCTCTTCCCTCTGCCCATCCCCCAATCACCCACACACACACTTCTCTGTCCTGGTACTCCCCTTCAATGCTGGAACAAGCCTTTCCAGGACCTCTCCTTCCTTCTTCTTGGGAATCACTTGATATGTGAGTTGTATCATGGGTATTCAAAGCTTTTGGGCTAATATCCACTTATCAGTGATTGCTTTCCATGTGTGTTCTTTTGTGATTGGGTTACCTCACTTAGGATGATATTTTCCAGTTCTAACTATTTGCCTAAAAATTTCATGAATTCATTGTTTTTTTATTACTGAGTAGTATTCCATTGTGTAAATATACCACATTTTCTGTATCCATTCCTCCATTGAGGGACATCTGGGTTCTTTGCAGCTTCTGGCTATTATAAATAGGGCTGCTATGAACATAGTGCAGGACGTGTCCTTATTGCATGCCGGGGAATCTTCTGGGTATATGCCCAGGAGTGGTATAGCAGGGTCCTCCGGAAGTGTCATGTCGACTTTTCTGAGGAACCACCAGACTGATTTCCAGAGTGGTTGTACCAACTTGCATTCCCACCAGCAGTGGAGGAGTGTTCCTCTTTCTCCACATCCTCACCAACACCTGCTGTCTCCTCATTTTTGAATCTTAGCCATTCTGACTGGTATGAGGTGAAATTATATATATTGCCTTCTGTCAGATGTAGGGTTGGTAAAGATCATTTCCCAATTTGTTGGTTGCCATTTTGTCCTTTTGACAATGTCCTTTGCTTTGCAGGCACTTTGTAATTTTATGAGGTCACATTTGTCAATTCCCATTTGGTGTTAGGACTTCTTTGAAGGTCTGATAGAATTCTGCATTAAAACCATCTAGTCCTGTGCTTTTTTAGGTTGGAAGACTTTCAATGACCTATTCTATTTCTTTAGGGGTTATGGGACTGTTTAGATGATCTATTTGATCCTTATTTAATTTTGGTATTTGATATCTGGCTAGGAAATTGTCCATTTCTTCCATATTCTCCATTTGTGTTGAGTATAGGATTTTGTAGTAGGATCTGATGATTTTTTTTTAATTTCCTCAGTTTCTGTTTTTATATCTCCAATTTCATTTCTAATTTTTTTAATTTGGATACAGTCTCTGTGCCCTCTGATTAGTCTGGCTAAGGGTTTATCTATCTTGTTGATTTTCTCAAAGAATCAGCTTCTGGTTTTGTTGATTCTTTGTAAGGTTCTCTTTGTTACTACTTGATTGATTTCAGCCCTGAATTTGATGATTTCCTGTCTTCTACTCCTCTTGGATGAATTAGCTTCTTTTTGTTCCAGGGCTTTCAGGTGTGTAGTTAAGTTGCTAATGTATACTCTCTCCAGTTTCTTTTTGGAGTCACTCAGGGCTATAAGTTTTCCTCTTAGCACTGCCTTCATTGTGCCCCATAAATTTGGTTATGTCATGCCTTCATTTTCATTAAATTCTAAAAAGGTTCTTTCTTTCTTTCTTTCTTTCTTTCTTTCTTTCTTTCTTTCTTTCTTTCTTTCTTTCTTTCTTTCTTTCTTTCTTCCTTGACCAATGTATCCTTGAGTAGAGTATTGTTCAACTTCCATGTGTGTGGGCTTTCTGTTGTTTTTGTTGCTATTGAAGACCACTCTTACTCTATAGTGATCTGATAGGAGGCATGGGATAAGTTCGATCTTCGTATATTTGTTGAGGTCTGTCTTGTGACCAATTATATGCTTAATTTTGGAGAAGATACTATGAAGTGCTGAGAAAAAGGTATATTCTTTTGCTTTAGGATGAAATTTTATACATATGCATATACATATACATATATTAAATAGGTATAGATGAAAGTGAAGATTTACAACTTAAAGGGCCAGCAAATATCTTCATCAAAATTATGGAAGAAAACTTCCCTAACCTAAAGAGAGAGATGCCCATGAACATACAAAAAGCCTACAGAACTCCAAACAGACTGGACCAGAACAGAAATACCTCCCGTCACATAATAATCAACACCCCAAATGTACAAGACAGGTTTATTTTAAAAGCTGATCCATTAAATAGACTGAAAATAATTAAAAGTAGGATAGACAGATAAACAGATTACATTAGGAAGGAAAGACAAAAACAAAACAAAACAATAATCTTTTGAATACTCAGCACTCTTTATCAAACAGTGAAGCAGAATGAATCACAATTCCAGTTTTCAAGTTATCATACTAAAATTACCAGAATCATTAAATTGTGAAAAAACATCTTGTGTTTAAACTAGTGGAACAGTGTATCTAGAAATGAAAGTATGCAAAATAATCATTATCTTTGCCAGTTTTTAAATACAATTTAGCATAAAAAGAGTCTTTATAGCAATTAATGTCTATGGCAGCAAGGTGAAACAAGTTGAAGACCTAGACACTCATTTACATGTTTCACAAACATGAACCAGACTAGAATTAAACATCTAAAAATAAAATACAAAACTTGATTAAGTATTAATAATGAATTTATAAATAAATACATGTGACCTTAGATTTGGTAATGAGCTTTCACAAACAAATGAACTGGACAAAAGTAAAATAAAAGTTGAAATGTCTCAGTAAATCTAAAAAATCTGCTTCACATGAGACAATGTCAACAGTATGAAAAGAAGTCCATAAACTGGAAGAAAATATTGTCAAAGTACACGCACAACAAACACTTGCTTTTGAAAAAAGCTTGAAGTTTAACAATTACAAATCCATCAATTTAAAACAGACAAATTGTATGAACATATGTCTAACAATCTGTGTATGAAAATAATACTAACACATACAAAGCATCGTTCACGTTTTTCTTAATAATTATGCACAAACTTTACTAAGGTATTATTGTGCACCAAATAAAATGATAAAAATTCTTCTGTCTATTTCTAACAAGAATGAATATATGTACTATGGAAGATAAAGTTAACAGTTTTTACAGCTAAAAATATAATATAATAACATCTAGCTATAATTGTAGTTCTTGTGCAATTAATTTGAAAACCTATGTCCACAAAAATATTTATGCAAACATTTATAACAAGTTTATTCACTATCTTTCAGAGTATAAGACAAAAAGATGCCTGTCGAATGTGAATGATAAGCACTACAGAACTTGTATACAATGCAGATTATTCACTGATAAAGAGAACAATAACTAATGTCTTAAATGCACATTTCTTGGTGGAAGAAGCTAGTTTGTAAAGGCAAGTCTAAGTGACATTTTTGGGAAAGAAAAAAAACACATTGATGCTGCAAAGAAATTGATGCTTGCCTGTTTTTAGTGAACAGTTAAGGAAAGTTTGGGTAGATGAAGTGCAGATATTGTTAAGACGATGAAATCATGACGTGTAATATTGCAGCTGTTTGTAAGAAAAATTTGAAATTTTCACAATTTGAATTTTGCTACCAAAATCTGAAACTAGCACCAGATGGGTCATTCTGGCTTTCCCTCCTTTACAAACTTATCCTGATGAAAGACAGAATATGATCAAAATCATTTTAGTTAATACAATTGCATGAAATACCATCATGGAAGTGCAAAACATAAGTGCCCAGTTATATTTAGCCTAATATAGCAACAGATGGTTATATATTGAGACACATAGAGATACATATGTATATGTAACTATAGACATATATGCATGAAATTATGCATTTGTGAGAATATATATGTTTTTACATATGTGCATGATAGCACACTTGTATGATATCATGGTTAAACAGATTATGTACCATGCGGAACATGCTTTTTAAATCTACCATTGAGGCAGTGTTGGATTGTGCATTCTTAAATAATTAGGCTATTACAAAGGGATTAATGAAGGGCTGGAGATACAGATTAGGGGTGAAGGGCACTGGTTGTTCTTCCAGAGGATGAAGGTTCAATCCCCAGTGCTGCCCAATGGCAGCTCACACCTGTCCATTGCTCTAGTCCTAGGATATCTTATTCCATCTTCTGGCCTCCAAAGACACAGCACACATGTGATACACAGACATACATGTCTACAAAATGCCTATGCACATCCAAAAATAAATCTGAAAAGAAATCAATGCATTTCTTGCAATAGTTGAACAGTTACTGTATGAGTAGGTTGCTTCAAAACAAGACTGACTTAGTGATTTGTCTTTTGCAAACATAGCCACTTGCCCTTCTGCTTTCTATCATGAGTTGAGGCCACATGAAGCCTTAACTTAAATGAAAGCAAATACTGTCTATGGATGTCAAAACATACTCAATGCCAGTCTCAAGAATTATATTTTAGCAAAAGAAAAGAAATGAGGACCCTTTGTAATATACATATTTATTCCTTTATGTTAGATGAGAGGACCAAGGATATCTACATGATGATTAGCATACCTAGTTTCATACCCTGCATTAAAAAATTATTTAGAACTTCGGATGGCGGAGAAGCATCTTAAAAAATGCTCAACTTCATTAGTCATTAGGGAAATGCAAATCAAAACAACCCTGAGATTTCACCTTACACCAGTCAGAATGGGTAAGATTAAAAATTCAGGAGACAGCAGGTGTTGTAGAGGGTGTGGAGAAAGAGGAACACTCCTCCACTGCTGGTGGGGTTGCAAATTGGTACAAACACTCTGGAAATCAGTCTGGCGGTTCCTCCGAAAACTGGGCACCTCACTTCCAGAAGATCCTGCTATACCACTCCTGGGCATATACCCAGAGGATTCCCCACCATGTAATAAGGACACATGCTCTACTATGTTCATAGCAGCCCTATTTATAATTGCCAGATGCTGGAAAGAACCCAGGTATCCCTCAACAGAAGAGTGGATGCAAAAAATGTGGTATATCTACACAATGGAGTACTATTCAGCCATTAGAAACAATGAATTCATGAAATTCTTTGGCAAATGGATGGAGCTAGAGAACATCATACTAAGTGAGGTAACCCAGACTCAAAAGGTGAATCATGGTATGCACTCACTAAATAAGTGGATATTAACCTAGAAAACTGGAATACCCAAAACATAATCTATACATCAAAACATCAAATGAGGTACAAGAAGAAAGGAGGAGTGGCCCCTTGTTCTGGAAAGACTCAGTGAAGCAGTATTCAGCAAAACCAGAACAGGGAAGTGGGAAGGGGTGGGTGGGAGGACAGGGGGAGAGAAGGGGGCTTACGGGACTTTCGGGGAGTGGGAGGGCTAGAAAAGGGGAAATCATTTGAAATGTAAATAAAAAATATATCGAATAAAATAAAAAAAATAAGTTGGGTTTGTAGGAACTTGGGAGACAGAAACATAATAAATAAATAAATAAATAAATAAATAAATAAATAAATAAATAATAAAAAATATTTAATAGTAGGGACGAAGACATTTTGGTTTAAAGAGAAATTCTATTAATGAACAAAAACATGTTTGAAGGTATTATAAGCACAAAGAAGTGATCTAGTTAGCCAAAAATAGGCAACCCAAAATGAAAACATGTTCTTTTAGTGACAAAGATCATTCAAAGGATCACAAAAGGCAATTGATGCTTTTTCCACAGACTGTTTATAGAATAGTGTTGACAAAAGGTATTGAATAATAATCACAAGACAGAAATAGCTTAAAGACATGACTAAATAGAGTAAGAAGAGACATAATCCTCAAAGAGAAATTAAATTATCCACAGGCATATACCGCCCTTGAGTAGGAGGAGAGTAAGTCCTCATTCTATTCTGCTCGAGATGGCTGAGTGAGCAGGACTAAAGCTTGAAAAACTTCATAACAGAGAAATCAGACAACAGTTTCTCAAGTGTTCAAAATTTCTAGCTATCAACTGATATTGATAAATAATTCTTATATCACTCACATAGAATATTTTGTAATAAGAAAATATTTTTAACAGTAGCCTTCTGTAGCTTCAATCAGAGAGAGAGAGAGAGAGAGAGAGAGAGAGAGAGACAGACAGAGACAGAGACAGAGACAGAGACAGAGAGAGATTGCTCTATAAGCAAATCCTTATAGAAATTTTTAAAAATTATCTAAGCAGTAAGCCAAGGTCACCAAGCAAGAAATGTCAGAGCCATAGGGAGCCTAAACAGCAATGGTAACTAAATGTTTCATGGACCTCTAGAAGTTATGATGGAATCAATAAGAACATTATATAAGATAAAACTAAAGAAATGATTGTAGGATGGACTCCAGTTAACACCATTTCAAAGTTGCTTCAGTATTTGTAACAGCCAACTCCTGACAATGTGAGATATTGACTATGGAAGAAATTCTGTTTGAGGGTTATGAGGGTTCTGTATTTTTTGCAATATTTTTTATAATCAGAAACAGATTACATCATTATAAATGTTTGAAATGATATTTATATCAATTGTAAGATTGAATCCATCTGTATGCCAAGGAGTGAGGTATGTGTATATTCAGTTTGTGGCACAGCTGTCGAGACTTCTCATTATTTACTGTGAAATGTATTATCATATTTAATCACTATTAATTAAATAATGAGGTACAGCAACATGGTTTATTTCTGTGTTCTATTAGTTTGCGGTCAGATGATGCTAACCTACTAATTTCAGTTGTTATTTTTACTTACTTGTCTTGAAACTACTTAAAAGTAGAATGTACCAAGAACTCTGTTAGCTTGACCAAAAAATAGAATACATTTTGCAAAATAAGCTTGTGGAAGGACATCTATGAATTTGAATAAAATGAAAATTAAAATAATAAGCTTTGGTCTCTGATTATTATTAGTAATCTGATGAAATAAATAATTCCTCATTTGATTCTGTGACTGTAAAAGGTTAATTTCAAGCTAATTATAATTAGGGACATCTGATGAAATATTGGATGATAATGTCAGATTGTTTTATTTTTTATTTTTATGTAAATAAAAAATCTAACTTCCGAATATTTGAACTTCTTTTGACAAATATCTCTGGCTGTTCATTCCTTGGAATGACAATGAAAATATGCAATCCTTCATAGAGGACATTTTTAGGAGAATTGGTGTTATTAATGGCAAGATTATTGAATAACTTCAATACCTTAGTGGGTAGGTAAACGTACCATATAAAGAACTTTCAGCGTGTTGTAGCTAACTTCTGAAATATCATGTTACTTCCCATTTGATATTCATATAATTTGATAGATTTGCATAGAATTTACCTATACAAATTTTGCAGCAATTGAAAATGGGATTTCTGTCACTTGTTGCACTTACCATTGTATGAGAATAAATCATTTCAAAGTCTAATAGGAAATATTTTCTTTTGTAAGTAGGCACCCTGTGACAGCACTTTCTCCAGAATAGCCATTAAAACCAAGACATGAAAATAACTCAAGGATTAATACTTTAAAAAAGCATCTGAAGATGTTTGTTGTCCTCCTTTTCAAGTATTTTGAACGATTATGCTTGGAGAAACTCGTTTCATGTGTTGCTACATTTTCAAATGAAGGTAAAAAAGAACTCATTCTTTCTTCTACAGTTCAGTCCTTTAATTATTGACTATTAATGACTCTCTAATTCCTTACACAGATATGAATTTAGACTCTCCATCACAAGTGTCAATATTGGAGTTGACAATGTTCCTCCCATATATGTAATGATGAAGTTTGCATGATAAATCTTGTCTTTGGAACTTAAATATTTCTCTTTAAGCAGCTATAAATCATTTTATATCATTTTTATATATCATATATATCATTTTATATATCATTTATGTATCATTTATAAATCATATATATCATTTTTAGCTCTGGCTTGTTATAAACGCTTATTGTATTCTGTACTCTTAAACCTAAAACCCACAAAGCTCTCAGTCATATGACTTGGGATAAAATTCATCAGGTTTGGCTCTGTCAAAATTCACATATGCATGATTCAATCACTTTTTAGTGTTTCTAGGCTCATGGCTTGCTTAGTTTTTTTATTAATTTTAAGTTTTAGTAGTTCAATATTTTTACTCAAACATTGGCTATACATCTTATTATACTCTGATAATATTTGTTCTGCCATTTATTTACATGAGTTTACATTTAGAGTGATGATTCATGTATTAGTGTAATTTAAAGTACAACACAGTATAAGGGAATTATAAGGGACATGGGACACTTCTAATTTCTGTTTAATATGGGCTGGGTTTTCCAAGAATTTCATTTATGTAATCTATATATTATCATTATATCCAAGCCCTGCTGTCTATAGGAGGAAATGGAAGCAGACAGTGCTTTGTGAACTCACCATCCTTCCTCCCCCTACCATGCTATCGTAGTGGTAACCTTGATCTTCTGCAAATATTGTACAGGCCATCAAAGCTACTATGAGTTCATGAATGCAAAACTCTTGTGTGCCCAGAAGACAGTGTTTCCAAGCACTTATCCATGAGCTCTGGATATTACAGCCTTTCTAACCATCCAGTAGCATCTACAGTGCTGAAAGAAAAGACACAGAAATTTAACAGCTTTGCTTACAGCTCAGCATCCACAAAGGAAGATGTCCTCAAACAGTTTCCACTTAGATTGAAGCATTCCATTATGTAAGGAAGCTACTTAAGCAGGAAAGTGAACAACTCAAAATTGCTTCAGGAAGTCCCCAAAACTAACTAGATTCTCTAGGTCCCACATAGTGGATTTTGTTCTCATGCTAATTATGTTGCCTATAAACCTGTTTGCAGTCTCTTGCACTTAGGCTAAAGGAAGCTTGCCTTCTCTTTGGGCAAATAAAGTGTCCATCAGCTAACTGATAGACAGGGAGACAGAGGCAGGACGTTTAGGATTCCTGTGACAAAAAATACAGGAGAGGAGAAGAGGGGATTCCAGCATGACAAGGGCATAGGAGACAGACCATGCCAGGAAAGTACTGGAGGGTGAGAGGGCTGAAATGCAGTGCAAAGTGAATGCTAGGGAGCTGTCCAGAAGAGTCCAGGGCAACCAAGGTAAAATATAGATTTAGTATTAACTCAGGAATATCGGAGGAGGGATGTGTGTTAACCATGGGGAATTTCAGGAGTGTCTCACCACTTAGCTAGTTCAGGCACATTAAAAATAAGCTGGTGTGTGTGTGTGTTTGTGTGTGTGTGTGTGT
Source organism: Apodemus sylvaticus (assembly GCF_947179515.1). Taxonomy (NCBI): domain Eukaryota; kingdom Metazoa; phylum Chordata; class Mammalia; order Rodentia; family Muridae; genus Apodemus; species Apodemus sylvaticus. Next base: position 55,875,147 of record NC_067489.1, read on the forward strand.
GTGTGTGTGTGTGTGTGTGTGTGTGTGTGTTTCATTTGTGAATCCAAAACATGGACAGATGTAGAGAAGGCATGGGCATCTTCTGGGAACATAGAGCAGATTAAAAAATTATCTCAAAAGTTTTCTCCTGCCAGAATAAGCAGTAATCACCAAGAGTCCCTCTCAGATAAGCCAAACTCTAAAAAAGGACTCTTGAGACCAGACTAGCTGTCTGGAAAAATCTGAACTACCTGGAAGAGTTTTAGACCAACAAAGTAAAAGGTAGAGTCAGAATTTGCATGTCTAACTCCAGAAATGACTTTAAAAATTTTACCACCCTATTTTTTGAAAGAGATGATATGGCACCTCTGACCAGAAACATCTTTTAAAGGAAATATTGAAAAGAACTGTTTAGTCTCTTTGGAAATAGGTTCCCAGAATGTGATTGACAATTAACATTCAAGAAAAAAGAGTTCTTGATATTTCCTTCAGTTTCAGGATAAGTTTTTCTTTTCTTCTTCTCATTAAAAGAAGGATCCTGGCCCCTCAATGCCGTTGTTCCCAAGTGTTTATTGTTGTACAGTCCGGAGGACAAAGATCTAAAGAATGCTGCTAAAACATAACTCTCACCATGGGCTTTATGCTGACTACTAATACAGGAATTATTATATTTATAGTGAAATGCAAGGAAGTTACCCTAACTGTGATCTATATGACTAAATATTACTAGTGTTATCTACTTGCATGCTTTAAAACTCACCCACTGATATCACCTTGTCTGACTCACTTTCTGTTTCACAAACACACACTTGGTCTTATCTACAAAGCCTGTGTACTACTTTGTTCTACTGTACAAAGTCTGTGTTACTACTTCTACCTGGAATGTTCTTTCCTGAGCATTCCTATGACTTCTTTTCCCCCTCATCATTCAGGTTTCATTTGAAATGTCACTTATTCAAAACTGTCCATCCTTGATGGACTACAAAGTAGCCTCCTTCTGTCATTACCTGTCATATCTCTGTGTTTTAAATTCTTGCTATCACATCTCAGCATCAGAGCAGTGTCAGTGCCAATTACCAAGGCAGTTATAAATAAAATATATACAGCCATTCATCAAACAGAGGTGCATGCATTCATTATAAGGAGATATGTCATTGAACACTGAGTTTTTGAGGAACATCTGTACCTGTCTTTTCTCTACCACATTTGCTTTGTTTATACTCTCTGATCTCCTACCTTTGTCCATGTTCCCAAACCTTTGGGTTGCTTTTCTTTTTTTAAATAGATGCTCTCTGTAACCTGAACAATTACAACAATTTCTGTGGGAGGGAGAGAATGAGGTCCATTTGAGTGCCAACTACAAGACTGAAGACTGTTTCAATGCTCTCCCAAAAAGACTTTCTTCTCTTTCTGTTTTATCTACCAGGTATGTGCAGCCTTCTGGTAATGCAAACAGATGTTCTCATCTTCAAAGTTCATCATCCAGAATAGCATAACAAAGCAGAGATATGCACAAAGTGTTTTAAGTATATATATATATATATATATATATATATATATATATATATATATATATATATATATGAGGTGTTTTGTGTGTGTTTGCATGCGTGTGTTTGTGTGTGTTTGTGTGTGTGTATGTGATTGAACATACACATTGTATTGAACACATGTCTTGTAAAGTGCAGGTTTTATCTATCTATCTATCTATATCTATATCTATATCTATATCTATATCTATATCTATATCTATATCTATATCTATCTATATATATATATATATCTATATATATCCTTATCAGAACCTATGTTTAATCTATATCCTTATCCACATTATCTACATATCTATATTTCTATTTAAATGACAGGCCATCAGACATAATCCTACATTGAGCAGACAGAATACAAAGAATACATTCTTATCTTTGTCATGTTTTTAATGCATTGATGGAAGTTGGAAAATCACTCGAGTAGGTTGTAAAACCTCAAGACCAAGCATTGGCGAGCTAGGAACATTAGAAAGCAAAGATACAGAAGAGATGTCAAGACCAGACTTCTAAATAAAGAACAAACTTGAGAGGGCAAAGAGACTTGCCTGCTGACACTGCTCGATTAGCTTGCAAACCTGGTTTTGGCAGTGGCAATGGATAAAAAGGGATTAGAGAACAGTAGTATGAATGCATTTCCTGGTGCAGAACATTCTCCTGCATCTTGTGTCTTCATAATGTTACTCACCAATGTTTAGTTGGAAGACCATGGGCTAGTTGATCTCTGACATTTCTTAAGTCAGCCATGATACCAAACAAATGGTCATGACTGTTCCACAAAGTGGCCCCACTATATAGCAAAATTTATGCAAAATTCACTTTCATTTTCTTACCACTGTGTAGCGTGTAGCATGTTCCTTACTAGTTGATTTGTTCTGAAAACCGTTCTATGTGAAATCTGTTATTTTTGTATGCAATTTAGAGATCGTTTTTATTGTATTATTGCATTTATTCATTGCAATGAAAGAGCTTCATTGATAGGAACTATATTAATACAAAGGTCAATGAAATAAATGTGCATTCCAATCTCGATTCTAATGCTAGAGGAGGCATAGATTTCAATAACTTATGGTAACTATAATTTCTTAACTAAGTGAATTTGGGATTTCTTTGAAAAATATTCATTAATATCTAGACACATTAGAATTAAATTTTCCATCAGGATGAATGTAGATGCCTAACTTCATTCACCAACATTCATTTAACAAATCAGAGACTTTTGTTCAACAGAAGAAATTGCAAACAATTTATCTCATATTAATAACCAACCTATAGAAAATATTCTTTATTAATCCCTTCTTTAAAATATGGTGGCTACTAGCAGGCAATGACATTTTTTCATCTATGAGTTAATAAAGAATTACCATTATTACATATTTGAATTTTAAAATGTTTTAGTATCATTCAATATTTAACCTTTGTATCTAGCATTATTATCCACGATAAAGCATTAGTCTGAAGAGTATCCATGTGTTTTAAATAATTGCCACTATTTGTGCCTAAAAATTGTTGGTTAAAGTTAAAAATAACTATGTCAGCTAGGATACATTTAAACATAAATTGAAACACAAGTATTAGTTATAGAATCTATGAACTATAATGCAAACATATTAAAAGTTGCCTGTTTTGGCTCTCAAGGTAATTTAGCAAAGATATGATGGTCAATAAGTGAACTTTAGCTAGCAGAAGGAGTGCTAACACAAGAAGTGCAAAGCTGTCATACGATCCTGGAACAGCATCTGCATCTTCAGAGGACTGGACAAGTTTGATCGTCATGGCACATTGACTACTTAGGGGTAGACCAGAAGCTTAAGCCTGCATATATTACAAACAAATAAACCTCTGCCTAGAAATTAAAAAGAGGCAATTAAAAATTTCATGCAAACATAGTTTTCTAAACATTTTATTTGGGCGCTTGTAATAATTATATTGGGAGAAACATTCCCCATTGTGTTTGGAGTGTAACCTAGAAAGCACAGTTTATAGACTCTGGTTATAAAAGATCTCATAATTTCTTGTTTTATCTCTTTTTATCCACACAAGGAAAGTGAATTTTATTTTTTCCAATGTGCATTTAAAACAGTCATTTTATTTTTCCAGTTTTTTACAAAATCATCACCATTACTTTTAGTTTTTCATGATCCAGATCTTGAAGATGTCCTCTTTCATGTGTTCCATCAAATTCATAAGCAAGGTTTTTTATCTTTTATGACAAAGTGTATTCTTCCCTTCCTTTTATTTTCTCAATAATGCAAGAATTCTTATCTCCCAAATTATATGAACACTATTTAATTATTAGTCTCTTTAAAATACAGAAACCATATCTTAATATATAACTGTATATCCTTAAGTCTTCACTCTATTTATTTATTAAAATCCATGTTATTATTTTCTCAGTTATGTGTGTTTGGTGTCTGTGGATGGCTATATGCACATGTGTCTGTGGACAGGGCAGGAGTAGGAATCCTTTTAATGTTGCTGAAATACCAGTAGATTGTGAATCATGTAGGTGTTAAGCATTGAACTTGCAAGAGCAATATAGGTTCTTAAAGGCTTAGCTATCTCTGCAGCCACTATTCTTCCACTTAGAAAAACGTAATCAGAATGTTCTAACCACAAGAATGAAATTGTCAAAGTATAGTTTTAATGGACAAAAATGGAAGAAGCATAAACTACACTTTTGCATAGTCAATGATTTATGCAATTGAAATTGATCTCTCATTTCCAGCTTCAACAATTTCTCAATTTGCCACACAGTTACTATATTAGTTACTAAATCCAATTTATTATTTTCTAATTCAAGTCTGACTTAAAAATATCAGTTCAGTTTGGCTTTTTCTATTAAATGTATTTTTCCAATACAGCTAAATCAGATGTATTTATGAAAAAAAATTTTATTATACATGTGTTTGTGTTTTTGGCTGATTATCTTTTTTTTTTTTTTTTTCAGTATTTTTTTTTATTCGATATAATTTATTTACATTTCAAATGATTTCCCCTCTTCTAGCCCCCCCACTCCCCGAAAGTCCCGTACGCCCCCTTCTCTTCCCCTGTCCTCCCACCCACCCCTTCCCACTTCCCCGTTCTGGTTTTGCTGAATACTGTTTCACTGAGTCTTTCCAGAACCAGGGGCCACTCCTCCTTTCTTCTTGTACCTCATTTGATGTGTGGATTATGTTTTGGGTATTCCAGTTTTCTAGGTTAATATCCACTTATTAGTGAGTGCATACCATGATTCACCTTTTGAGTCTGGGTTACCTCACTTAGTATGATATTCTCTAGCTCCATCCATTTGCCTAAGAATTTCATGAATTCATTGTTTCTAATGGCTGAATAGTACTCCATTGTGTAGATATACCACATTTTTTGCATCCACTCTTCTGTTGAGGGATACCTGGGTTCTTTCCAGCATCTGGCAATTACAAATAGGGCTGCTATGAACATAGTAGAACATGTATCCTTATTACATGGTGGGGAGTCTTCTGGGTATATGCCCAGGAGTGGTATAGCAGGATCTTCTGGAAGTGAGGTGCCCAGTTTTCGGAGGAACCGCCAGACTGATTTCCAGAGTGGTTGTACCAATTTGCAACCCCACCAGCAGTGGAGGAGTGTTCCTCTTTCTCCACACCCTCTCCAACACCTGCTGTCTCCTGAATTTTTAATCTTAGCCATTCTGACTGGTGTAAGATGAAATCTTAGGGTTGTTTTGATTTGCATTTCCCTAATGACTAATGAAGTTGAGCATTTTTTAAGATGCTTCTCCGCCATCCGAAGTTCTTCAGGGGAGAATTCTTTGTTTAACTCTGTACCCCATTTTTTAATAGGGTTGTTATCTTATGTAACATTTATTGTATCAAGAAAATGGGTTCAATTGGCCCTTAAAACCCCTTCAATTACATATCGGTAACATAAGCATTTGCAGTTCATGGGAACTGCCACTAGATGGAAATCAGAGACCACACTGATTTCATGCCTACACTATTTGGGGAATGATGCCCCACATCATTTTTATGCAATTATCACTTTGTTTAATCATCAATTAAAGTCTGTAAATGACATGTATGTCTAAGTATCTACACTTATATCAGTATCCACATCTACACATTGCACACATATGTTTAGATATATCCTATAGAAAATTATAAATCAGTAGTATTTCAGTTGTCTTATTAAATTACTTGGGAGCTGAAGAGGTATTAAACATGTTAAGAGGCTTTATTTTCTATTGTTTTAATTAATTAGTTGATTACTTATCCAATAAAAATAAAATTCAAAGGCATTTAAAGTCAGGTCTCTAGCTTTCTCTATTCAAGTATTATTTGCTTTAATTTCAAATCATAGTGTTAAACTAATCTGATTCTAATTTACAGAACCTCAAAAAAGTACATTTCTGGTCATCTTATAATGATACCTTAAAAAAAATCATGCTTAAGGTTTATGGCATCTTTAAGGGAATCATTGACCTGTCTACAGGATGTTGCTAATTCTTTGTCTCATAGTTTTAGCTGCATTTCTGCACACGACAATTTACAGACTTTATTTTGTAAGGAGAGTAAAAAAATAATCACAATGACTGTGTGATGTTTTGTTTTAAATATCAACTCACTACAACTTAGAATCACCTGCAAGAGACTCTCAAATGGGGAACTGAGTTGGCCTGTGGCTGTGTCTTTGTTGTTGATCATGATTGCTGTACATACACTGTGGCTGGCAGAACTATCATGGTCTGGGCTCTGAGTATTGTAAGAAAGCTACCTGAGCATCTGTGTCAAGCAGGCAGCACATGTGCATTCTGACTACCTGCTTCAATGTCATTGAAATGATGGGCTGAAACCTGAAATTTTTAACCAAATAACATTTTTCTTCCCTGCTATGGTCAGAGTATTTTATCACAGCAGCAGAAAGTTTACCTCATCCATTTCTTCAAGCAAGGATGAATTAGCACCAAATGAAAACAAATACTTTTTTGTTTCTTTAGGGATGGCCACTGGTCACAAGCAAGACTGCAGTTGGCTTCTTCTCACTCTGCCTTTGGAAAATAGTGCACTCACAGCAGTGAATCCCAGGGTTTGATTTTACTTTAATTGTTCTGTCTTATGCATTTCATTATCCTGAATTAGGTATGAAATTCCATAATAGAAACTGTATATTTTAACTTCTGTGACAGCTGGGGAAGGGTAGTGCAAAGACCTTTAGAGCAGCTCGAAAGCTACTCGAGAGCAGCAGAGTCCACCTGTACCTTGTTCAATGGCAGTGCTATTATTACTTCTTCCAAAAAACTTTTCTCAAGAAGTATTAGAATAAAGATAGCCTATAGGAAATAGCATTGTCTCCCAAGGTTTCAAAACTCACAGGAGTTTTTTATTTTTATTTATTTATTTTTAATATATCTTTGTCATAGACAATAAATTAATAGAGGTCAGGTGCAGGCTGCTTCTCTTTGATTAAGTGTGCTCTGGACCACCATCAGCAATGCATGCTTTTAGAGGTAAGGGAAAGTAATTTATCCAATCACATGTATACATTAGGTATCAAAGAGCATGTTAAGCCTTTTATAGAAACCACCTTATTTGACTCAGGAACACTTGGAATTATGACCAATAGCAGACTATTGATCATGAAAATCTACCTCATTTTGTAATCATTCTGAGGTTATTACCGAACGCCTTCTCCTCTAATTAAAGGAGAAGAATTAAGCACAATTACTACCTTGCTGTGTGAGATGGACTAAACAAAAACAAATGGATGTGGCCAAGCCTTTACTGCTGTGTTTATGCGTCTATTCAGATACCGTACTTGAAATAAGATGAAACAAACTCAAATCGCATTGCTTTGTACATAGAGACAAACTCCTTGCTACTCTCTGCACCAGTGAACAACTTCAAAAGGCATTGGATAATAAAGCACATAAAGGGCTATGTAGCAATTGTAAACTATTTTCTGGTACAGTACCTTGTGTTTGTTTGTTCCATTCTGCAACTGGCTTTTCATATTGCTGACATTTACATTCATGGAAATAATTAGTCTTAAACCTCAAAAAAAAGCACTCTTCATGATTTACAAATATATATAAAATGGTTCAAGCTAATCGAATTTCCTTAATGCAAGTAAAAAATCAGTGCGCAGCCAAGAGTAGCAGTCCCCCAAAAAAATCCCACTTTAAATTGAATATAATTAAGCTAAAGGGTTTTAAAAACATGGAAAAATTTGAACTTTGGGGGACATTTTCTTATGTTCATTGCAACACATATGAGGGAAAAATCAATATAATTGAATATAATTCAAGCAGACATTCAATTAAACTCCTACTGCATCTCAACTATGTGGACTTGTCAGTTTCGACTAAATTACTGATGGTTTTTGAGACCATTGGTATAAATAGCTAGTGATTATGATTCCACATAGCTTTTACTCCCTACTAAAACTGCAAAGTTGTTTACTTTTCTTTACTTTTAATTCTTTAACCTCTAATTCATTCTTTAATTGTGAGACTCTTGGTCTCTCTGTCTCTCTGTCTCTCTGTCTCTCTGTCTCTCTCTCTGTCTCTCTCTGTCTCTCTGTCTCTGTCTCTCTGTCTCTGTCTCTCTCTCTGTCTCTCTCTCTCTCTCTCTCTCTCTGTGTGTGTGTGTGTGTGTGTGTGTGTAGCACTCACTGTGCTTTAGCCTACTTTGAAAAAATAAAGGCTGTCCTGAAACTCAGAGACCAGTCTGCCCCTGTATCCCCTGTGCTCAGATTAAAGGCATACACATAAAATGTGATTTTTGAAATTTTCAGGGTCTTTTGAATGCTTAAAATCTACTATCATCTGACTTTCTCACAAATTATTCAACTATATATTACTAATATTTCAATGAGATGTTACAATCTTTCAGAATATGCCAACTTATTCTAAAATATCACTTTTTGAAAGCTTTACTGATCTCCTACTATTTAAAAAACAATGCTCAACTTCACTAGTCATCAGGGAAATGCAAATCAAAACAACTCTGAGATTTCACCTTATACCAGTCAGAATGGCTAAGATTAAAAACTCAGGAGACAGCAGGTGTTGGTGAGGATGTGGAGAAAGAAGAACACTCCTCCACTGCTTGTGGGGTTGCAAATTTGTACAACCATTCTGGAAATCAGTCTGGCGGTTCCTCAGAAAACTGGACATGACAATTCTGGAGGACCCTGCTATACCTCTCTTGGGCATATACCCAGAGGATTCCCCATCATGTAATAAGGATACATGCTCCACTATGTTCATAGCAGCCCTATTTATAATAGCCAGAAGCTGGAAAGAACCGAGATGTCCCTCAAAGGAGGAATGGATACAGAAAATGTGGTATATTTACACAATGGAATACTACTCAGCAATTAGAAACAATGAATTCACAACATTTTTAGGCAAATGGTTTGATCTGGAAAATATCATCCTAAGTGAGGTAAACCAATCACAAAAGAATACACATGGAATGCAATCTCTGATAATTGGATATTAATTAGCCCTGAATCTCTAAATACCCAAGGCACAAATCAGTCTGGCGGTTCCTCAGAAAACTGGGCATGTCACTTCTGAAAGATCTTGCTATAACAGTCCTGGGCATATACCCAGAGGATTCCCCAGCATGTAATAAGGATACATGCTCCACTATGTTCATAGCAGCCCTATTTTTTATAGCCAGAAGCTGGAAAGAACCCAGGTATCCCTCAACAGAAGAATGGATGCAAAAAATGTGGTATATATACACAATGGAGTACTATTCAGCCATTAGAAACAATGAATTCATGAAATTCTTAGGCAAATGGATGGAGCTAGAGAACATCATACTAAGTGAGGTAACCCAGTCTCAAAAGATCAATCATGGTATGCACTCATTAATAAGTAGATATTAGCCTGGAAAACTGGAATACCCAAAACATAATCCACACATCAAATGAGGTACAAGAAGAATGGAGGAGTGGCCCCCGGTTCTGGAAAGACTCAGTGTAGCAGTATAAGGCAAAACCAGAACAGGGAAGTTGGAAGGGGTGGGTGCAAGAATAGGGGGAGGGAAGGGGGCTTATGTGACTTTTGGGGAGTGGGGGGACCAGAAAAGGGGAAATCATTTGAAATGTAAATAAAAAATATATCGAAAAAATAAATAAATAAAAAACAAAACAAATATGAAGTCACTTAGTATTTTAAAAAGACAATAACAGCTTTCTTCTCATTTCCTGGTATTTGCACTGTTTGTCTTCTTGTGATAAAGCACCTCTGCTTAGGGGCACTTAAGGGCATTGAGTTTCATCTGCTCATAGTTTCAGGGTCTAGTCCCTCCCTCATGTTTGATGTTTTGATATTAAGGCACTGCATTTCCATTCTGGCACTGAAAAAAATGCATGATTTTGCTTTTTTTTTCTCATTTCTTTTCATTTATTTTGAGTTCCTAGTCCATGCTGTCTTTTGTGGGTGATTTTCTACCCAAATTACACTACTCCAACTCCTCACAGATATGCTGATTGCTTGTTTCCTAGGTGATTCTGTTTCCAACCAAGTTGATAATCCATATTAACTACTGTGGCATTTAGATTTCACTATGCATGAAACTTTGAACAGATGTTTCATTCAACACTATGCTGTTCGTGTCACTGGATAGCTACAACTTTATTATTGTTCCAAGAGACTCACAAATTCCCACAAGAGATGGATTTTCACAATTAAATATCATGTAGTCAACACAGTGAGAGAGTAGTCTAAAATAGAAACACAGATGTATAAAAAAATAGGTTTGGGAAGTAACTATCAGGAGACTCTAAAATTTATTAAAACTATCATTTTGTTGGTAATACACAAGATCCACACTCCTGTTTATTTTCCAACATGCATGTTGTCTGTTAAGCATTCCAAAAATTAACTAAGTAAAAATTATTTTTTATTTCACTATATCATAGGATAACAAAACTAGAAGGAAATGTAAGTAGAGTAACAATAGAGAGATTTGTGTATTCATTCAACCATACCATTCTAATGTTTACCTTATGCTAATTCTTCTAGTAACTGAAGATAAAATGATTATTCTATTTACTATTAGAGAGTTCAAAAGGTGGTGAGGGATTAAATACATTTTAATAAACTATTGTTACAAACTTTTAGTGAACCAAAAGATAAAACATGTGAGGAAGAAACAGAGTGAATCCCATTGATGGATTTTGTAAATGATGGGGAGTTGGTTACAGATTTAAAAAAAAAAGAACAATGTTAAAACTATCAACAAAAAAGATGGGCTGGTGAGTGCAGTGGATTGGTACCGTGTATGATCATTTGGAAGAAAACAGCACAAAGTCCCCTGTGCTAGAAGTATGAACATGAAATTGAGGCTACTGGGAAGTGGTAGAGACCTTAACAATGGGGTCTAGAGAAAGGTCTATAGTAATGAGACCATGTCCTTGATGGTGAAGGGAAGACTAAGACTTCAGTTCTTTATTCTTCTTTCTTCTTTGACTTCTCTCCAAGAGGTAAACACTTTGCTTCTCCGCACATTGACAACCATGATGTGCATGTGCTGCTTTGCCAAAACCTCATGGGCTGGCTGCTAGTGACCTGAGAAGTGCAATAGTATAAGCCAAACTGAATGCTTTCATTTTAGAACATTGTTACATCAGCTATGTGCTATAGGAATAGAAACCCGTTTATCGCAAGTACGTTTTGGAATTGGTACTGCGACAGGCAGGCAGGCAGTCTATGAATTTTAAAGCATCTTAGAAACAAATGAGTGTATGGTCCCATGATTTGCCTGTAGTAATCTTAATGTAATAAATAATAGTGTTGCTTTCCACTAACAAGACTGTTTAAGTGTCACCATTTTTAACTCTGTAAAATAAATTATGTACACAGAACATTTGGTCTTTCTTTGTGAGGCAAATGGAGCCATTGTAGAGCTTGTACCTTAGAATTGGCAAGATGGACTTACTGGTTTAGAAAATTTCCTAACAGGAAACAGAGCCCAGTCTGACAAGTGCCAAAGAGAGGCCTTTGATGGTGATAAGACTCTAGTTCTTTTTTTCTTCTTTTCTCTTTGACTTCTGGCCAAGAGGGATATAAAACTAACATATTACAGTGAACACTAAGACTAATCATATTTCCAGAGTGAATTAATATATGCATGCAAAAACACCCAGAAAGCATAGCAATTGAAGTTTTAAGTTACACAGAAGTATAGGTGAGGAAAATATAAGCAAATTCTTCGGCAAGTGATACTTCTGAATTCAACAATAGAGGCGAATAAGCTAAACACTCAGAATTTTAAAATATGGTCTTTGCACTATTGCATAGAAATGGGGAATAAAGTACAATGGATGCCCAAAATTAAATGAACACTTGAAGTCAATCCACACAACATAAAAAAATCAGCCATGAACTCATACACAATCATATTATTTATCTCTTGGTTTGCACAAGATAATTAGCAGCAATTGAGCTTGGATGGAACACAGATAATCAAATATTGTAAAAGTGTGTGTAGAAACAATACCAGGGGTAAATTTATATGCTTCTTAAAACACTGTCTATTTACTATTAAAAACATATTCTAAATGTCATCAAAATATTTGTTTGGCTTTGGCTTTCACCACCCAAGTTATGAAACAATATACGTGCTGCTTCTAAAATTCAGTAAATCTGTAGATCATGAATGCGGGTGTTTCCCTTCTATGAAATTGCTACACATTTGCCAGAGTAATGATTTTAAACATTCTTGAATGGATTTATTCTACGTTCAGTACAATTCCTGGGGCTTTGTAGTAACATACAGTCTTGTGTCCCACATTGCAAACTTGTATGCAATTCCTTACCGCCCTTCTCAGAATGAACCTGTGGTTGGAGCAGACTGAAGATTTGGGAAATGAATGTGAATGTGGAGAAGGTCCTCACAGGCAGAATTCTCAAGACAACTTTCTCAATGTCATCTGTCTACTGACTTGATCAAACAGGAGATTTTTACCTTTTTCTAGTCACACATTTGTTCATTATCCTCATAAATATAAAGCAGTGGGCCTCTGGAGATTAAGAAAAGACAGGATTATTCAAGGAAGTCTAACATTCCATTACAGAAAATTGGAGAAAATGAAGAAAGAAAATTGGGCTCAATCAGAAGAATCAGGCATTGAATTGGGTGGTGGGTGGTGATCCTTGGAGATAAAGAACGGTTAATTATCTGTCATGAATTTTGTTGAGTTGACCTTCCTTACATTGTCTTAACGTGTGCCTCCCTCTGTATTTTCAACTGTTAAATCTGAACTGACAAATGGTATGTGCTAGCAGGATTATCCTGCCTTGACCAGCAAGGTAAAGAGCTTGCCACATTGTAGGGACAGGCTGGGAAGTCAGGTTAAGTTAGATGTGCCACCAGAGAGTTTGATCAAGTAAAAGACCTACAGTTTTAAAGTATATTAGAAGAGCTCCTGTCATTACTGCACCTCTGGTGGATCCAAGAAAGTCCTGTAATACAATTTACCTGCATTTGAAATAGAAACCACATGTGACCTTGCCAATTTTTCTAGAAATAGAAACATCAGTCAATTGGGTTTTAGATCAAATCAAAGACAATAAAATATATATTAAGTATGGAACTATCTTTGATATGTCTGTCTATGCAGAAGAAATAAAAAGTGTTCAGGGTCAAAAGTCAATTTCTTGTTTCTAATTTTTGTATATCTTAAACCTGAGCTGGAGGAGAGAAGAGGCAACAGGAGTACTTGAATATATTCAAATCAAGTGGTAAGAAGAGTTTGAGGAACACATGTTGAGATAGTATTTCAGTTGATGGTTGTCGAAGATAACAATAACACTTCCATGTTGAAACAAGCAATGAGACATTACTGAATGGTGCTGCAGAATCACTTGTATGGATGTTGGTGATCAGGTGACACTTTATGAGAACAACTATCTATTATCATTGAAGGTGGGGAGGGATATGTCAGAGACAAAGTTGTTGCAGGTTTATGGAGACTTAATTGTGTGTGTGTGTGTGTGTGTGTGTGTGTGTGTGTGTGTGTGTGTGCATACAGTGTTCATGTGCAGAGGAGCAAGAGATACACCTGATGTCATTTCTCAGGTCCAGCTACATTTTTTTTTTTTTTGAGACAGGATTTCTCTCTTGTTTGGAATTTTCAGACTAAGGCTGGTCAGGATATAGGTCCTCAGCACTTGAGTTTTAACGTGTATGCCATGATGCCCAACTATTGCATTATATGGGTTTCATGGATCCCACTTAGGTTTTTTTTGACTCACAAGGCAAGCCAGGCCCCATGCTAACTCAGCAGTTTCCTTAAACTGAAAACAGTTTTTAACTTAGAAGAAAGCACGAGTGACCAAGGCATAGGAGGAACATCCCATACTGAGTGCCTGAAGAGAATGACCTGTGAAAGTAACTCTGTCTTGTGTGGTCTGACTTTTAGAAGCCAGCTCAAAGAAAATGAACAGTTAACAAATAGAGCATTTCAAATATGTTAACTTGAGTTCAGTCTAGAAAAATGAAACAAAATAGCTATGTGGACAAGAACATAAATATTCTGTGGCATTATAAGGAACGGTCTAGGGACTTCATAAAGCTGTGCTTAGCCAGAAATTACTTTCTAACACTAGAAATGTATCAATCGCATTAACGTTGGGGTATGAATTTAGAACCCTGATCACCCTCACTTGCCAGTGTTTCCAGGTCTTTCCCTAACCTTTGCATACCTCTTCAAGAAAATTAAAAAAAAAAAAAACAATCTCCAATTTGTTTTGCCATGAAGTCATTGGAGCATGGTCAAACTCTAAGTGGCCAGCCCCTCAAAGAAAAAGGAGTCCTTCCCCATCCCCACCAATGCCAGCAGACATCTATTATTGAGAGCTATTATTCAGTATTCTAGTACAGAACAAGTTTCAGGTAAGGAAAATGTAGATGCAGATGTGGTATTAAAGGCCTTTATTCCCAGCACCCAGGAGACAGATGCATGCAGATCTCTCTAAGTTATGTTCATTCAGTTCAGCTGAGGGTGGTGAGTCCCAAGAATCAGGTGGGAGTCAGTGAAGTGAGGAGAGTGCCCCTGAGTTCATTCCTGAGTTCATTCAGTTCATTCAGGACAGGCAGTTAAAGCCAACGAACAAAAAGAAGATAGAAGATTAGAACAAAAGGCCAGAGTGAGTTTGAGGCTAAGCAGCACAATTCAGTTAGAGGCTGAGAGAAGCCAGATTGAGTCAGTTTGGAGAAGAGTTGGAGCCAGAATAGATGAGTTGAACCAGCCACCCGGACTTCAGAAAGAACTAGAAAGGATGACTTTATTCAGCGGAAAGCCTCTGAGACAACAATTTCATCTGGCAAATTAAAGATGCATGTCTATGAACCTGTTTTGGAAATATGGCCTTAATGATGAAGGGAAAACAGGAAAGAGGTGGAAGGATTTTGGTAAAAACATTTTAAGAGATTATTGTGCTGCAACATCTTTAAATAATGAGGGAGAAGTCAGGGGGCACTATGTACAACACGTATGTGTACAATTCTTATTGGGAAATTATTGATAAGTATAATCCATGAACATCTCTTTTCTTATTTTCATTCTTTAGAAATAGTGGATTTTCTTATCACTGTTGAATTGACAATAAGTGGTCCCAGGCTTATGCATCACAGCTTTTTACTGTGCTGTCTTTCTCAGCTTTTCAATATAATGGTTTGTTGCTCTTGAGATAATAGTTTGAAAAATCATACAAGCTGTTGGGATATTTGCATAGTGATTATATGCTGAACAGCAGCTTGGATTTTCTATTTCCATCTGTTTCGACTTAGTAAGTGTAAAAAGTATTATTATTATCATTATTATCAGGATTGTAATTATCTGAATTCCAAATTAGGCGACAGGCAAACTGCATATAATCTGTAGGTTGATAAAATAATTTTTGCTGGAAATAAAATTTTGTTTTATATAATAAAGTCTTCTGAATTCAATTTCCTTCTCAATTTTAAAAGGGCAAGTTTATTCAAGTGTAAATAATATGCTCATGTCTGTGACTAATGAAACCATTTAAAAATAATAAATGAGTCTGCAAAGGTTCCAGCATGTATTCTTTTTAACACTTTGCCCTTCAGTCCCCTTGCACAATGAAGGTAACCCTGTCACTACTTATAATCACCATTTATTTCTAAGAATAGAAACACTTCACTGATCTCAAACCCCTCCTTTTCTTACAGAACTAGACTTGAGGATTCAAGTAAGAAGAGATTCTCAAAAGATTTAATAAATTCATGCAGTGGCTCTTGCCCATCTCCAGTGCCTTCTAGACTTCGGTGCCACCTAAACATTAGATACCAATCCTTCCTTACAGTGATTGCTTATTATTCATTTGATCCTAACAGGACTACAGAACAATTCCAGGCACGTTTCATTCTATGACTTTCATTTTCGTCAGATATATTTCTCTTGTGCATTGAGTGTGTCCGACCTCTAAGACATTCATAAAAAATTTAAATTTATGATATGATAGTATTTCCCTTTTTAAACAAGGAAAATTCCTGATCTCCTGAAAATACAACTAACTACATTGCTGATTACTGAAGTGCTGTTTTGAGATTAACAGTACAAAGTCTAACTGTACATTTAGGTTATGCTGTTGTTGAGACTGACTCAAGTACATATAATATTTAAGGCTCTTCACCCCATTCTCTAATTTTCTAGGTTCCTGTGCATTATGTTTGTAAACTAAAACCTAATTAATAATAATAATAATGATTACTATTATTATTATTATTATTAGAGACAGGATTATTATTATTTCAAGACAGGGTTTCTCTGTATATCCCTGGCTGTCCTGGAACTCACTCTGGAGACCAGTCTGGCCTCAAACTCAGAAATCTGCCTGCCTCTGCCTCCCAGAGTGCTGGGATTACAGGTGTGTGCCACCACCGCTCGGCTCATAATTATTATTTTGCTTAAAGTTTTAATAGGGCAGTAGTCTTGCCTATTTTATTCTGTATTTATTTCTATTGTTAAGTAGCTTTGTGTAGCTTAATTGTTAGCCAAGTCCAAAAGATAAATTGGTGTTTGTGAGGATTGATGTTTTTCATTGTGGAATAATTTGTGTAGGTTAGAAAGCTATTAGGGGAACGATATTTAGCAAATACTATTTTTACTTGTTTTACTTCAAAAAACACCAGAAAACATAGAATCTTCCCTTGTTCTTTGGGAATCTGAAATGTGTTATTGTTAGACACCATGCTTCCTTATATTGTAAATGGGCATGCTTTAATTTTTTCATATAATCCATTTTAACAATTCTTAAAACTGGTACACATGGGAACTTTCCATCAACAATTTAATGTGACTCAACATCAAGTCAAGTTTGTAAACCAGGTTGTTTTGCTCCCTGATCATATAACAATAAATGAAAGTTTGTGTTATAAATAGTGATCTGCTTGCAATCAACAGCTAATTTTTGTAAAAGCTTTATTTATGGAGAAAATATAGAAACTCAAAATTCTTTTATAAATAACAATAGTGCTTGATACTTTGATGTAATGAAGAAGAATTTCAGATGAATAGATCATACTCGTATATGGATGCCAAAGAGGGACAAACAGAATCTTTAGCTTCTAAAATGCCATTTTCATCAAAGTTAAATAAATAGCAGGAAAGTTTTTTAACTGTTCATTATTCATTTGATGCTGCATAATTATCAAAGGGCACAGGTTAAATTAATTACCTCAGTGAATATGTCAAAATTGAACTTTCAGCCCCTTAAAAAAATGTGCTTGAACAAGACAGATAAAGGTTATTTTCTTCATTTGAAATTGTCACCACAAAGGTGACAAGGGACAGAATCTGCAAACACAGATAGCAACTCTCTTCAAGAAGCAACATTTGTTAGAAGAGGGTGCCTCTAAACAACTGTCAATCACATTGTTGCATAATTTGGAATACACTTGGTGCGGAATAGCGAATTGAAAGGTCAGAAGAAGAGTAACATATTTTTGCATAACATAGCATGAAGTAATAGTTCAACTAAATTTGCAAGGTGTGCTTAAATTTGAAACTTTCACATTTGTGAAGTGTATGCTGTTAAAACATGTAAGAATTTACCCTGGAATACATGGAAGAGTCTAGCTTCTCAATTGAATACTTTCATCTTTTAGGAGCATAACAAAAAAGCATAGAAATATGTAAATTTACACTAAGTGTAATGTAAAGATTATAAATTTGATGTTAAGAGTAAGACTTTTGCAATCATGAACACTTTACTGGTAAAACTGACATTCAACTATACTTGAGTTTTGAAAACTACATGTTCAATCAAGTTTTGAGTTAGATGGGTTTTCTACTAAATCTTCTACTTCAGGAATTAAATACTGCTTTTTTTTTGAAAAAAAGGAGTGATTATAAAACTGCTTTTTTATTATGTTAAAAATTATGTAACATAAAATTAATGCATTATAATGGGAAAAATAACATATTTCTGAAGTATAATGTATCAATTGTGGTGATTTTGTTGGTATACAAGTTTTAGGTCTGTCACAAAATAGAAAGAGTTCATTAAAAAATAAACATTCAATATATATTTGTGATAATTTAATCTTTTTTTATAGTCCAGTCAGTATCCCCCTCCTGGTCTATCCTCTGATGGTTCCTCCTCCCATTTCTACTCCCCACACCCTGTTTTAATGATTACCTCTATAAAGGATAGCATTTACTATATGCTTTCCAGGAAAAATAAAAAAATAATAATTTTTTTTTCAAAAATTAATAAATTTTTTTTCAAAAATTCTCATACAGAATATTTGTAAAAAAATTTGTAATTAGAACAAGAGATCCTCTAATTTTCAAGCCCAATAGGCACCACTAGCCTGAATCCTGTGCCAGTGGATTCACATAATTGGGTATTTCATATTTTAAATGACATTTGTTTGGTTTCTACTGTGTCATGTTTTGTTAGCACATTCAGCAAAATATCAGGGCTCTCTAGAAAGCACCAGAGACTAGGGAGGTGAGAAACTCTCTGGAATCAAATAGAGAACCATTAGATTAAATGCCCAACAGCGGGAAGAGGGAATTGGTAGAGTCCACCTCCAGTAGAAAAACAGGACATCAAATGGAGGGATGGTTTGCCATCCCACGGTCAAAAATTCTGACCCAGAATTGTTCCTGTCTAAAAGAACTGCAGGGACAAATAATGAAGAGACTGAATGTAAGGAGGTCCAATGACCAGCCCAAATTCAGATCCATCTCAAGGGGAGACTCCAAGGCCTGACACAATTACTGATGCTATGGTGTGCTTACAGACAGGAGCCGAGCATGGCTGCCCTCCAAGAGACACAACAAGACACTGGCTTAGACAGATGTAGACACTTACACCCAACTAATGAACTAAAGTCAGGGATCCCTGTTGTTGAATTAGGGAAAGGATGGAAGAAGCTAAGGAGGAGGGTGACCCCGTAGGAGGACCAGCAGTCTCAACTCACCTGGACCCCTCAGATGTTTCAGACACTGAGTGACCAACCAGGCAGCGTACACTAGTTGGTCTGAGTTCCCTGACACATATATAGAAGTGGACTGGCTGGTCTAGGTTCAGGGAGAGGAGAGGCACCTAACCTGCAAGGCACCTAGGCCTGCCTTGAGGCCTCAAGGTGGGGGGAGGCCTTTAAGGATGGGGGTGGCATGGGAACATCCTTTTGGAGACTGGGGTTGGTGGAGGGGTAAAGGAATGGGATGTGGAACTATCAGAGAGTAGACTGGAAAGGGGGATAATGACTGGACTGTAAAAGAAGATTAAAGATATTTTTTTAAAAAAAAATAGGACTATACATAGCACTAAGTGCCCTCATAGAAGCAGCTCATCAGTACACTTGTAAGTTCTAGAAAAAGAAAGAAGCAAGTGCAGTAGAGGACAAGATAGAGTCAAACTCGGGGCTAAAATAAACCAATTAGAAGGAAAGAGTATTATACAAAGTATCAACAAAACCAATAGCTGGTTGTTTAAGAAAAGTCAACAAGATAGATGAACCTTTGGCCAAACTAACTAACAGGAACAGAGAAAGTCTCCAAATTAACAAAATCAGTAATGATAATGTAGTCATAACATTAGAAAAATTAGAAATTCAAAAAGTCATCAGAACCTACTACAAAAGCCTATAATGAAAAAAAATAGAAAACCTAGATGAAATGGATGATTGTCTATACAGATACAACATATCAAAGTTATATCAAGAGCAGGTAAACTATCTAAGCCCCATAACCACTAAGGAAATAGAATTCTGTCATTAAAACTCTCCTAAACCAAAAAGCCCAGGCCTAGATAGTTTTAGTGCAGATTTCTAGCAGACCTTGATGCTCCGCAAACTATTCCACAAAATAAAAACAGAAGGAACACTCTCTAATTTACTCTATGAAGCCACAACTACAATGATTCATAATCAGTGGAAAAAAGAAAGCATCTTCAATAAACAGTACTGTTTGTTCTAATTGTCTGACTGTATGTAGACAAATGGAAATAGATTCATATTTATCACATTGTATGAAGCATGAGTCCAAGTAGATCAAGGATCTCAACATAAAACTAGATACACTGAAGCTAATAGAAGAGAAGGTGGTAAAAAGCCTCGAACTCTTTGTTACAAGGGGAAATTACCTGAACAGAACAGCAATGACTCAGGCTCTAAGATCATCAATTAACAAATGGGACCTCATGAAGCTCTAAAGCTTCTGTAAGACAAAGACAACATTAATAGGACAAATCTGCATTCTACAGATTGGAAAAGTCTTTACTAACCGTACATTCAATAGAGGGCTAATACCCAAAATAAACAAAGACCTCAAGAATTTAATCTCCTGGTAGCCTTATTTGTGATAGCCAGAAGCAGGAAATAAACCAGATGTCCCACAAAGGAACATTGGATACAGAAAATGTGGTTCATTTATACAATGGAATACAACTCAGCTATTAAGAATGAGGACATCATGAGTTTTGCAGGCACATGGATAGAACTAGAAAATATCTGCTTATCAGTGAGTGCATACTATGTGTGTTCTTTTGTGATTGGGCCCAAGAAGAAGGAGGGAGAGTCCCCTGGTCCTGGAAAGGCTCAATGCAGTAGTGTAGGGGAATACCAGGACAGGGAAGTGGGAAGGGGTTGATTGGGGAACCAGGGTAGGGAAGAGGGCTTGTGGGACTTTCAGAGAGGGGAGATCCAGGATTGGGGAAATCATTTGAAATGTAAATAAAAATATATCTAATAAAAAATACAAAACAGAGAACTAGAAAATATTATCGTGAGGGAGGTAACTCAGACCTAAAAGGACATGCATGCTATGTACTCATTAATAACTGAATATTACCCAAAAACAAAGTGCCCGGGACAAAATCCACAGGACTCAAGAACATTATCAACCTGAGGACCCAAACAGGAGCCTAGAAAGCCTCCCTCTGTGAGGCCCAACAAGCCACTGAAAGAGTCAGATGCACCCCTGTGGTTGAATTGGGGAAAAAATGGAAGGAGCTGAAGAGGGTGGCCCCATGGGAAGACCAGCAGTCTCATCTGACCAGGACTCTGAGATCTCTCAGTCAGAGTCACCAACCAGACAGCATACACTAGCTGGTAGAAGGCCCCTTACACATATACAGCAGAGCACTGCCTGGTCTGGCTTCAGTGAGAGGAGAGGCACCTAATATACACACACGTATATATGTGTGCATATATGTGAGGATTTTTAGAGATATGCATACCAACATATATACATATATACATACAAACATATATGCATACATACATACATACATGTATATAACCTCAAAAGTTTATCAACTCGAAATGGGGGAGGGGTACATGTGTGCTTTGGAGGAGAATACCGGGGCTAGAAGGGGCAAGAGACAGGAAATTGCTGAGATTCAACCAAAATCATTTAAAATATCTTACTTTATTTTGAAAACACTATCAGATAAAAATATTGACAACTTTCTTTCAATGTTCTTTTTATGCTGGTTAATATAATTTTCTTCTTTCTGGGAAAAATAACTTTAGCATGCATATTTTGATAAGTATGGTTAACTATTTGTAATACTATAGTCAATGTATTAACTTAATGTAATACTTTGCTTAAATTCCTTTGATTTTTTTAAAATAAATTATGAAATGTCTCAGTGTTGTCAATATATTTCTTTAATATGTCATTTAGCTCAAATTATATATGTTCAGTAACATTAGTTTTCTATAACTCATAAAAACCATTTTATTGTTAACCTTAAGAAATATAATAACAGTTTTTTAAAAAGAATATAAAGTAGCAATTATTTTATTGTGTCATTTGTTTGTTTATTTATTTATTTATTTGGTTTTTCAAGACAGGGTTTTTCTGTGTAGTCCTGGCTGTGCTGGAACTCACTTTGTAGATAAGGCTAGCCTCATACTTAGAAATCCACCTGCCTCTGCCTCCCAAGTCCTGGGATTACAGGCATGGACCACCATGCCCGGCTATTTGCTTATTTCTTATTGAAAATAGATTCTTCTCCCATACAAAACATCCAGACTACAGTTTTCCAATCTAATACTCGTCCCAGCTCCTTCTATTTCTCCTCTATCCCAGATTTATGACCCCTTCCTGTCTGTTCATGTAGAAGCAGGTCTCTAAGAAGTAACAACCAAATCCAGCAAAGCAAATACTATTAGATAAGGCAAAACCCACATTTGAGGCTGGACAAGGAAACCCCATAGATGGAACAGATTCCTTAAGGCAGGCAAAATAATTAGAGTCATGCTCACTCCCTCTATTGGAAGTCCTATAAAAACACCAAGGTATTATTCATAATATATTCACAGAGGACCCATGCGGAACCATGCAGGCTCACTGTTTACTGCTGCAGTCTCTGTGAGGTCCTTTGACCAATGTTGAATTATTTCAGTGGGCAAAAGTATCTGGTGTCCATATCTTATTACCAAAGAGGCTTCCTCTGGTATCTGATGGGAGGTGTTGTAGATAGACACAGCCAGACATTATGTGGAAAAAGAGTTTAAAGAACGGGTCTCCTCAAAGCTCAGGGAACCTCAAGGAAGAAGAGGAGAAAATTTAGAAGTCTGAGTAGATTAGGAAAAAAAAACCCAGCAATTATTTTAAACATCAGTAATATTTTAAAAGTCATGTATGTCTAAATGAGATTTTTATAGAAATTATTTTAAAATCAAATGAACTAAAAATTAGAATTTATACTTAGGCAATATTAGAGTTGCAGTTCCATAAGACAATGATTTATATAAAAGAGGAAGGGATTATCAATATGTTATCAATTATAATCAATTTAAAAAAATTATCTTAAATCTTGATGAGAAATCTTACAATTTAGTAAGGAACAAGACTTAAGCTATGGTATATGTGTTGAAGATATACATATAACAAGAATAAACATTGTTTTTAATGCTTAATAAGAATATTTACTCAAGGTAGCTGTTGCTGACTTTGGCTTAGAATACTGGGAAAATGTCCTTTGGATGGTTTTGTCTCTCTAGCCATATTATGTTACAATGAAAAACCATGTCCTGTTTATTTTTCTTGCTTGAAAACTTTCTGGAGAATATGATGATTATTTGCATATGTGAATCATTCCATACCTATACATAACAGCACTATAATGAGAATCACCCTTGGGATAAGGAATGTATGGCCTCATGTGCTGTTGCCATCCATTTTAATTCAGGGATTAGTTTACAGTCAAGACTTGTCTTATTTTATTGTAGGAAAGACTTGCTATCAAAATATTCAAAATCTGACAAAAATCATGGAAGTTCATGATTGATCCTATTTATAGGAGCCATTATCATCCAGTAGGTTGTTTTGAGATGATTCCTGTACATATGAGATATAAAGGCATATTACTACAAAAGAGAAGGAAACTGTTTTTCACACTAACATCACCTTAAATCTCTAAGGGCTGTCTCAGTGTTCTGTTGATATGGAGGTAACATCATGACCACAGTAATTATTACAAAAGAAAACATTTAATTCGGATTTGTTTGCAGTTTCAGAGACTTAGTTTATTATCATCTTGATCAGAAGCATGGGAGCATGCAGGTAGACATATTTGGATCCACAGAGAATAGGAAAGGAGAGACACTGAGACTGGCTTGGACTTTTGAAATCCTAAAGGACAAACCTCAGTGACATATTTCCAACAAAACCAAATCTCCTACTTCCTTTCAAGTAGTGGCCCTTCCCTAAGACCAAAGATTAAAATATATGAGTTTGTGGGAGATATTTTTACTCAAGCCACCACAAAGGCTATGTAGAAGGTATTCAGTTGATGCTACCCACACACTCAATTGCAGTAGACAGATTCTGGTCTGAGGGAATCCCTAATTTCTACTAATCTTCCTGAAACTCTACCATTTGGAAAACACTGCCTCACTTATCATGGTCAGAAAGCACATCAAACTTCACGGAGGTATAAAACCTCTGTCCTCCCAAACTGTCTGTTATAAAACAATAAAGAATATAGTAATAATATTTTAATGTATTTGCATTAAAACAGATAAAAGAATAAGAGACTCATGAAGAATTATTTGTTTCTTTTCAATCTTTGCTCCTTAGAAGGAATGAATATCTCAGCAGACTTTGGGATTTTAGTCAAGGTTTATAAGACCCTGAAGGCTTCTCAAAATCATGTGTGGCAATTGGAAAGAGCAGTATAAAGTTGGCACTGTTGATCACAGAACACAGAGGTAGAGATGATCTGAGGATACCCTTCCAGAACCCATTTCTCATTTGCACATCTGCTGCATACATAATAAATTATACATCTTGTGAATCTGAGTTGTGACAGAACATTCTCACCTATTGATATTGGCAGCTATATTTACCTTCTCTTCCCTCTCAAGTTCTTTTCCTCTGGATAACTTTGTACCCAAAAATAATACCTTAGGAATGGCATTGAAAAGACAGGGATGTGATGGAAGTGTAATGATTCTTGTTGTTTTCCATGAACTCTGTTGCCTTTGAATGTTATGAAGAATGACAGTTAAAGCAGAAAGTTACATTGGGGATTTTCTATAGCTAGCCTAGTTTTTTTGATAAATATTTACTCATTTAAAAGGAGGTTGAACATACACAGTTGAACACAGTAATACATAAGCATTATATGACTAGCAGACGTTAAAGGTCTAGGCTTCATGCTAAATCAAATCGCGTTAGCTCGGTAAATATAATTTAAGTGCACGAATCTGTTACTGTGAAAAACAGTATGGTAGAATAGCAGATATCAAGTCTCCAAAGGTCTGTGGGAATATTTCCCATCTAAAGCTGTATTGCATCTAAATGGGAAAGTCAGTATAAAATCGGCAAAACCAGAACGGGGAACTGGGAAGGGGAGGGAGGGAGGACAGGGGAAGAGAAGGGGGCTTACGGGACTTTCGGGGAGTGGGGGGCTAGAAAAGGGGAAATCATTTGAAATGTAAATAAATTATACCGAATAAAAAAAATTAAAAAAATCAATAAAGGAAGATCTGATACTGTGGTTAACTTTATAAAGTAACAATAAATGACTTTTCTTTCTGAAAGCCTTACGGAAAGCTCCGTGTCTTGTTAAAAATGATATTTAATAAGGAAGCCTATACAATGAAAATCAATGTGTCAATTTTGTTGAGTTTCTTAAACTGAAATACTGAGAAAGTACTTGATCTGATCTGCTGCGTGGACTTTCTCCTTTGCATGGGCATTTCTGTTTGAACAGCCAACTCTGCTTTTCACTCCACTTAGTTCCACACTGGGGAATTTTTTGCCTGGAATCTTTTGATAACACTGGTGAACACTTCACAAGTGAATTTGACCTTAGCATTTCAATTTATATTTTTGACAAATAGTATATCAAGCATTATCAGAACCTTATCAAGTTATCATGTCATGTTCCTCAGTTAATTTCATAAAACTTCTGTTTCTTTGCCCCAAATTATTTCATAACAGGGTTTCTAAATCTTTCCCTGCTCAAGACCATTTTCACATCTTGAGATATATTGATTACCTGAACACTATTAAGACACATAACAGTTTATTTGTAAGCATTCATTTAATGTCATGGTAGGTTATCAGGAATTGCACTCAGATAGGCCTCAACCAAGACAATACTTTTATGAACTTCCTTCATTTTCTCATTTGTAGATGAGGAAACCTAACCTATCAGACAGACAACATTACTTCACAGTGCCAAAAATCCAGATCAGGATTGTTTATTCAAATGCATTTACCTTCTATTATATTATCATTCAGCACTTCCAAAAATTACATGCAGTTAGAAAATATCAGCCACAACACAATTTTTAGTACAGTTTGGGAATTTATTCCTCTGAATAACATATTTATGATTATGTAAAAAGGTTTCGCTAACAGCTCTCAAATAAATGGTAAACATCATGTGAGGGAATTGAAGAAGAGTTTACTTCATAAAAGGCCTATGTGTGCATGCATGTTTATGTGTTTTATATATAAAAGCTCAAACAGACACAACATTTGCATGTAGTCTATTGAGTATGCATGCATGCAGTCTGGTATTATGTGTCTATACAATATTTATGACTAGTTGAGAATATAAAATTACATCCATTTGTATACATGCTGTACTCAAAGAAGCTAGCTGACAAGATAAATGAACAGTAATCAAATATGTCATTCAAATAAAAAGACAAAGAAAGATTTCCATTTGGTTCCAGTAGTCTTCTGTCAGTTTGAAAGCAGAGGCATAGAAACAGTTGTGGTTTGGGAATAAAAAGATAAATGTATAAAATATTTAGACAAAATTCTGTAATGTTATTCCAAATAGAGTTAGGTTCAAAGATTCAAGATAATTCTTTACCTGGAGGAAGTATCTTCCCATTAGCTAAGAAAAATTCTGAAAATGTCCCTTTATAAATTTTATTATGCATGACTGTATACATCTGCAAGATAACAACTGAATTTTTATTAAATGTTTCTTTAAATTGTATATGTGCTTAAGAATCATTCAAGTAACATAAATATGTTTCTCCCCTATTGTCACAATAAACCACCTCAGACCGTGAGGTGTTTTGATTCTCAAGATTTATTTTCTCTCATTTGTATGGTATCTGTCTATTTTCATCTTAGAAAGTATTTTGTAACAACAGATATGGGCAAACAGAGGTTGAATAACGTTGTGAGGCTATTGAGCTATATGTAGAATCTACAAACTGACAAATTGTTAAGTCATGTTAGATTTCTTCTATGGCTTTGATTTGGAAATCAGAAATAAGACCATCACCTTGACAGCCAGCTCACCAAATTGTTCCTAAGCAGTATGTTACAAAGAGTATGATTATTATGATGGACAGAGATTATCAAAGCAGAGAGCTGAAGAATAAGGGTGTTACACTGGGCTTCGTATAATATGAAGTTAAATGCATTATTATGCCTCCTTTTCCCTTACAACATCTGAAGCTTTCCATAGCTTTTCAAATAACACATGTTGTGTATGTGATAGTTATAAATGTCATTTTCATTTCTAATTATTCAATGAATATGCTGAACACACTCTTATTTACTCTTCTCTATATTATACATATTGAATTGACTGAATTGAGATTTATACTTATTCTTTTCAAAGCAAAAGTCAATCCATCATTTACCATATTGATTTTTATATCACCTGTAATTACTCAACTATATTGATTGTATATCACCTATAAAATTTTTAGCATAAAAGGTATGTGAGGAAGAAATGGTATATAGAGAGTGGGAGAAAAAGAAAGGTTTTAAAAATTAAAATAGAAGTTAAAACTTGTCTTTAAAGTATTGAAAATAGCATGTAAAATGGTTTTAAAAATTGAAAAATTCCATATGGATTTTACTGCATATGTCACAGGTAAAAATTCGTAGGGCTATGCTAATATTTTTTAATCTCAAAACAGCTTTCCTAAACTACTTCATGTTTCAGATATTATTGCATGAAACATAACACTCACTGTGCATTATATAGAATCTAAGTTGTTCTTTTCTTTTGCACTTTCCTTTTTTTCTTTCTGTTAATAACAAGCCGGTTCCCAAGGTACTTAGAAAATTTCTAAACCTTGTGTTAAAATATCTGATTTATATTTAGTTTGATTGTATGTTACCTTGCACATGGATGCTACCAACAGTCTACTCTGCAGGTCACTTTGCCTGCAGTTGTGTTGTATGTTAGTGCTTGTCTTTCATCTCTCCAGCTGTCTTTCCTAGCATGGAAAAAATTGTATTATCCTAGTCTAGGAATTCCAGTGAAATACCATCAGAGAGACATAAATGTTTACAACATTGTGTTATGATTAAAAAATACTTCAGTGTTAAATGTATTCAGTCAAATTATGAGGTAGCAATTCAGAAACTATCATGTATTTCTTAACTGCTTATTACATAGTCTGGAGGACTCAATTAATAAAAATTCTATACACAAAGGGCATATATGATTCTGTATTTTTAGAGAAAGAGTCATCAAAATAGAATTCCCATTAAATCCAGAACACACAAGTTTTATTGAGGATTTTTACAACTTCTAAAATAACAATTTTAAAACTAAAACAAAATAACCTGTTCTTCACTAATGGTCTCAGTTTAGAAAAAACAAGACAATTCACAGCATACTCAGGTATGAAGCAGGGAAAATGAAGTAAATATTTTATTTTTTCCTCACCTTAGAGTTTCTACATAACATCATGACTTCAGGTTATTCTTTATTTTAATTGTTGTTTCGATCTATGTTTATTTCTATCTATGATGCTACAGGAAGAGTTTATGCTTCCTTTTCTATTGATGGAGAACCAATTTGCAAATTAATCTTTCAGTTTTCATTAAAACTGTTGACATTTTTCATTGCTAAGTTGGAATAAATAGTTAAAAGGAAGAAGTAGAGTAAAAGAGGGAAAAGAAAGAAAGATGCAAGAAAGGAAAGATGGAAGGAAGGAAGAAAAGATGGATGGAAGGAAGGAGAGGGGAGAAGGAAAAATGAAAGGAAGTAAGGACTGATGGAAAGAAGTAAGGAATGATTGGAGGAAACATAAGATTTGTTTTTATTAAACTCTTCTAGTTAAAAACTGAGCCCAAGTCTTTCTTACCTCTCTACACCTAGCCTCTTCCCCAGTCCCTCACCACAGAGAGGACCCATTGCCTTGTTCCTTGTGTTTCTACTTCTCTGTTCAGTATTTTTGAATGTCTTTCTCTTCTCAGCCTGAAGATCGTCTGTAAAATTCTACATTTTTGGCACTTATTTAAGTTAAAGGAAAAAAATATTTTAATTATGAACCTTTTCATATAAGCCAAGTAATGATATTAAAAAAGGGAAAAATGCAGTAGCTTTTTAAAACTCCTTTTTGGCTTTTGTCTCTGTATGCTAAAGTTCAATTTGAAGAAATTTGTAGCTCTTTGATTTAGAACTTAAAATTGCAGGTGTGTGGGTGCATCTGTGTGTGTGAGTGTGTGAGTGTGTGTTCTAAGGTTGTTTGAGGAAAAATACTGCTTGGACCTATTAAATCATAATGAAAGGCATAAGTGTGTACATGTCCTGCTCAACAAGATACACTTTCTCATACACAGCCTGCTACACAGTCCCTGATGAAGAAGTACCTCACACATTACAGCTGATAAATGCTTTCAGCAAAGCAGATGAATAGAACATTAATTAAAAAACGAGTAGCCTTGCTATGTAAAACTGACACATGGGCTGAGATAAAGAATCAGAAATGAACACATTTCACAATAGCTTCAAATTATACTAAATATCTTAGGGTAAATTTATCTCAGTAAGTGAAAGACTTGTATTTTAAAAATTTTAAGACATCAAAGAATGAAATTAAGAAGTCAGAAGATGGAAAGATCTCCCACACTCATGAATCAGTAGAATTAATGTAGTCAAAATGGCCATCCTACCAAAAGCAATCACCAGATTCAGTGCAATCCCCATCAAAATTTGAAACGATTTTTCACAGTTTCTGAAAAAACATTTTTCAGCTTCACGCTGAAAAAAAAAAAAGAAAAAGAAAAAGAAACAAAAAATCAAATATAAGCTCAGGGTAGCTGAAACAATTCTGAAAAATAAAAGACGTCCTGGAAGTATCTCCATCCCCAATTTAAAATTGTACTAATGAGCTTTAGGAATAAAACCAGCATGATATTAAAACAAAAACACACATGTAAATCAATTGAATCAAATAAAAGTTCCAGACAGAAACCTACACATGGATGGACAACATGAGTTTTGATAAATAAACCAGAAATTTACCCTTGTGAAGACACTATAGTTAAGAAATGGTGTTGGTCAAACTGAATGCCTGAATGTGGAGGAATTCAAAGAGATGCACACTTAGCACTATCCATAAATCTCAGCTCCAAATGTATCAAATACCTCAACCTCCAACCCGATACATGGAAGCTGAAGTGACGAATAGCATTGACCTCACTTGCACAGGTAAACTTACTGAAGAGAACACATGCACCAATATCAACACTTCAACACTGTGATATCATGAAAATGTTTACATGGCAAAACACACCAATATAGTAGTAAAAATTAATGTTTGAGAATTGCTTAGCACTGTTTCTTAGACTGCCATGCATATTCTAAAATTAGTAGCTTTTATAAATGTTACTATAATTAAATCATAGTCTTATTTTAAACAATTTATTATATGATGATAGGTTTAATACATTTGTCTTAAATGAAATTCTTAGACCAATATAATGTGCTGATTTCTTCTTATTTTTCATTAAAAAATATATATTTGAGATCATTTGAAAATACAATTGGCTAGACATACTCTCATTATAAAACTTAGTTGTAATCCTGTCAGATTTTTTCTTTTTTTCTTTTTCTGTTTGTTAGCAATTTATTTTTTTTTAATATTTTTTATTCAATATATTCTGTTCCTCTTGTACATCATTTGATGTGTGGATTATGTTTTGGGTATATTTCTAGGCTAATATCCACTTATTAGTGAGTGCATACCATGATTAATCTGATCCTGTCAGATTTTTAACATGATAAACATTATTGACCATGCACTGGTTGGATCATCAAAAGATCTAGAGTCTATTTTAAATGTTGCCTTCTCTGCAAATGTTTCTTGGAGTAGTTAACCTTTTTTGGGATTCTTTACTATTGTAAAACACTATCTCAATCTCAGAAAATTGTGGATTGATTTTCACAGACTTCCAGGATACACATCAGACAACCCTCTACCCTTTCATTATTTTCACCGCAATGGCAATAGTAATGTTTTGTAGGTATCGTGAAAGGAAAGACCCAGCCATATGCAATCAGGAACTTGGTCATAAAACTAATTTGTCAGTCTTATTCAGATTTCACCAGCCTAAAAAGCAAATGCTTTTTTATCACTAATTTCAACAGCTAAAAATCAGAAAAAATTCCCTTAGATGTCCCTCACAGACAAATGGATAAAGAGTATATAATATATTTGCAAATGTTACTCAGCTGTTTAGAAAAAGAGAAAAAGTGAATCATAAAATTCACAGATAAATGGAAAAATCATTCTTTATGAATAGCTGAGACCCAGAAGGAGAAATATTCTATATATCTACATTTTTATGATTATTGACAATAATCAAGCTAGAATCAATAAAGCCATATATCCTAGATATAGAGTAAGTGACTAGAGGGCAAAGATAGATTTCCCTAGAAAATAAATGTAGAATACATAGTTATGGAGGGAGAAGGGGGAACTAGAAAGGTAGGATCCAATAGGGATGGAAAAAGTACAGAGAAAAGGGACTACTAGGGATTGTTAAAGATCATTTGAGGATTTATATGAAAACCTAATAGAGTAGAAAGCTTCAAAATACATACATTATGAAGATGATCTGAATGGAGTTGTCGAATAATGGGTGCAAGAGGTCCATCTGTCCACCACTTTCCACAAAATGTATTTTCCAGTACTGGAGAAAATAATGTGTTACATCTAATATATTAATTGACCAAACTGGTTTCATTGGTCCCCCCAGACACCCGGGATAAAGTTAAGTCTATAGGTTTCTGTTCACAAACTGATATTACGGACCCATTGTTGAAGAAAACATTTAACAAATCTTAGAACACAGAAATGTTGCACTGGTCCCTACATAGAACTTTCATGTCTTAGGCGAGTGTTCTTGGTATTGGAAGGCACGCTTCAGGCTACTGAAGGAAACACACAGCAACGACTGAAGTACAAAACTTAGATCTACAATGGAGTCCTGACTCAAGGTGTGTTAGGACAGTGGTGTCACAGAGCAAGTGGAGATAAGCAATCAATATCTGATTTGATATAAGGACAATTCTGTGAGATGGAATCCATACATCACCCTGTGTAGTTGACCAAGAATTCAAGATTAAAAAGCTCTGACACCTAGAAACACTTCTGTTCAAAACAAAAACAAACAAACAAAAAATCATAAAACAGTAGCATGACTTCTAATGGTTTTTGCTGTCTTCAGAGATCATTGTTTTACTCAGCCATCATCAAAAATGCTTCCTCCTCCACCAGATGGGAACAAGTACAGAGACCCAGAGCTAGAAAATATGCAATAGTGAGAGACTTTGGAATACACAGTCCTAAATTTGCTGTTTCTACCTAATCATTCTCCCACGCCCAGGGAACCTGATATTAAGAGGAGGTGCAGGAGTGAAAGAGACAGAGGGAGTGAAGAACACCAAGGAAGCAAGGCCCTATATATCAACAGGATTGACATACATATGAACTCACATACGCTAATTCAATATGCCCAGAGCCTAGGCATCTGCACAAGACGGGGTCTTAGAGCTTAAAGATGAATTGGGCACATGCACTTGTCCCTAACTCAGAAGAGAACTCCAGTAAATAACAATTTGCACATGAAAACTTAGTCTTCTTATGGGAGTCTTAGAGGGGAGAGAAACTGGTATTAAGCCCAGGTTACCTCTTTTTTTCACCCAGTTGGTCCTTTGAGTATTGGCTTCCAATTTTGTGTTTTTATGGGATTCCTGTGACTATATATGTTTCTTGGGCATTTTTTGGGCTCTTTCTTCCTGTATGTTTATTTGTTTTGCCCTATTCTGATGTGTTAGTTTTTGTTTTATCTTACTATACTTTGTTTTAGTTTTATTCCTTAGAAGACTGTTATTTTTCTAATAGAGATGGGAGGGTATGGATCTTAATGGGAGAAAGGTGGATGTGGGGCTTAGTTAGGATATTATAATGTGAGGAAAAATCGGGGGAAAAGGCAAAAGAAGAGAAAATAGGCTTTTTTTTTAAGTCATGCTACTACCTGAAAACAGTCCTCTTGCTTACACACACTCTCAGTTCTCTCTTACCCTACCATTGGTTCAGGAATTCTCTCTCAAGCTAATACTTATGTGAATCCCCAGCACAATAAATGAATATAAGATCTTTTTTAAAAATTTTATTCGATATATTTTTAATTTACATTTCAAATGATTTCTAAGATCTTAAATCATTCTTGGTCCTTAACTGTGAAATCTAAGTCATAGTTAAAGAAAGAAAGATTTTATATGCTCCTACAGAATGGAGATGAAAATCTTTTACATGCCATCAAGAAGCAGAATGGCACTAAGTCCTTTAATGGGTCTTTCAACAATTGAGGAGCCATGGAATCCACATTGCAGAGACTTTCAAACCCTAGAATTTCACAGTCAACCTGTCTATTAGATGAATAGAGTTCTTTCCCGAAAGGGAATGGTTTTGGAAGTGGTAAAGGCTGTATCCCAGGGCATAGGAACAAAAAGCAGCAAGGAGATAAGGAGAAGTCCTAAGAAATTAAGGAGCAGAACGAGAGAGTGAAGAGACACCCTGTGGTGCCTGCAGAAGACTCAGGGTAGGGCCATTGTGACAAACTTCCTAGAATTAGCATTGGTAATCTGCTTGATGTGAAAGCAGGTGAAAACAACAGCAGTACTTTCCATCAGATTTTTTTTTACATTTCTTTTTTTTAATATTTTTATTTTCTATATTATTTGTTTACATTCCAAATGATTTCCCCTTTCCCGGATCCCCCCTCCCCATATGTCCCATAAACCTTCTTCTCTCCATCCCTTCTCCAGTCACCTCCCTCCTTTTTCTCTGTCCTTATATTCTTTTCCAATGCTAAATCAATCCTTTCCAGGA
Source organism: Apodemus sylvaticus (assembly GCF_947179515.1). Classification (NCBI taxonomy): domain Eukaryota; kingdom Metazoa; phylum Chordata; class Mammalia; order Rodentia; family Muridae; genus Apodemus; species Apodemus sylvaticus. Next base: position 55,908,778 of record NC_067489.1, read on the forward strand.
TCAGGACCCTCTCCATACTTCTTCATGGGAGTCATTTGTTATGCAATTTGTGCCTTGGGTATTCAGGGTTTCTGGGCTAATTAATATCCACTTATCAGAGATTGCATTCCATGTGTATTCTTTTGTGATTTGGTTACCTCACTTAGGATGATATTTTCCAGATCAAACCATTTGCCTAAAAATTTTGTGAATTCATTGTTTCTAATTGCTGAGTAGTATTTTATGGACAAATAGTGATGTAATCTTCCCTCAGAGCTTTGTTGAAGAAAATCATAGTCCTATAATTGGATATAGTTCCCTTATGGACACATGTTGAAAGTAAGCTTTCCTTTGGGTACTATCCTTCAGCATCAGTCATTCAGAGAATCTGAGTTTGAACCAGCAATCCTATTTAGTGGTTGTTAACTTCAGCTCAAAGGGAATCCAAAGCCCTCCTTTCCCTCCACAGGCAACTGTATTTATAGCACATTAACACCCCACACCAAGCATACATAAAGACATACACATAATTTAAAAAGATAAAAACAAGTTTTTATAAAAGTAGGTCCAGTGACAGGCCCAAAGTGGGACCCATGGGAGGCCCCAAGGCCTGATACTATTACTGAGGCTATGGAGTGCTCACAAAAAGGGACCGATCATGACTGGCCCTGAAAGACCCAACAAGCATCTGTAAGAGTCAGATGCAGATATTTGCACCCAACCAAAGGAGAGAATCTAGTCAGCCCTGTAGGTGAATTAGGAAAAATCTGGAAGAAGCAGAGTAGGAGGGCAACCCTGTAGAAGGACCAGCAGTCTCAATTATCCTGGACCCCTGAGATCTCTCAAACACTGTATCGCCAACCAGGCAGCATACACCAGCTGATATGAGGCCCCCAACACACCTACAGCAGAGGAATGTCGGGTCTGGGTTCAGCCAGAGAAGATGCATCTAACCTTGAAGAGACTGGAGGTCCCAGGGAGTTTAGAGGTCTGGGGGAGGGATCCTGGGGGAGTCTGGGGGTATCCTGGTGAGGGATCCTGGGGGTGGGGTGGGAACATCCTTGTGTATATGAGGAGGGAGGACATATGGGATGGTGATCAGTCATCAGGTGGACTAGGAGGGAGCTAAAATCTGGAGTGTAAAAACAAAAGATTAAATAAAATAAAATTAATTACTTAATAAATCTTTATACCTGTGATCTCTTAAATCTATTTTTTAGGTATGAATGTCACAATTGATTTATTTTGCATATATTCAGGCAACAGATTTCTGATTCTAGTGCCTGGTACTTTCTCCTAAAATACAAAAGTAAAATAATACACTTAAGAATATTCATGTAACCTATGTTTGTGAAACAAATAATACCTGTTATATGAATTGTTTTCTCATTTCCAAAATTACAAAGAACATGCTTTGTTGAACATTGTTCTCTCTCAGTGACAATAGAAAGTCTTGAAAACAGTGCTGTTGGTATGAAAAGAATAGGATATTGAGTTACAAATCCTCCAGCTCTTAATTCAGTTCTCCATTATATTAACTGAGTGAAAATAGAAAGGAGCTCATTCTTCTGAGTTCCTTTTGCAATTTTATAAGTCATTAAGTAGACTTATAGGCCAAACAATTAATTCATGCTATAGTGATTGGTTACTGGAGATATTAAGAGACAGCATGTACAATACAATATGCTGTGACCTGTACCACATAAAATAATACATTTATAAAATATGGCACACTTAATAAAGAGAGAAGGTATGATTAAAGGGACATTGAAAACTAATCACTTTGTCTTAAAAAGTTATGGTTGTTTGGACTTGGGTTTTGAGAGACTCTAAAATCATATAGCCCATATTTTCCTTGAACAGCTTTGAATCAGGTTGGACAGCCAGGGTTCCAGCCCTTGTTCTAGCGACTGCAGTTAACCTGTGACTATTAATAAGCTTCCCACACAAATCTTTATGAAAGTCCCAATGCTTCTTGGAATCTCAAAAGATTCTGAGGCATGTGCAATTCATCTGTTCTTGGATGGTGTCATTTGGAAGAGCCTAACTAATAATAGTAGTATATTTGCATAATACTTTTTAGTTTAAAGAACACTTATGCAGTAATTGTGAGAAGAAAAAGTGTCACTCATGGGGAAATCTATAAATAGTCCCAGTGATTCCTCCAAGTACTCAGAAAAGAATTGACATTTGAGACATGAAATCTAAAATAGAAGTTTTAAACTCACATCAGGCAACAGGAATAAAATTTAGAAAGCATCAATATGACTATATTAACAAGGAAGAAGTAATGCTCTGCATGTCTCTCCACTTCTGGGTTTTGAACATAAATCTGAAAAAGTAGATGAGATACAATATGGAAAGATTTATTGGAAAAACATTACTCAAAAGTTGCTACCCTGTATCAAGATGAGTAAATTTTGTACTTTAAATTGTATCTTTTGCTAACTATATATGTGTAACTGTAACTTAATGCTGTCATTTCCTGCTGAATCCTTTCACTAGCCTGGCATCTAGGCATCCTGTGAAGTCTCCCAACTGTAATGATTCAAGCTAAATTCTTTAAATGGCTTATAGTTTTTATTTTAGCAGCTCAAGTAGTCACTCCACCATTATCTGATTCACATCCAATGTATTTTGTAAGTTCAGCTCTCTGCATTTGTGTTATTTCTCATTAAGTCAAAGCTATCTGAAATTTCTGAAAATGAGTAACTTTTTATTGAGCTTATGGTTCTTTTATTTTAGTTTTTATTTTATTGGTATTTTATTTATTAACATTTCAAATGTTATTCCCTTTCACAGTTAAACCCCCTATCCCCTCCCCAATCCCCCCAACTTCTATGAGGGTGCTCTTCCATCCATCTACAGCCTGCTGTCTCCTGCCCTGGCATTCACCTATGCTGAGTCATTGAACCTCTACAGGACCAAGGGCCTCTTCTCTCATTGATGCCAGTTAAGATAATCCTCTGCTACACAAACAGCTGGAGCCATGGATCCCTCCATGTGTACTCTTTGGTTGGTGGCTTAGTCCCTGGGAGCTCCAAGAAGGGTCTATTTCGTTGATATTGTTGTTCTTCCTATGGGGTTGCAAACCGCTTCAGCTCCTTCAGTCCTTCCCCTAGCTCCTCCATTTGGGTCCCCTGTGCTTAATTCTATGGTTGGCTGCAAGCATTGACGTAAGTATTGTTTAGGCTCTGGAATAGTCTTTCAGAATTGTTGACTAATTTTTTTGATGTAGAATTTATAATGTTCATGCATAATTAGTGAGCCTAGTGTAGGAATTTATTTTGGATACCTTAAGACTTGTTTCTTGTATTAGATTCTTCTAGCAGTATGATGAAATCAGATACACATGCAATGCTGGCGCATATACTTATATGCGAAGAGCCAGGTAAGGGTTGAAAGCATGTGCCCAACCTGCAAAACTGCAGAGCTCCAAGAACTTTTCCAACCAGTCCATCAATTTCTTGATTTCATTACAAACTGGATCTTTTTATGGAGCTGCTTACTGGTCCATGTTACTGAACCACCATATTTGGAGGTGTAGGTCACTGACACACCTTTATTTTAAGAAGCAAATAAATGAATAAATAGTCCTCATTTTTCTCCTTGTTGGACTGTTTTCCTTCTTTCCTTCCTTCCTTCTTTCCTTCCTTCCTTCCTTCCTTCCTTCCTTCCTTCCTTCCTTCCTTCCTTCCTTCCTTCCTTCCTTCCTTCCTTCCTTCCTTCTTGCCTGCCTGTCTGCCTGTCTGCCTGCCTGCTTGTCTGCCTCCCTTCTGAGAGACCTACAGTGGAATGGTATTCTAACATCTTTCACTAAGAGTCTGGAGTTTTTAGCATTATAAAGACTTGTGGTATTATTTCCAGTTCTATGGGTAATCTTAAGCTCTCTTTTCACAATCCACACAGCCTCTTTTATTCCTCATTCTTTCAGAGTTTCATCTTAAATAATATTTTTTCCCATCCTGGACTTTCTTTTCATATCCAGAAAGACATTAGAGATCTTGTAATTGTAAAGCCTATACAAGATGAAACAAAATCATCATATATTATCATTCTCTCAAGTATTTAGTTTTAATTATCAGCTGGTTAATTAAAAAATAGTATTTTTATAGTGCTGATATATGTAGTTTTCATATGTATAGCATGTTCATGGATGTTCTTGTCTGTAAGTAGCTGCAGACCAGTTTTTACTCTGTCCTCCTACTCTATTTTAAATAATTCTGTATTACTTTAAAACTCTCATATGACCCATATATTTTCTTCATACAAACTTATTTTGTAACAGGTTTCATGTTACTTCTTTTACTTCAACATACTCGCTGTTCACTCAGTTGTAAGATGTGTACAATTTCAAATACATCACTCTAACCTGATATGATGTCCTCCCAGTTACCTTGCTAGGAAATCACCAACATTTACCTTTAAGATTGAAGATTGCCTGTTTCAGCGGAGCATTTTAGACCACTCCTAGATTATTTAAAATGGCACCTGCTTTTAACAGTAAAAGCATTTTCTTTCAACATGCATTATAATTTGCTTTACTCTTCTAAGCTCTCTGCCTCCTCCTCTCTTTTGCGGAATGCCTTTCTCCATTACAAAGAGATCTCTCATTGTATTAGATGAGTTCTTGGCACTACTACCCACTACTGTTCCTCAATTCTAATGTTCAAATGTGAGCAAAATGTATGCTTTATAACAGAATTTAGCTTGACATATAGTTTAGAGATCTTCTGCTTTTCAAGACCCGAGAATTAGCTATTCATTGATGGTTTTAACTTTTTCATAAATATAGATTTCCAATACTTCTTTCCACATTTCTATTTTTAGATATGTATTTATCTATGTAAAGTATACATATGCAAATATTAAAAATATTCTCCATACTGCATTTAGTTTATGTGTATCACATCCATGTTGGAACACATGGAGGCCAGAGGTGTGTAGTTGATCCCTGAAACTGGAGTTGCAGGTACTCGTGAGTCAACATGTGATTTCTGAGAACCAAATGTGTCTTTTGCAAGGACAGTAAGTAGCCTTAAATCTGAGCCATCTGTCTAGCCATACTATATACGTATATATATATATATATATATATATATATATATATATATATATATATATATATATATGTGTGTGTGTGTGTGTGTGTGTGTGTGTGTGTGTGTATAATCTTTATGCTAGTTTTTATTAAAACATCTTTTTTAGAGTAACAGTTCTCTTAGGAAAAATGTTGCAATCCCCATTCTCTTATTAAGGCAACCAATGTTTGATATATCACAGCTCTATTTAATACAACTGAAGTAAAATGTGTTTATGTTCTTGTTCTCCCTTAAGCTTTTCGTTTTGGTTTAGTGATGTTTCTGTTAAGATATACCCATTGTGTATTGCATTAGTGGCCCAGGCATAATAGAAATAATGAGTTATTTTATGATAGATTTTTAAAGCCTACACAGGGATATGGAGCCTGTACCTGAGGATACTCTTAATGGACCCAAGAACTTATGACTAGGTATGTTACAGGACTATAAAGAACCTTCTAGAATTATTCTGCTAAGTGAAGAGAGATTTAAAATAGTCATGTGATGACTTATTGTTTTACCCACAGACTATTGTATGTAACTATAATTAGAGAAGCTTCTTCTTCTTCTTTTTTTTTGGTTCTTTTGTTTTTTTGGGGGTTTGTTTTTTTTTTGAGACAGGGTTTGTCTGTATAGTCCTGGCTGTCCTGGAACTCACTCTGTAGAACAGGCTGGCCTCGAACTCAGAAATCCGCCTGCCTCTGCCTCCCAGAGTGCTCGGATTACAGGCGTGTGCCACCACTGCCTGGAGTGAGAAGCTTCTTTTAAAGTAGACAGCAATTAACACAGACATCAACGACTCTAAGAGTTCAGAGAACAGTAACTTGCGAGTGATCATCACTAAATGGGATGTGTATATCACAGCCCTCCTACCTAGACACTGGGAGTTTTGCCAAGCGAAAGCACATTGAAGACTTAGAGAGATGGTAGATGGTATCAATAAGTCTATTTTCTGGACACACACAGACACACACACACATATACATATTATGTACAAAATTGGGTATCATAAAAAGTAATATATATGTATACATACACACACACACACACATACACACACACATATATACACATAGCACATGTAGCCACATGGACAAGGCCTGCATGAATTCAAAATGAAGAACCAGCACAAGGGTAAGGGATTAGACACATATTTGATAGCTTCTGGAAGGGGGTTGGATTAGGAGAGCAGTGTTTTTTAGGGATATGGCACCTGGTGTGTAGACCACACTTCAGGGTAGCCTAACACATGAGAGCAAGTAGGAACACAATCTGGGCTCAATGGTTTTAAAATAAAAGAAAAAGTAGAAGTTGGATAGGTAGGAAAGTAGTGGTCAATTGGAAAAGTACTGGAGGAGGAGGGTGAGTATAGTCTGAGTACATTGTATGACATTCTCAAAGAATTAATAAAGTATAAATATTTTACATAAATTAATTGTATTTAGGATGTCTGTTCTCCGAGAGGCCCAACAAGCAGCTGACTGAGACAGATGCAAACACATACACCTAACTTATGGACAGAAGCTGGTGGCCCCTGTGGTTGAATTAGAAATGGCTGGAAGAAGCTGAGGAGGAGGGTGACCCCATAGGAAGACCAGCAGGTTCAAATAAGCCCAATCCCCAAGATCTCTTAGACACAGAGGCACCAACCAGGCAGCATACAAGAGCTGGTCTGAGGCCCCTGATACATATACAGCAGAGGACTGCCTGGTTTGGCCTCACTGAGAGAAGAAACACCTAACCCTCTTGAGACTTGAAGCCCTAGGGAGTGGGGAAGTCTGTTCGTTGAGGGGACATTCTCTTGGAGATAAGGGGAAAGAAGAATTGGATGAGGAACTGTGAGGTGGGCAATGACCAGACTGTAAAAAAATAAATAAGTAAAAGTAATAGAAAAATTGTGTTTATCTATGTTTGTATAGGGGTACCTGTGTGTTTGTGCCTATGTGGTCTAACATGCATGTGATGGTCAGAAGACAAGTCTTGGGAGTTAATCAACGCCTTCCATCTTGTAGGTCCAGATCATCAGATTTAAGTCCAGGCGTCATCTATTCTCTCTGAGCATAATTAGTGCCTGCTATTCTATTTTTATTTTGTCTTTACCTTCTAATTAATTGTGTGTGTATGTGTGTGTGTGTGTGTCTGTGTGTGAGTGTGTGTGCCTGTGTGTGTGTGTCTGTGTGTGTGTGTGTGTCTGTGTGTGTGTCTGTGTTTACTGACATGTGGAGATCTGAGGATAACTTATGGAAGTCAGTTTTCTTCTGTCACATGTGAACCAGGGATCAACATCAGTAGATTGTCTACTCAGTGAACCATTTCACACACCCCCGATGCTCATATTTTCTCTAACCTTCTCAGAGTAATACTTTTTAGACTTTTCATTCTGGATTGACTACTGCTCTTTCTGTGATATGTTTGTTTATACATGTCTTTACTTGAAATTTGATAAAGTGAATTAAGAAATTCATTTATCATGTTTCTCTAATGAGACACATTATGTAGTAACAGATTTCTATATACAAGCTCTGGTTGATACATCCTTGAATGTATTTTAAAAAATCTCCCCCCAAAACAATTAAGATTCAAACTTATTCTTCCATTAAAAATTTAAAATATTAAATTTGTTTTTTCATTTTTACATTGGTAATATACACGATTAAATTTATAAAGTCTCAAAAACATATGTTTGTTTAAGTATTCTCTAAACCCAGAATTTTCGTACACTTTAAAGGATCTTATTCTTACTGCTTTCAGTAATCCAAAATGGAGACAGTCACTTTGATATTCCCCAGCCCATTTCCAAGGTCAATAGTTTTAATTCCTGAAATCTATCACTCACCCAATCAACTTCCTAAGAAAATCATCATCAGCCCCTATCGACATTCTTTTTTTAAAATTTTTTTCTTTATTGATATATTTTTTATTTACATTTCAAATGATTTCCCCTTTTCTGTCTCCTCACTCCTCAAAAGTCCCATAAGCCCTCTTCCCTCCCCTTGGTCCTCCATCTACCCCTTCCCACTTCCCTGTTCTGGTATTCCCCTATACTGTTGCACTGAGTCTTTCTAGAACCAGGGACCACTCCTCCATTCTTTTTGGACATCATTTAATATGTGTGGATTATGTCTTGGGTATTCAAAGTTTCTAGGCTAATATCCACTTATCAATGAGTGCATACCATGATTGATCTTTTGAGACTCTGTTACCTCACTTAGTATGATGTCCTCCAGCTCCATCCATTTGCCTATGAATTTCATGAATTCATTGTTTCTAATGGCTGAATAATACTCCATTGTGTAAATATACCACATTTTTTGTATCTGTTCCTCTGTTGAGGGACACCTGGGTTCTTTCCAGCTTCTGGCTACTACAAGTAGGGCTGCTATGAACATAGTGGATCATGTGTCCTTATTCCATGCCAGGAAATCCTCTGGGTATATGCCTAGGAGTGGTACAGCAGGGTCCTCAGGAAGGATCTTCACCAACCCCAAATCCAACAGAGGGCTAATATCTAATATATACAAAGAACTCAAGAAGGTAGAACCCAGAGAAGCAAATAACCCCATTAAAGTGAGGTACGGAACTAAACAAAAAATTTTCACATGAAGAACTTTGGAGGGCTGAGAAACACCTTAAGAAATGTTCAACATCATTAATCATTAGAGAAATGCAAATCAAAACAACCCTGAGATTTCACCTCACACCATTCAAAAGGCTAAGGTCAAAAACTCAGGAGACAGCAGGTGTTGGCAAGGATGTGGAGAGAGAGGAACACTCCTCCACTGCTGGTGGGATTGCAAGATGGTGCAACCACTTTGGAAATCAGTATGGCGGTTCCTCAGAAAACTGGGCATGACACTTCCGGAAGACCCTGCTATACCACTTCTGGGCATATACCCAGAGGATTCTTCAGCATGCAATAAGGACACATGCTCCACTATGTTCATAGCAGCCCTATCGACATTCTTAAAGCAAGACCTCACTGACTCAGTCAAAGTTTCCTTCTTCCAATCTGGATTTCACATGAAAGTCAGAATGAATGCAGCTCAGTGCATGCATGATCCAATTATTTTTTCCCTTAACAGCTTTTAGGGTTATCCTGGGGGATTTGAAATTAAATCTAATATTGTTAACAGCTTTTACATGGCTCAGCCTGATGTGGACCCTGCTTAATAAAACCATAAACTGGACGACTTTTTCATTGTGCTTCAGGCACTGAAGTACTACTTTACTTCCTGAAATTCAAGAAAACTTTTTCTTCTTAAAGGTGATAACAGATTCTTTCTTCTTTCTAGAAAATTCATTCATTTATACTGTACTGTGCAGTTATTTTAATATTGACTTAAAATTCACCTCTCTAAATATGATTTCTCCAGCAATATTCTCCAAATATAGCCAAAATATCTACATACATTTGTGATTGCATATTGCTATGTGATTATTTCTCTGTACATAACTTAAATTCATGTTTATACAACATGAATATATATCATGGACATAGTTTTTCCTTCTTCCTGTTTACCATCCATTAACTCATTAATACCTGGTTATAGTAAGGTGGATAAATGAAAGAACTGTATCATACAATTAGTATAAGTTGTTTAGAGCCCAAGGATATCTTTTCCTAGTCATGAATTATGATTTTGTTTTGGTCATATGACTTTGCTAAATCATTCTCCAAGACAGGACTATGAAGTTCCTGAAGTTATACCTTAATCTATTTTTCACAAATATACCATATTAGCTAAGCTATTCCTGACAGGTGCTTAATTAAATCGGTGACTGCAAGAACTCCCTCAAATGTCTCTAGATTAGTGTGAACTGGATTATAAACATTTTTTTGTAATGTATAATCTGATCCTTATGTAAAAGTTAGCAAATAATTGCATTAATATTCAGATGGTCATTTATGTTTCTGAAAATATTCCTTCCTAATCACAGGCATGTTCATGATAGTACATGAAGCTAATTTTAAACCTTTGAGAGAAAAATGTTTTATTGATAAAGAGTGTTCATAAAATATCGAATTGTCTGTTTGACATATTATGTCATCTAGTGAAGTTATCTACATGGCATAAATTGAACTTCATAAATTGTATGACATAAATAGTTCCTGTTAACTTGGCTGCATGGTGTGGGCATCTGCCTCATAAAACTCTGATCATGATCATGAAAATAGAGGAAGTGTCTAAGTGGATTAGAGCCTATGAATTAAGTATATATTTTATGGCATATTATTCCCGAACAAATAGCCATCATTGCCATATTTAAATAAATTATAGTACACTAGCGTGAAATTGATTTGGGCTAAAAAAATCAGAGACAACATTGTTACCTTCAAAAAATGTTAATATAATCTGGGTATTTCAGGGAAAATATATACTACATAAAAGTAATTCAGCACAAAAAGGGAAACCTGGTTGCTTTAGCTTATGATTTAAAGCATTGGCTTTCTATGTGTGTTTTTTTAAAAAGAAGTTTACTAACAGAAAAAGAAAAACCACACTTGCATAACAAAAGGCTCTCTTCTATGAATGTATAAGAAAAAAAGAGGTTACAGGTTTATCTTCCCAATAATCAATGATAAGGAAATCCTGACACATTGAGATATCAACATTTTTGATAGTTCTATGTCTTAGCAACAGATTTTTAATTGCCTGGGAACATGACCCTAGAGAGGGCCATCTGCTCATGCTGATTCTATCCTCAGCCTAACCATGCTCCTGAGGTGAATCAAATCTGGCCAGCAACACATTGAGGTCAATTTTCAATGAACTTCAGCTTTTCCTGGACGGAGCCGAGTTTTCCACAAATGGCTAAGATCATCCCTCCATCTGTTTCTGGTGAAAGTTTGCTGTTCTCTGTGGTAGGAATGTACCATGAATCATTTACTAGCAAAACAACATGCTGAAAAGGCCACAATACGCTCAATTCATTTACGTATCTGAGGAAAAGAACTAGCAAACAGAGGTTTGAATTTGGTACCATGTTGCTATAGCCCTGTAATCATATCAGACTCTTGAAATCATGCTAAATGTCTTTTGTAGAGATATAAGACAGTTATACAGATAAGTTATATTTAGAAACTTTGAAGTAAGAAACTTTTAATGATGAAATTATAAACTCATGGCAGACAATGTAATATTGTTTGTATACTTTAAATATTTTAATAGTAATCAGAAGCAATTTGAACGCAAAATGTTTCATAATAGTGACATTTAATAACTGTAAGAATAGATATACCGCCCACAGCCAATTATAAGAAAATAAGTATCTTGAGGTAAATTGGTTTTTATAAAAGAATTTCCAACTTTTTATTTAGAAGCAGATTCCAATAAGGTTAAACTGCAATGCTTAAATGCGCCATGGCATACAAGTATGACACCATTAATCTAGGCTTCCTTTCAAATAGAAAAAGCAGAGGCACAAAGTCATGAGGGAATGGTAGGTTCAGGAACAACAAAATGTACAGCGAAACAATCGCAAGTGATAGAGGTCATAGCCAGTGTCACTAACAAGAATCCTGAAATTCCTGGTAAGTCCTCAGCTTATATGCACAGCACTGTACCTCCTGAAACTGAGATAATGTTCCATTCTCTTTTAAATACACGGTCTGAAGATAAAAAATTGAACGGTGTCTCTTCTCTTTTTATCTTTTAAAATGGAAATGCATTCATGAATAATTTTAGTGACTGAAAAATTCGTGATTACAGCAAAATACGAAGCTACAGGCTGGAAAGTAATGTTAAGGGACAGTGTCACGAGTCTCCTGATCTCGATCACTTCAATCTTTGCGTGTTGTTTTTTTTAACTTCTCTTTGCAAAGAGGATACCTGATGATTTTTCACCTAAATGCTTCAATAACGTTTTAGACAATTGTGGATCTCTCTCTTATCTCACTTGTTTCTCTCTCCCTTTCGCATCCCCCTCTTTTTCCTTCCCTCTGTTTTCCCTTTTTAGTATTTTCAGTAACAAATCAAGTGATACGGGTCTCCTAAGTCTCCTACAAGTTGGTGTTTTCTATAATAGAAATAATCACCTACTTATCTGTATTTATCTCTAGTTAGTTTTCAATTGAGTAGAATGTGACAGAGATGGAAGGAAATTAAATTTAACATCCCATAAAACCACTACACACATAATGACTAATATTAGCCAACTTTTAGGAATGTTGAGATTTCCTTAAATCCACAGTATTAAAAAATAGGACAACATATCAGAGAAATAATGTCCCATGTGTTGTGTAAGTCTGTTCAGGCTATTATGATAAAATGTTAACTACAATGTAGAAGAACATGCTTTAAGCAAAGTAGCCTATAAACAGAAATTTTTCTCTCAAAGTTTGGAGTCTGGGATGCGGACATTTGCTGAGGTCCCATTTCTATTCCATAGCTTGCTTGTTCTCATATGTTCCTCATTGTGCACAGTGCAGGTGCCTTCATTTCCTTGGGTTTGTTAAGGATGCTACCTCTTTATGATCTAGTTAACCTATTGTGAGATACCACCTCCTAATATCATATTGATGGGGATTATAAAGCATATTTTATATGGGAAAACAAAGACATTCAAATTAAAATATGTACTCCAAAATATATAAAGCACTCATTGAACTGCAGATGAAAAATTTAAAAATATTATCTTCAATATATTGCATCATTGGATTAGCCCACTCAGGATTGACAACCTTCTGTGTCAGATACACCTGTTGAGCGACACCTGCTGAGATCTGTCCTCTTTGTTTTATTAGTAGAAACATGTATGTCAGTAACCAGTACTGAAAATATTCAAGAAAGTATATTCATTTAATGTATCATGACTTTAAGATATATTTTGAGGACAAAGAAATCTCACTTAAAAGGAAATTATGAATCAGAAGGTGATATCAAATGTAGCAAAGGTGGACAACTTTGTAAGACTTCATTACTAAGCGTTGACAAATACCAATCCCATTGATTTTTTTAATATAAAATTAGTTTGATTTTATTCCCTAATTAGGTTAAGACAAATAGTCACCCAGTAGATACATACACTCTAAAGTGAACATGAAACAAGATAAATAAAATAAAACAAACAAAAATCCAACAAAGTAATTACTACTGCAAAGAAAAAACAAATTAAAAATCATCTCCTAAAATTAGGTTCAATCTATTCTTTAGAATTTTCATTTTCTTCTAGTTGGCAGCCAGAGATCTCTTGGCAAAGCTGCCTGGGAGGGTCACGAGGTCTGGTGGCAGAGCATTGTTCTTTGATGAGTCTGCAAGCTTTGTCGGATGATTATATTTAATTTCTGGGTAGTGAAGTATTCTCAGGAGCTTTCTGTTAGCATTTACTGCATCTAAATTCACTTACTGAAAATGTATTACCATATGTTTTATATTGAACAAGATGATTAAATTCACAAATGGATCAACATCTCTTTCTTTGGGAACAATATCTAGCAAACAATCAACAGCACCGTGGCAAAGTAGCACAATATTCCAGAATGAATACATCATTATCAACAGAATATAAATAATAGTGATTTTATATATTATGAATTAATTTTAGCATTTTAAAAATGGCTGCTTTCCATGGGGGCATCTAAGTTAGATTTATATTTCTGGATTATTAAATAATAAATAATAATTATAAATAAATAAACTAAGAAGAGTTAGAATATTTTATTCATGGATTAGCTTTGTCCAAAAGCCTACAAGACATCAATGTCCTATCATCTTTGCTATATTATAATACAATCTTATACAATGGTAAAAATGATCAGCACAACATTGAAACAATATGAGATATAATTATAAACTGAAGAACTGATTTTTTTCTTGTCTTTGAAAAACATTCTATAAATAATAATATCTCACTTATTATCCTGTCTTGAATTGTAATCTTTGGTAGCCTAGTACATTTATTTGATTCCTTCTTCAGTGTGGTTTTTAACAAATTGCATTATTGGAGACTTCTTTTTAGCTTTTTTCACTCTTATTTTATTACTATAAAGTGAACTCTTTAATGGCAAATGTCTTCTCATTCAGAATTCCAGGTGAGTGTGAAGACAAATCCCTCATGGGATCATTGAAGTAGATACTCATTGAAAACTCAGCATGAATTCAGGGATTATATAGTGTCTATTTTGTTATTTTATTGTTAAATAAAGGAGGGTACAGTTCTATCTTTCAGGAGAATGTGTATGATTAATCCCTAGCACTTCCAAAGAATAAGAACTAAAAGAGGAAGAAGGGAGACACACAGGAATGAGGAAGGGGAGTATGGAGAGATGGGGAAGGATAAACAGGGGTGGAAGTGTTAGGAAGAAGTTAGATAGTGTCTCTTCACTATTTCTAATGACTAAAGGTATAAATAAAGAACAGTACAACAGCAGCAATAACAACAATAAAGATACCACTCATAGGTTCAGAGAGAGCTTTATACTTTCCCCTCAATGGTTATTTTCTGAATCTTGCTTCAGAAATGCAGGTAAGAGAAAGCATTGCATGGAACCAAGTTGTAGACACATCTCTGAGACCCTAAGCAGACTTACTGAATTACTATGTGCTTTAATAACATCTCCTGGCATTTTTAGACGTGTTAACATTAGGTAAACAGTATTTTAAACATGACTCTGGCTGCATACTTAGAAGATGGCCTTGTCAGCCATCAATGGGAGGAGAGGTCGTTGCTCCTATGAAGGATCAATGAATTGATGGTGGGAAGCAGGAGAGGGTGGGTGGATGGATGGGTAGGTAGAGGAACACCCACATAGAAGTTGGGGGAGGGGAAATGAGATGAGGGTTTCTGGGATGGGGGAAACTGGTGTAAGAGGATAACCCTTGAAAAGTAAATAAATTTAAAATAAATCACTGAACTTTTAAGTTTCCTGTATCACAGGATAATTACTCCAAGTCACAATTGGACTCACTTTTCTTTCTTTACAAACAATTGACTAATGCACTCCTCTTCATGATGTGGTTATCTAATCCTAAAGCTAGCAACATAATATAATGAAAGTCTTATGTATAGAGCTATACACACATTAACTTCCTGTATAAATAACTAGATATGTTATATGGTTTGGCTGAGTATTGTGAAATAATTATCGATAATTTTAATACAATATATCAGGATGTGATAATAGATAATTATTTAGCTGGAGTAAATACATCTAAATTTCTGTGTTTAAACTTTATTTCAAATTTTAATGTATTTTACATGTAGATTTCAGCTATAGAAGGCAAGCAGTTGATATGTTTACTGTGGAAATCTTTATTTTTACCTTAAGATTGTTCATTGTTTTGTATCATTAATCTCTATTCTTCCACACTTTGAATGGTAAATAAAGAATCAAATCTTGGAATTTAGAATCAAAGGATTGTTATGTTTCAGTGTGTCATATTATTCATGGAATTTCCAGAATGAAATATGGACCCATTTAATGTGCTTTGAAGAGACTATGGGTAAAAAAAAAATGTGTGCATTTTAAATTTCAATGGTGTGGCATATGGAAAGAATCTTTGGAAAAATCAGGCTAGTGGAATCTGTACGATTCATGGAAATTAGCATTGAACTCCTTCTGCTAGCAAGCCTGTTCACAGGCCATCTAAGCAAACAGCATCTGTTAAATAATGCAGAGGAAATGAAGGGGAGGTAGGCTCTGTAGATTATTGATCTGATCTCTAGGAGAAGCATGAGGTGCTGATCTGAAGCCTTCCTAGATAACCAGGGCACAGAAATGACAGTGCATTTATAAACGCTGTTGAAAATGTATGATGGCAGAAAAAAACCTGTAAAGATACCCTCAGATGGATTAGACGACTGTGGGGTACTGCTGAAGGGCCCCCAAGATATTATAGAAGGTAAATTTATGTATAGAAAGATGATGACCACTGTTGAATAAGCCTAGAAATAGACAGCACTATACTAATTAGTAATCATATTATCTTCATTCAAAAAATATCTAAAATCTCCGGTTGTAGCCATCCATAATACAGTGGTTGTCATATTATATAAATTATATAATTACGTTACAGTAGTTCTTAGAAATGGTAATTAAGGCTTATCCATGAGACTTATCCTGCTTAACTTGTGAGCAGGTTACATTCTAGGTGGAAATGATTGTAAAACTTGAAGCAAGGTTTTAGTGAATGGTTTTCATGGCTCATGTGTTCAATAAAATTTTAGGTTGCCAGAATATTTCGGTAGTAAATATAGTCTGGTAAACTTTAGTTACCATGGAATTCTTGGCTCCTGTTAATCTCATAGTCTGAAAATCTTGATATTCCATATGTTTATATTAATTAACCAGAGATAAAACAAGAAGAGATTACATACTATCATGTCAGAAAAAAAAGAAAATAACCTCAGCAGTCAATTTAATTATATGTTTTAAGAAATACCTAGCATCAAATTTATTTGGGATACTGATAAATTGAATACATTTCAAAAACAACATGAATTATCAGCTTTAGTTATACTTTTGTACAGTAGCATTGCTTAAATTGTAGATTATAATCTTGAACATCAATTGATTATAATTTAAAGTTGAAATTATGACCATTATGTTGCCCGTTCACACATATTAAGTCTCTATTTAAGTTACAGCAACATAGAGAAAAATGCTGCTGATTCAGGTGATTGGGGCAGTTTTCATAGTTGTTTTCTGGCTGGTTTGCAGAGACATCTCTGTAGTTACTGTCTGACATCACTCTAGGGACCAGCATTGTTTCCCAGAGACCCACCCAGTGCAATTTTTATGTACTTGGTTGACAGGCATTTAATGTGCTTTACGGTCTATTTTCAAACAAGCTGGAGGTGTTCATTTCTCCATAAATTATTTGTGAAAGTTTATACAACATATCTTTTTAGGAAACATAAAATGTTTATGACTAACAGCACCAAGTGATAGAATTGGCATCTCATGGAACAGGATAGAAACACAATTTCCTGAAGACTAAACTGTTCTACTGAAAAAAAAATGCAATGCACATTATGTACTTTATATAACCTTTCAGAATTTATGTACACTGACGCCCAACAGGGATGAGCTCATAAATAAAAAGTCAATTGAATAAATCACCACGAAAAAATTCTGCAACCTGATCAAGATCATGGTTTCAGCATAGAGTTATTATTCATCTAAAAAGGTACAAAGAACCCTAAAAATTTGCATAACTCTGACGGCATTTTAACTGTAAATATGTTTATGTTTAGAAACTTAAGTATGCATAATGAAATAAATATATTAAAAAATTAAAAAAACTTATAGCACAAAGGATGGGCTAATAGTTTAATGAAAATTTTAAGAGAATGGAAATATTAAAATAATGATAAAATTGAACTATATAATATGATAGCTAATGAAATTTATATTCTATGCAATGAGAAGTAAGGAAAATAAATGTTCCTTACTGAATATATTGAAGTTGTCCTTATACATAACTTAGTTTTTTTTTGTTTTGTTTTGTTTTTTTTTCTAGTTTTTTTTTTATTCGATATAATTTATTTACATTTCAAATGATTTCCCCTTTTCTAGCCCCCCCCCACTCCCCGAAAGTCCCGTAAGCCCCCTTCTCTTCCCCTGTACTCCCTCCCACCCCTTCCCAGTTCCCCGTTCTGGTTTTGCCAAATACTGTTTCACTGAGTCTTTCCAGAACCAGGGACCACTCCTGCTTTCTTCTTGTATCTCATTTGATGTGTGGATTATGTTTTGGGTATTCCAGTTTTCTAGGTTAATAACCACTTATTAGTGAGTGCATACCGTGATTCACCTTTTGAGTCTGGGTTACCTCACTTAGTATGATGTTCTCTAGCTCCATCCATTTGCCTATGAATTTCATGAATTCATTGTTTCTAATGGCTGAATAGTACTCCATTGTGTAGATATACCACATTTTTTGCATCCACTCTTCTGTTGAGGGATACCTGGGTTCTTTCCAGCATCTGGCAATTATAAATAGGGCTGCTATGAACATAGTAGAACATGTATCCTTATTACATGGTGGGGAATCCTCTGGGTATATGCCCAGGAGTGGTATAGCAGGATCTTCTGGAAGTGAGGTGCCCAGTTTTCGGAGGAACCGCCAGACTGCTTTCCAGAGTGGTTGTACCAATTTGCAACCCCACCAGCAGTGGAGGAGTTTTCCTCTTTCTCCGCACCCTCTCCAACACCTGCTGTCTCCTGAATTTTTAATCTTAGCCATTCTGACTGGTGTAAGATGAAATCTTAGGGTTGTTTTGATTTGCATTTCCCTAATGACTAATGAAGTTGAGCATTTTTTAAGATGCTTCTCCGCCATCCGAAGTTCTTCAGGTGAGAATTCTTTGTTTAACTCTGTACCCCATTTTTTAATAGGGTTGTTTGGTTTTCTGGAGTCTAACTTCTTGAGTTCTTTATATATATTGGATATTAGCCCTCTATCTGATGTAGGATTGGTGAAGATCTTTTCCCAATTTGTTGGTTGCTGATCTGTCCTCTTGATGGTGTCCTTTGCCTTACAGAAACTCTGTAACCTTATGAGGTCCCATTTGTCAATTCTTGCTCTTAGAGCATACGCTATTGGTGTTCTGTTCAGAAACTTTCTCCCTGTACCGATGTCCTCAAGGGTCTTCCCCAGTTTCTTTTCTATTAGCTTCAGAGTGTCTGGCTTTATGTGGAGGTCCTTGATCCATTTGGATTTGAGCTTAGTACAAGGAGACAAGGATGGATCAATTCGCATTCTTCTGCATGCTGACCTCCAGTTGAACCAGCACCATTTGTTGAAAAGGCTATCTTTTTTCCATTGGATGTTTTCAGCCTCTTTGTCGAGGATCAAGTGGCCATAGGTGTGTTGGTTCATTTCTGGATCCTCAATCCTGTTCCATTGATCCTCCTGCCTGTCACTGTACCAATACCATGCAGTTTTTAACACTATTGCTCTGTAGTATTGCTTGAGGTCAGGGATACTGATTCCCCCAGATTTTCTTTTGTTGCTGAGAATAGTTTTAGCTATCCTGGGTTTTTTGTTGTTCCAGATGAATTTGATAATTGCTCTTTATAACTCTGTGAAGAATTGAGTTGGGATTTTGATGGGTATTGCATTGAATCTGTATAGTGCTTTAGGCAAAATGGCCATTTTAACTATATTGATTCTACCGATCCATGAGCATGGGAGGTTTTCTCATTTTTTGAGGTCTTCTTCCATTTCCTTCTTCAGAGTCTTGAAGTTCTTGTCATACAGATCTTTCACATGTTTGGTAAGAGTCACCCCAAGATACTTTATACTGTTTGTGGCTATTGTGAAGGGGGTCATTTCCCTAATTTCTTTCTCAGCCTGCTTATCCTTTGAGTATAGGAAGGCCACTGATTTGCTTGAGTTGATTTTATAACCTGCCACTTTGCTGAAGTTGTTTATCAGCTGTAGGAGCTCTCTAGTGGAGTTTTTTGGGTCACTTAGGTAGACCATCATGTCGTCTGCAAATAATGATAGTTTGACTTCCTCCTTTCCAATTTGTATCCCTTTGACCTCCTTATGTTATCGAATTGCCCGAGCTAGTACCTCAAGTACAATATTGAAAAGATAAGGAGAAAGGGGGCAGCCTTGTCTGGTCCCTGATTTCAGTGGGATTGCTTCAAGTTTCTCTCCATTTAGTTTGATGCTGGCTACCGGTTTGCTGTATATTGCTTTTACTATGTTTAGGTATGGGCCTTGAATTCCTGTTCTCTCCAAGACTTTAAGCATGAAAGGATGCTGAATTTTGTCAAATGCTTTTTCAGAATCCAATGAAATGACCATGTGCTTTTGTTCTTTGAGTTTGTTTATGTAGTGGATTGCATTGATGGATTTCCGTATATTGAACCAACCCTGCATTCCCGGGATAAAGCCTACTTGATCATGGTGGATGATCGTTTTGATGTGTTCTTGAATTCGGTTGGCAAGAATTTTATTGAGTATTTTTGCATCGATGTTCATAAGGGAAATTGGTCTGAAGTTCTCTTTCTTTGTTGGATCTTTGTGTGGCTTTGGTATCAGCGTAATTGTGGCTTCGTAGAAGGAATTGGGTAGTGTTCCTTCTGTTTCTATTTTGTGGAATAGTTTGAAGAGTATTGGTGTTAACTCTTCTTTGAAGGTCTGGTAGAATTCTGCACTGAAACCATCTGGTCCTGTGCTTTTTTTGGTTGGAAGACTTTCTATGACTCCTTCTATTTCTTTAGGCTTTATGGGACTGTTCAGATGGTCTAGTTGGTCCTGATTTAATTTTGGTATTTGGTATCTGTCAAGGAAATTGTCCATTTCCTCCAGATTCTCCAGTTGTGTTGAGTACAGGCTCTTGTAGTAGGATCTGATGATTTTTTGGATTTCCTCAGTTTCCATTGTTATATCTCCCTTTTCATTTCTAAGTTTATTAATTTGGATACTTTCTCTGTGCCCTTTGGTCAGTCTGGCTAAGGGTTTATCTATCTTGTTGATTTTCTCAAAGAACCAGCTCCTGGTTTTGTTGATTTTTTGTATGGTTCTCTTTGTTTCTACTTGATTGATTTCGGCCCTGAGTTTGATGATTTCCTGCCTTCTACTCCTCCTGGGTGAAATAGCTTCTTTTTGTTCTAGGGCTTTCAGGTGTGTCATTAAGTTGGTAATGTATGCTCTCTCCATTTTCTTTTTGGAGGCACTCAGGGCTATGAGTTTTCCTCTTAGCACTGCTTTCATTGTGTCCCATAGGTTTGGGTATGTTGTGTTTTCATTTTCATTGTGTTCTAAAAAGTCTTTAATTTCTTTCTTTATTTCTTCCTTGACCAAGGTATCATTGAGTAGAGTATTGTTAAGTTTCCACGTGTATGTGGGTTTTCTGTTGTTTCTGTTGCTATTGAAGACCACTTTTATTCCATAGTGATCAGATAGGAGGCATGGGATTAGTTCTATCTTCTTATATTTGTTGAGGTCTGTCTTGTGACCAATTATATGGTCGATTTTGGAGAAGGTACCATGAGGTGCTGAAAAAAAGGTATATTCTTTTGTTTTAGGATAGAATGTTCTATATATATCAGTTAAATCTAATTGGTCCAAAGCTTCAATTAGTTTTGTTGTGTCCTTGTTTAGTTTCTGTTTTCCTGATCGGTCCATTGAGGAAAGTGCAGTGTGGAAGTCACCCACAATTATTGTGTTAGGTGCAATGTGTGCTTTGAGTTTTAATAAAGTTTCTTTTATGAAAGAGGGTGCCCTTGCATTTGGAGCAGAGATGTTCAGGATTGAGAGTTCTTCTTGTTGTATTTTTCCTTTGACCAGCAAGAAGTGTCCCTCAGAGTCTCTTTTGATGACTTTGGGTTGAAAGTCAATTTTATCTGATATTAAAATGGCTACTCCAGCTTGTTTCCTGAGACCATTTGCTTGTAAAATTGTCTTCCAGCCTTTTACTCTAAGGTAGTGTTTGTCTTTGACCCTGAGGTGTGTTTCCTGTAAGCAGCAAAATGTAGGGTCCTGTTTACGTATCCAGTCAGTTAGTCTGTGTCTTTTTATTGGGGCATTGAGTCCATTGATGTTAAGAGATATTAAGGAATAGTGATTGTTACTTCCTATCATTTTTGACGTTATTTTTTAAATTTGATTGCTTACCTTCTTTTGGGTTTGATGAAAGGTTACTATCTTGCTTTTTTCAGGGTGAAGTTTCCCTCCTTGTATTGGTGTTGTCCTCCTATTATCCTTTTTAGGGCTGGGTTTGTGGATAGATATTGGGTAAACTTGGTTTTGTCGTGAAATATCTTAGTTTCTCCATCTATGGTGATTGAGAGTTTTGCTGGATATAGTAGTTTTGGTTGGCATTTGTGTTCTCTTAGAGTCTGCATGAGATCTGCCCAGGACCTTCTAGCCTTCATAGTCTCAGGTGAAAAGTCTGCTGTGATTCTGATAGGTCTTCCTTTATATGTTACTTGGCCTTTTTCTCTTACTGCCTTTAATATTCTTTCTTTGTTTAGAACATTTGGTGTTTTGATTATTATGTGACGGGAAGTATTTCTGTTCTGGTCCAGTCTGTTTGGAGTTCTGTAGGCTTCTTGTATATTCATGGGCATCTCTCTCTTTAGGTTAGGGAAGTTTTCTTCCATAATTTTATTGAAGATATTTGCTGGCCCTTTAAGTTGTAAATCTTCACTCTCATCTATGCCTATAATCCTTAGGTTTGGTCTTCTCATTGTGTCCTGGATTTCCTGGATATTTTGGGTTACAAGCTTTTTGCATTTTGCATTTTCTTTAACTGTTGAGTCCATGGTTTCTATGGAATCTTCAGCATCTGAGATTCTTTCTTCTATTTCTTGTATTCTGTTGTTGATATTTGCATCTCTGTCCCCTGATTTCTTCCCAAGGCTTTCTATCTCCAAAGTTGTCTCCTTTTGAGTTTTCTTAGTTGTTTCTACTTCTGATTTTAGATCCTGGATGGTTTTGCTTAGCTCCTTCACTTGCTTGTTTGTGCTTTCCTGTAATTCTTTAAGAGATTTTTGTGTTTTTTCTTTCATGACCTCAGCCTGTTGACCAAAGTTCTCCTGTATTTCTTTAAGAGATTTTTGTGTTTCGTCTTTCATGACCTCAGCCTGTTGACCAAAGTTCTCCTGTATTTCTTTAAGTGTTTTTTGCATTTCCTCCTTGTTGGCTTTTGTATTCTTCTGGATTTCTTTCAATGATTTTTGTGTTTCCCTTGCAAGGGCTTCTAACTTTTGATCCATTTTCTCCTGAATGTCCTTCATGTGTTCCTGTACCAGTATCATGACCAGTGATTTTAAATCCAAATCTTGTTTTACTGGTGTGATGGGGTATCCAGGACTTGCTGGTAGAGGAGAATTGGGTTCAGATGTTGCCATATTGCCTTGATTTCTGTTAGTGACGTTCCTGCGTTTGCCTTTTGCCATCTAGCTCTCACTGGTGTTACTTGGTCTTGTCAGTGCTGGACTCACTAGTGCAAGCTGCCCCTTCCCCGTTGGCCTCTGGTGCACAGCTTACACCCTGTACTGCCTGTAGACAGGGTGCTGTTGTCCAGGCTGTTCAGATCCCGAAGCAGGCACCTGAAGGCTCCCGCTGGGGCCCGCAGGATTTATTGGAGCACACCGACTTCTCCCAGCTGGCCGCCCGGAAGCCCCTACTAGCCTCTTGAGGGACCTGGAGATGTGGTGTAGCCACCCAGGATGATCTGAAGCGGAGAGAGTTGACCTGAGGGCTTCTGCCTGAGGCCTTGCCCCAGATTGTGTCTGTGGACCAGATGGAACCCGTGTGCACCCCCAGGGAGCTCCGAAGGTGTATGCTGCTGTGACCTCCCCTGTGTTCCGCTCACTCCGCTGGGCAGCCGATTTCCCCAACCGTGCTGGTGCACACTAGGTTAGCCTTGTCGCCCAGGCCCTGAGTCCAGGCAAAAGCCTGGGAGGCCAAGGTCCGAGCAAAGTTCCCCTAGGGCTATGACTGTTATTTGGGTCCGCCAGGTGACATGGATGGGGGGCGTGCGCGTCCGCGCTCCCCGAAAGCACCGGGAGAGTCTGTTGTGCTAATAACCTCCTGGGCGGGTTGACACACAGATGGCCCACCAAGCCGCCCAGTTCTTGGGGTCAGTCCTGTGCCTTTTGGGGCCTAGACCCCCGTTTTGTTAGCCTTAGGCTACGCTTGTTAGCAGTCTCTGCCTCCCGAGCACTCTGGGTCCTGTAGGCAAAATGGCGGTGCGTGCGCAGGCCAGGGCAAAAAAAAAAAAAAAAAACTCCTGGCTGGGTTGGCGCCCCGATGGCCACTCGAACAGCCCAGGGCCTGGGTGCAGGCCAACGCCCGTCAGGCTCAGACCCCTGCGGTGTTGGGCCTAGGATTATGTTTGTGTACCTCAGTCTGTCCGATCTCTGGAGCCCGGAATCAAGATGGAGGTGAGTCTCTCCTGACTGGCGGGAAGCTGAGTTCTGAAGTGGCTTCCGTGCAGCGAAAGGCTCCGCAGAACCGCAGCTGCTTGCTGCCCGGCTGGTCAGCAAAGGTCAGTGGTCGTGGGCGCAGGGCCTAACTGGACCCTGTGTCGCCTTGGTTCCACCGCTGATGGCCCTTCAGCTGGACCAGCTACTGCTGCCGCCGCCGCCGCCGCCGCCTCCGCCGCCCCATAACTTAGTTTTGACAGTGTATTTTAAAAAGCCTCATTGCCTAAACATGCATTTTTAAATTAGTTTTATTTAATTGTGCTAAAAATTCTTTACAAGAATAATTAAAATTATTTGGTGAGGATGGGCAATAGTTAATATGTAATTATATAATAAATATTATTATATTTTGATACTTTAGAGATTGAATTATATACGATCTTAAAATATCATTTATATCATCCAAAAATATTTGTACTTTAGCAAATACAACTAACTGAAAACAGAAATAAAATTCACCCTGACCTAAAAGCTGTCACATGATTACAGACCAGACAGATGAGGACAAAATATTCATTTACAGCAAAAATTATTGTGAATTATAGTAGGATATAAAAGAGTAAGTATGTAGAAATAAAAATTCCATTTTCAGAATATTTTTTAAGCTATGAAAAATCACCTAAGAACTATGTAGTCACCTCACATTCATTTAAATGGGATATTAATCTCATATGATATGTAGACATGTAAATCTTTGCATGGTATATACATATATATGCAAATAAATTAATGGCCATGTGCATATAACTTATGGGTAAGAATATATCTTATGGGTGATATTTTTGTTCTTTGAATCTGAGTTCATTTTTACTTCTTTGTTTTGTCTGTTTTGAGTACCACAACTGAAATAGATTCAACTTAACATAATTTAGTATGAAAAAACTTGTACTACTGTGACAAGAGAACCCTTGGTTGACTTTCATTGATATCTATTGCTTTGAAGGTTGGAAGAAAATTCATCCCTAGAGTTGTTGCTTTCATGTGTATTGTTTTTTTATTAAAAGCCCTCAGGAAATACAAGTGCAGTCAGGCATTTAAATATCTGTTTTCCTTTTTCCAAACAAAAAAAAACTTAAAATTTTCATGTGACTGTTGTTATTATTGTGCATGACTCGTTTAGGCAATTCCATTGTTGATATTTCATAGCTTCCCTGTCATGTCAAGAAGACACAATGTAACAGCGGGTATTATAGTCTTCTGTCACTTATAATCTTTCTTTTCCTTTTCCTGTGATATTTCATCAGACTTGGGTATAGAGACTGTGTTTACTAATTGGTACTAGACACTTGAAGAAACTACTATTTCTATTTGACAAGTTGTGGATCTTCATGATAGGCCTCTTAAACTGGGCACAATTATCTGTGTGAAAAATTAATAACTATATCCTGAAGGGGGGCAAGCACATTGAGGGACTTCTCACCAGGGTGGAGATCTTTAGGATATTTAATCCCAAACGGTCAACACTAAACATAATGTAAGTACGGACAATAATAAAGAGTCTTAGTCGGTTTTTCACAGTAATACACACACATACACCTCTCCATAGACATAAAATATGTGTGTATATAAATATAATAATGATGGACAGTAATGAATTTGAGAGAGAGTGGTGGGTGTGAGCAGAGTTGTTGGAGGTAGAAGTAAGGGTAGACATGATGTCACTATAGTAAACCTTTTTAAGTTTATCAAAACTAAAAAGAAATGAGTTCAAAAATACTCTTTAATGTGCAAAACAATCCTTCCTGCATGGGGTGATAGAAATAATAATTTTCAACCAGGATTTGTATTAAAAAGTATGCTGCATAAACACACTTGGTTAAAAAATAATATATACCATCTTTAAGCCATCCTACATAATTTACTATTATTCCCCTTTGTGCAAGTTGTTTAGGGATCCTCATGTGACCCTTTACACCAACTATTCAATTAGATACAATTCAAGTCTGGTACTGGAAGCTTCATTTGATAACAAGAGATGTCCAATTGAGACTCTTTGTCCCTCATTTTTGGTGATTTCATTTGGAAGACCTTCATATTTGCATATATTTTAGAAAGTTTCTTCTATATTATATTTGTATACCGCTCCTCAAATGTCCCTGAATTTTACCTGTCATTCTTCTTTCTTTTCCTCTTCCCCCTTTCTTATCCATTAAAATAATTTTTGTCAGGAAGAAAAACTAGGCAAATACTCTAACTTTATTGTGTTGTCTCATAGCTTAGAATTCTTGACATGCATCCAGATTAAACGTTTCAAATGAATGACTCATTTGCATGAGTAATATTTGGGTAATTGTGCCCCTGAAAATAGCATATCAGACAACTTACGTTGGAGGAAGTTTAATTCTGCTGGATTTTAGCACCAACTGTGTGATTCAGATTCCAAATGATCATAAAGATGCAATTTATACTCAATGGGTGCATGCTCATTCACAGAGATATTCTAGAGAATCCAAGGAAACATTTGAGATTATGTAATTATACTCTGGTTGTAATATGCTGATTGCAATCACCAGCAATATAGAAGATGAAGTAGTATTTCCTAGGTTTATTCATTCTTTCATCATATTCTATGGCATGCATCTATACCTTTGCAAAAATATTAGTCTGCATGTATGATTGCACAGAACATCATATTATAACAGTATGAGTGTGTGTAAGCATCTTATATATTTACTTTGCCTCTGTCCTTTTTATTATATATCTTTAGAGCAACCATCCTCTTTTATGTCATATTCATATTACAATACTCTGTGGTATAGCATGTAAACGAAGCATGTGTAATATAAAATCATGTAGAAGATATATAATAATATAGAAACTATCTCTATTTTAAGATGTTTACATCTATAGAGTATATGAAAAAATAAAATAAAATGATTTATTTCTGTTAATATTGATTTGTGGAGAACATTTGTGATTTTTCTTTCAAACATTTTAATATTGTTTAGCCTATTTATTTCAATAAATATACATATGGGCAAATGTTCTTAATGTTAGACCTGTTATCCACAGGTTATTTTCAGGAATCAGGTAGAAAACAGGCATAATAATAAGCAATATAAAGTAGAAAAATAACTTTTCTTGCTATGAACTTGATCATGTCCCTCAATCTCTGTTCAAACAAGTTGCCTTCATTTGTATTTGATATTATTGTTTATTTCGTTATTTTAATTTTTATTTATCTTCAGTCTCAGCTGGCATATGATGGACTTTATGCCTCTAATTCCTCTTGTATACACAGTGGGAGTCATTTTGTGTTGTAGTTTATCAGTCAATTTTAAAACACTAACAATGATTACAGGATATTAAAATGATAATCTTTATGCTTTGGCAAATGTTCATTATATTCAATCTAATTATACATTAGTAATTTAATCAATTTGATTAAAGTTAGTATGATCAAGCTAAGTTATTGCTATTTGTCATCATGCCATCTGATAGTTGATACAATGAGCTCCCAGAACATATATTACATTGACCTGTTACTTTTGTCTTTATATTTGCTTGCCTTTCTCAGTAGGTTGAGGATATCATAAAGGAAATAATTGTGAAGATTGTGCAAGGCAAAGGACACAGATAATAGGACAAAATGGCAGCCAGCAGATTGGGAAAAGATCTTTAACAAACCTATGTCTGATAGAGGGCGAATATCCAATATATACAAAGAACTCAAGAAGTTAGACTCGAGAGAGTCAAATAACCCTATTAAAAATGGGGTACAGAGCTAAACAGAGAATTCTCAACTGAGGAAAATTTAATGGCCAAGAAGCACCTAAAGAAATGTTCAACATCCTTAGTCATCAGGGAAATGCAAATCAAAACAACCCAGAGATTCCACCTCACACCAGTGAGAATGGTGGATGCTGGCGAGGGTGTGGAGAAAGAGGAACACTCCTCCATTGTTGGTGGCATTGCAAGCTGTTGCAACCACTCTGGAAATCAGTTTAGTGGTTCCTCAGAAAATTGGAAACTGTATTAACTTAGGACACAGGTTTACCACTCCTGAGCACATACCCAAAAGAAACTCCAACATATAACAAGGATAAATACTCCACTATGTTTAAAGCAGCCTTATTTATAATAGCCAGAAGCTGGAAACAACCCAGATGTCCCTCAACAGAGGAATGGATACAGAAAATGTGGTATATTTATACAATGGAGAACTACTCAGCTATTAAAAATAATGACTTCATGAAATTCTTAAGCAAATGGATGGAACTAGAAAATATTATTCTGAATCAGGTAACTCAATCACAAAAGAACACACATGGTACACATTCACTGATAAGTGGATATTAGCCCCAAAGTTCTGAATACACAAGATACAATTCATAGACCACATGAAGCTCAAGAAGAAGGAAGACCAAAGTATGAATTCTTAAGTCCTTCTTAGAAGGGGAAACAAAATATTCATGGGAGGAAATATGGAGACAAAGTGTAGAGCAGAGAGTGAAGGAAAGGCCACCCAGAGACTGCCTCACCTGGGGATCCAATCTCAAATACAGTCACCAAACGCAAACACTATTGCTGATGCTGGGAAGTGCTTGCTAACAAGAGCCTGATATAGCTGTCTCCTAAGAGACTCTGCCAGAGCCTGACGAAGACAGAGGTGGATGCTAGCTCTCAACTGAGCACAGGGTCAGAGTAAGGACTAACTGAAAGTGTTTGAAACTACATAGGAAACATAATAATGTCAACCAAGCAGACCCCCCCCTACACAAACACCACCACAGAACTCCCAGAGACTAAACTACCAAGCAAAAGAGTACACATGGAGTGACCCATGGCTCTAGCTGCATATGTAGCAGAGGATAGCTCTGTCTGGCCTTAATGGGAGTAAAGACTCTTGGTCCAGTTATGGCTTGAAACCCCAGTGTTAGGGAATGCCTGGGTAGGTAGGCAGGAGTGGGCTTGTGGGTGGGGGAGAACCCTCATAGAAGGGCAGTGGGAGGATAGGGTGTTTCCAGAGGGCAAACTGGGAAAGGGGATAACATTTGAAATTAAATTAAGGAAAATATTCAATAAAAGAAAAGAAAAAAGAGAAACAAGTAGTATCGAGTTTATTTCTGTTTTCCTAGAGGCTAATGAAGTTTTGACTTCACATTGTTGGATAAATCTGAAGAAGTGGATTTGGTTTTACTTTTACCTAGGACATTTTTTCCCAGACACTCTGGATACACTTTTCTCTTCTAGAAATTATTCCACACAGACTCAGTCTTGACCTTAAGGTCTCAAAGCTGCACTTCACTGACCATTTTTCTTTGGTGTCCTAAAGCTAACTTAATTTACATGAGGGGCAAAGATTAATCACACTACACTTGTGAGTAAGGTTGTAATAAAGGGTACCTAATTGGTACAGAAACCAGAGACAGTTGCTCTTCATTTGTTCTTTCAGAATTTTAAAAGGACACGGCCAGATATCTATTATATTTTTGAAAAAGGAAGATAATTTCTGCCACAATACACTGTTATCTTTTTCTTCATTATAGTTTTAATGTCAGTAGTACTCAATTCACAGCAAACCAGCTAAATGTCTTGTCAGATAAACTAAAGTCATTTTGTGTTTTGACCTTGTAAGCTCTTATTCTTGATTCAATTTTCTGTTCTTATGCATTCGTTATTCAACCTATTGCATGGATATAATTTTTGAGAACATATTGGTGATGCAAAGATCAAAGATTGTGAGTAGCGCACAAAAAGGGAGACTGTATAATTTGGATTCAGCTTTTCTGTACTTGAATCCTGTGTATGCCGACATTAATTGTCAGTACTAACAACATAGTTTAACCTTTGTAAGATATAGTATTGACACCTAAAACCAAATAATGCTATCTATTATCACAAAGATACTTATAAAATATTAAATTAATTGCTATACTATCATATAGCAATGCTAGAAATGTCTGTGACTTTAATTTTATCATATCTTATACTGTGCCTCATAGGTTTTTGTTTTTGATTTTGTTTTTAAATCCAGGGACATTGGTGGCAATTCTGTGTTACATAAACATGACAGTACACTTGTTCCAACTAGAAAATATTATTTTTAAACAATAAAATATTCTAATTCATCATTTGTGTGTATTTTTGATATGCTATTGTACAGTTAGTAAATTCTGTATGGTATCAAGATTAAATTAAAAAGCTATGTAACAATACACATGTGGCTCACTAATTTAATGCCTGCCTTACTGCAATAGTACAGAACTGAGTTTACATTGTTTAAGTGTGTCAGTATACATGTTTACTAAAGAAAATAAGTAAGACTTATGTAAAGAACTTGTTATTTTATATGGGATTCATTTAATAAGGTTTTAACTCTTGGGTACGTTAAAAAAAATACAATACCTATATTCCTAGACAAGAGAATTTTATGAACTCATGTGATAAAATAGGTCCAAAATTTAAAAATTTCTTCCTTGTCTAACTTGTAAAAGTTTAAGTAATTCTAAATTTGCAAATTATCAAGAATAATGAAATGTAATAATTTTGTGAGATTTTACTTGCTTTGATTTAGTAAAAGCATAAATATTTTGAGAGTTATAAGCAGAAGTTTTTTTTTCTTCTTTCTTTTAAATTGTATTCTATATATTTTTTATTTACATTTCAAATGATTTCCCCTTTTCTGGTTCTCCATTCCCCGAAAGTCACATAAGCCCCCTTCTCTCCCCCTGTTCTCCCACCCATCCCTTCCCACTTCCCTGTTCTGGTTTTGTCTTATACTGCTACACTGGGTCTTTCCAGAACTAGGGGCCACTCCTCCGTTCTTCTTGTACCTCATTTGAAGTGTGGATTATGTTTTTTTAAGTAATTAAATAAAAACTGTTAACAAATAAGTAGTCAGTAACAAACAATATTAAAATAAAGCTTAATAAATTAAAAATAGTGTTATGATGGTAGAGTATTTTGTGTCTAAGTCACCAAACCATAATTAAGGCTATAATATATGGGTCTTTGATACATGTTTTGAAAAAGCAATAAAAGTGTATGGAAGGTGAAACATTCTACTTCTGATAATAACAGCTATAATTGGTAAAAATAAATAAACATCAGAGAAATCACACAAGGTTTTGAGCTAATAAAGTAAAGAACTATTAGCTTTCCTAATTAGCCTGAGTGCATGAGTGTGTGTGACATGTTCTTCTTTTGGAGGCTGAAAGAAATATTGCTACCGATTGTAGATTGACCATTGTTTAGTATAAAGGTTCACATGCTTTAAACTGAACTCTGTCCTAGAAGTGTGGGAAGTTGGTTTGTTTACATTAAATACTTCCCAAGGAATCGAAGCTGCATAAGCAGTGTTTGCTGCCATACGTCTCAGGTTCTCCAGCTGTTCTGACTCTACACCATCTTTAAACTCACTGGTGTTATATTTAGGTTTTTCAGTAATTACAGTTAGCATTGTGGTGTAACTTCAGAAATGTCTACTTCTTAGAAAGATTTACATTTGAAAGTAATGTGCCTTTAATTGAAATGTATTTGTTTAGCGACCAGTCAATGAAAATAACTACTAAACATTCATCTCCTTTATAATGGGAATGTTTTAAAGTCTTAGGAGAAATAAATAGTAAAAATAACAAACGAAAAATTAATTTCAAGCTACCCTTGCTCCTCAAGTGCTTTAATCTCACTCTTGAGGCTTGGCATTTGCGCAGTCCACTGGCCCGAAGGCCCTGCCCTATTACAGTTGTGATTTTACATTCCTAGAACACACCAACATGGTATTCACTAAGCACCATTTATTTTTTCACTCTCTTTGGTCTCCTATCATCATCTTTTAATTCAGAATCGATGCTCGTGAGTTTTAAAATATTTCTCCATTAATGTAAGAGATAATGTTTTTTAAAAAATTGATAGGAATAGTACAGTTCTCAGAATCATAAATTTTATTACATTATGTGTGAATGTACATGTGTGTGTGTGTGTGTGTGTGTGTGTGTGTGTGTGTGTGAGTATGTGTGCATGGGTGTGTGTGGGGGGGGTGGGTGGGTGCATGTGTTGTGTGTGCATGCCAGTGGATGCTGGCAAACATGCCACAGCACTCACTCTTAAGAACTAGAGGGCAACAAGTAGGGGTTCTGTCCTTCCTTCCACCATGAAGATGTCAGGGATTGAATGCAAGCCTTCAGTCTTGATCTCAGGTACCTCAACCTGACTTGAAACCTCATTGGTCCAATTTGGAGAGTTTAAATAAAGTAAAATAAGGAATAATAAAAAAGGTTTATTAGAAAAGAAAAATTCAGACAGAGATTAGAGGTTGAGTATAGGATAGTGTAATTAGGAGAAAGGAAAAGTTATTTCTTAGCTTCCTTCTTGTCTTCATGTGGATATAGTTCTCCGTCTCTGTCTCTCTCTGTGTCACTCTGTTTCTGTCTCTGTCTCTGTGTGTGTCTGCCTCTCTCTCTTCTCTCTCTCTCCCTCTTTCTCTCATTCTGTGTGTATGTGTATGAGAGAGAGGAGGAGAGAGAAAGAGAGAGAGAGAGAGAGAGAGAGAGAGAACCATTGGATAACTACTTGACACAGCAATCATATGCATTGTACTATATAGATCTCCTCCATAAGGTTCAGTCTCTTATGTTTTTCTAATTTCTTCCATAACTACTGTCATTTTATAAGTTAGAGAAACAAATAAAATCAAATTTAATTCAGTTTTTAGGAGAACTGAAGTGTAATGGAAGCTAATAAATCTAAGGCACTTTGTAGAATTAAGCTTAATGAAAACATTGTTGATAATTTTAAATACAATTTCTATTGACCTTTCTTAGTGTAAAGTATAATTCAAATTTGATTAAAAAGCAGCATCAGGGCCATATTCGCTGCCTGCCAGGGCAGAAAAGCATCACTAGCAGGTCAGTTGTGGGGCCTGTGTCCTGCGCAGAGAGCAGCTCATGGAGAAACTCCCTGTGGCCATTTTTGCGGCCCACTGGGGCAGAAAAGCTTCACTAGATACTGTATTATCCCCAGCTTAAGATCTCTGGGGGTGCAAATTACCAGGGATCTGCCTGTGCCCAGGACCTGAGCATGTAGGTAGTTCATCTACCAGCCTGCCTGTCGTGGGTCCTGTGTCCTGCTTGGAGAGCAGCAGAGGGAGAGACTCCCCACGGCCATATTTGCTGCCTGCTGGAGCAGAAAAGCATCTCTAGCAGGTCAGTCTTGGGGTCTGTGTCCTGCACTGAGAGCAGCAGAGGGAGAAACTCCCAGTGGCAACCTTCCCGGCCTGCCTGGGCAGAAAAGCATCACTAGGTACTGTATTATCCTGAGCTTAAGATCTCTGGGGTGCAAACCGCCAGGGGTATGCCTGTGCCCAGGACCTGAGAACATTGGCAGTTCATCTGCCAGCTGGTCGTGGGGCCTGTGTCCTACATGAGAATCAACAGAGGGAGTGACACACCTTCCTCCCCCCCATCTTTGCTCCATGACAGAGCAGTCCTGGAACACCTGGTTCACCTTGACAACCCAAGTATAACATTGCTTGAGGCAAGACTGAGCAGGGCTCCAAAGGCACAAAAGAGGAAGACAGCATATCACCAATCTGTGCCAGAGGAAACCCAGTCATCCAGTGTCTCGGAAATAAACTTAAAGGTCCACAGTAGGTTGAAGCACCAGCCAGTGACAATAAGACCAGCTAAGACCAGTAAGAGCTAGATGGCTAAAGGCAAACGTAGGAATGTGACTAGCAGAAACGAAGGCATTATGGCAGCATCTGAACCTAATTCTCCAACCACAGCAAGTCCTGGATACACCAATACACAAGAAAAACAACAGTTGGATTTAAAATCACTGGTAAGGATGCTGTTAGAGGAAAACATGAAGGACATATATAAATTTCTTAAAGAAATTCAGGAGAAAAATGATCAAAAGCTTGAAGCCCTTACAAGGGAAACACAAAAATCTCTTAAAGAAATTCAGGACAATATGGGTCAGAATAAGGAGGAAATGCAAAAATCACTTAAAGAAATACAGGAGAACTTTAATCAGCAGGCAGAAGTCATGAAACAGGAAACACAAAAATCTCTCAAAGAATTGCAGGAAAACACAAACAAGCAAGTGAAGGAACTGAGCAAAAACTTCCAGGATCTAAAAACAGAAGTAGAAAAAACTAAGAAAGCACAAAGGGAGACAACTTTGGAGATAGAAAACCTTGGGAAGAAATAAGGGGCCATAGATGCAAATATCAACAACAGAATACAAGAGATAGAGGAAAGAATCTCAGATGCCGAAGATACCATAGAAACCATGGACTCAGCAGTCAAAGAAAATGCAAAATGCAAAAAGCTTGCAAGCCAAAACATCCAGGATATTCAGGACACAATGAGAAAGCCAAACCTACTGGTTATAGGCATTGATGAGAGTAAAGATTTACAACTTAAAGGGCCAGCAAATATCTTCAACAAAATTATGGAAGGAAACTTTCCTAACCTAAGGAGAGATATGCCCATGAATATATAAGAAGCATACAGAACTCCAATACCTCCCATCATATAATAATCAAAACCCCAAATGTACAAAACAAAGAAAGAATACTTAGGACAGTAAGAGAAAAAGGGCAAGTAACATATAAAGGAAGACCTATCAGAATTACATCAGACTTCTCACCAGAGACCATGAAAGCTAGAAGATCCTGGGCAGAGCTCATGCAGACTCTAAGAGAACACAAATGCCAGCCAAGACTACTATACCCAGTGAAACTCTCAATCAATATAGATGGAGAAACCAAGATATTCCATGACAAAAACAAATTTACACAATATCTTTCCACAAATCTAGCCCTTCAAAGGGTAATAGGGAGAAAACACCATTATAATGAGGGCAACTATACCCTGGAAAAAGCAGGATATTACACTTCTTTCATCAAACACAAAAGAAGATAACCACACAAGTATAAAATTAACATCAAAAATGATAGGAATCAATAACCACTACTTCTTAATATCTCTTAACATCAATGATCTCAATTCCCCAATAAAAAGACATAGACTAACAGACTGGTTACATAAACAGGACCCTACATTTTGCTGCATACAGGAAACACACCTCAGTGTCAAAGACAAACACTACCTTAGAGTAAAGGGCTGGAAGACAATTCTACAAGCAAATGGTCTCAGGAAACAAGCCGGAGTAGACATTCTAATATCAGATAAAATTGACTTTTAACATAATATCGTAAAAAGAGATATGGAAGGACACTTTTTGCTGTTCAAAGGAAAAATCCAACAAGAACTCTCAATCCTGAAAATCTATGCTCCAAATACAAGGGTGCCCTCATTCATAAAAGAAAATTTACTAAAGCTCAAAGCACACATTGCACCTAACACAATAATTGTGGGTGACTTCAACACTCCACTCTCATCAACGGACCGATCAGGAAAACAGAAACTAAATAGGGAGACAGTGAAACTAATTGAAGCTTTGGACCAATTGGATTTAGCATATATATATTACTTTTCATCCCAAAGCAAAAGAATATACCTTTTTCTCAGCACTGCATGGTACCTTCTCCAAAATCGATCATATAGTTGGTCACAAAACAGACCTCAATAAATATAAGATTGAAATAATCCCATGGCTCCTATCAGATCACTATGGAGTAAAAGTGGTCTTTAATAACAATAAAAAAAAACCAGAAAGGCCACATACACATGGAAACAGACCAATACTCAATGATACCTTGGTTAAGGAAGAAATAAAGAAAGAAATCAAAGATTTTTTAGAATTTAACAAAAATGAAGGGACAGCATACCCAAATCTATGGGACACAATGAAAGCAGTGCTAAGAGGAAAATTCATAGCTTTGAGTGCCTCCAAAAAGAAATTGGAGACAGCATACACTACAAGATTAATGGAACAACTGAAACCCTGGAACAAACAGAATCTAATTCACCCAGGAGGAGGAGAAGACAGGAAATCATCAAATGCAGGGCTGAAATCAATCAAGTAGAAACTAAGAGAACCAAACAAAGAATCAACAAATCCAGGAGCTGCTTCTTTGGAAAAATCAGCAAGATAGATAAACCCTTAGCCAGACTAACCAAAGGGCACAGACAAAGTATCCAAATTAACAAATTTAGAAATGAAAAGGTAGATATTACAACAGAAACTGAGGAAATTCAAAAAATCATCAGATCCTACCAATAAAGCCTGTACTCAACACAACTGGAGAATCTGGAGGAAATGGACAATTTCTTAGACAGATACCAAATACCAAAATTGAATCAGGATAAAATAGATCATCTAAACAGACCGATAACCCCTAAAGAAATAGAAGGGGCCATAGATAGCCTTCTGACCAAAAAAAAGCAGAGGACCAGATGGTTTTAGTGCAGAATTCTATCAGAACTTCAAAGAAGAATTAACACCAGTACTCTTTAAACTATTCCACCAAATAGAAACAGAAGGAACACTACCCAACTCCTTCTACAAAGCCACAGTTACACTGATACCAAAACCACACAAAGATCCAACTAAGAAAGAGAATTTCAGGCTAATTTTTTTTTATGAATATTGATGCAAAAATACTCAATAAAATTCTTGCCCACCGAATCCAAGAACACATCAAAACGATCATCCACCATGATCAAGTAGGCTTCATCCCAGGGATGCAGGGATGGTTCAATATATGGAAATCCATCAATGATATCTACTACATAAACAAACTCAAAGAAAAAACCACATGATCATTTCATTAGATGCTGAAAAAGCATTTGACAAAATTCAACATCCTTTCATACTAAAAGTCTTGGAAAGAACAGGAATTCAAGGCCCATACCTACACATACTAAAAGCAATATACAGCAAACAAGTAGCAACATCAAACTAAATGGAGAGAAACTAGAAGCCCACTAAATTCAGGGACTAGACAAGGCTGCCCCTCTCTACATATCTTTTCAATATAGTTCTTGACGTCCTAGCTAGAGCAATTATACAACAAAAGGAGGTCAAAGGGATACAAATCAGAAAGGAAGAAGTCAAACTATCACTATTTGCAGATGATATGATAGTATACTTCAGTGACCTAAAAAACTCTACTAGAGAACTCCTACAGCTGATAAACAACTTCAGCAAAGGGGCTGGCTACAAATCAACTCAAGCAAATCAGTAGCCTTTATATACTGAAAGGATAAGCAGACTGAGAAAGAAATTAGGGAAATGACACCCTTCACAATAGCCACAAACAGCATAAAGTATCTTGGTGTGACTCTAACCAAGCATGTGAAAGACCTATATGACAAAAACTTCAGATCTCTAAAGAAGGATCGAAGAAGATCTCAGAAAATGGAAAAATCTTCCATGCTCATGGATTGGCAGGATTAATAGAGTTAAAATGGCCATCTTGCCAAAGGCAATCTACAGATTCAGTGCAATCCCCATTAAAATCCCAACTCAGTTCTTCATAGAGCTCAAAGAGCAATTCTCAAATTCATCTGGAATAACAAAAACCCAGGATAGCTAAAACTATTCTCAACAGTAAAAGAAATTCTGGGGGATTCAGTATCCCAGACCTCAAACTTTACTACAGAGCAATAGTGATATTAAACTGCATTGATTTGTGCAATGTCAGGCAAGCGGATCAATAGAATAGGATTGAAACCCAGAAGTGAACCCACACACCTATGGTCACTTGATCTTCGACAAAGGATCTGAAAGCATCCAGTGGAAAAAAAGATAACCTTTTCAATAAATGGTACTGGTTCAATTGGAGGTCAGCATGCAGAAGAATGCGAATTGATCCATTCTTATCTCCTTCTACTACGCTCAACTCCAAATGGATCAAGGACCTCCATATAAATCCTGTCACACTGAAACTAATAGAAAAGAAACTGTGGAAGACCCTTGAGGACATGGGCACAGGGGAAAAGTTCCTGAATAGAACACCAATAGCCTATGCTCTAAGATCAAGAATATACAAATGGGACCTCATAAAACTACAAAGTTTGTGTAAGGCAAAGGACACTGTCAAAAGGACAAAACATCAACCAAAATATTGGGAAAGGATCTTCACCAATCCTAAATCTGACAGAGGGCTAATATCTAATATATACAAAGAACTCAAGAAGGTAGAACCAAGAAAACCAAATAATCCCATTAAAAATGGGGGTACCGAGCTAAACAAAGAATTTTCACATGAATAATTTCAGAGGGCTGAGAAGCACCTAAAGAAATGTTCAACATCATTAATCATTTGGGAAATGCAAATCAAAACAACCCTGAGATTTCACCTCACACCAGTTAGAATGGCTAAGCTCAAAAACTCAGCAGACAGCAGGTATTGGCGAGGATGTGGAGAAAGAGGAACACTCCTCCACTGCTAGTGGGATTGCAAGATGGTGCAACCACTTTGGAAATCAGTCTGGCGGTTCCTCAGAAATCTGGGCATGACACTTCTGGAAGACCCTGCTATATCACTCCTGGGCATATACCCAGACGATTCCCCGGCATGCAGTAAGGACACATGTTCCACTGTGTTCATAGCAGCCCTATTTGTCATAGCCAGAAGCTGGAAAGAATCCAGGTGTTCCTCAATTGAGGAATGGATAAAAAAAATGTGGTATATTTACACAATGGAGTACTATTCAGCCATTAGAAACAATGAATTCATAAAATTCTTAAACAAATGGATGGAGCTGGAGAACATCATACTAAGTGAGGTAACCCAGTCTCAAAATATCAATCATGGTATGCACTCACTGATAAGTGGATATTAGCCTCGAAACTTTGAATACCCAAGACATAATCCACATATTAAATGATGTCTAAGAAGAACAGAGGAGTGGCCCCTGGTTCTGGAAAGACACAGTGCAGCAGTATAGGGAATACTAGAACAGGGAAGTAGGAAGGAGTAGATGGGGGAACAGGGAGAGGGAAGAGAGCTTATAGGACTTTTGGGGAGAGCAGAGCCAGAAGAGGGAAAATCATTTGAAAAGTAAATAAAGAATATACTGAATTAAAAAATATATATACAAAAAAAAAGCAGCATCACCATTCTTCTCTTGGAGCATCTTGAGTTTACATAGGAAATGAAAAAAATTAAAGTAATCAGATCCTGCATACTAAAATAAGAAGCAATTATTCTAATAGGAACTGACAATAAACTTAGAATAAATTAGATAATTTTATATATATATAATTATCTATATATGTAGATAATCTATGTATTATATATATATATATTTGATCAATTTTTCCTTGTTTGCAGCTTATATTCTCTCTGCAGATATGATTCTAAGTGGATTGAACCAAGACTTTTACTACAATATGCACAGTAAATGTCATTTCTGTTGCAAATAAAACATAAAAATTCACTAATGTGGGAAGAAACTAAAGGAGCCCATTCAAGTCTAATAGGGGGAAGTCAAAATATAGTACACTACTCGTCAGCATGAATTTTTATCTTTTATTCCATGTGCTAACAGCTCTCTCTCTCTCTCTCTCTCTCTCTCTCTCTCTCTCTCTCTCTCTCTCTCTCTCTCTCTCTCCTACCTACCTATTTGGAAATGTTCACTGGATTATTTCCATCCATGGTTCCACTACACACTACTATATTACAGACATCTCTTTTAACCATCTAGTTTCCTTCCCTCCACCCACCCATATTCGTCCTAGACTCCAGTAATTAGTGTTGTCTGTGAGATTAATATGCTACCTGTCATGGTGAAGTGACATTATGTGATGTTTAAATCAACACAACATCTACCAGTTCCCTGATTTAGACCACAATTGACAGACTTAGTGCACTTCTATGGCTGAACAGGCACTTAATAGTTTTGATAATTTAAACTTGCAAACTAAAATTTCAACTTCTGAAATCAGTTGTTCTCATTGTGAAAGGGAAAAAGCAGCTGGAATGTGGATATGTGAGTGAGTGAATTGTGTCAAATAATGACAGAGAAAGCAAATAGGTGATATTTAGTTTCAATCAAGTAGATATTATAAGGTGACTTTCATTGTTTAAAGCGTAATGTTTCCACATATAAAAATATATTTGTTAAGGGTGTAGACTCTGCACTCAACAATAAAATGAACTATTAAATGAGACAATATGCCCTAATTGCCCTAGTCATAAATCAAATTTATATGTACACAATTAATCTATCAACACTCCATTTGCAATGATATTTTGTGCTCTAAACATTGCATATAGTAAATCTTTTTCCATAAACTTTATTTTTAATTTTATTCATACTTATTGACTCCTTACCCTCTTTCATGCATTTTGTCAATATCTTGAGCTTCTATCAAAAGCTTTGAGTAGGTATACAAAACTCACTTTTAGGGTTAAAATCAAACATCAATCAGACAGGTCTTACAAAAATCTACTTCCATATCAATATCATTTGCAGTGTATTTATACATATGTATATGTTGCCTTTCCTATTAAGTTTTCCCAAATCCAGAAAAGCAAATATATATATATATAAAATCTCCCCATTCTAGGAAACATATATATATATATATATATATATCCTAGAATGGGGAGATTCTGCTAATAAAGTCAAAAGAGTAAAGATATCTATGATTAGAATTAGGTGATCTGGTTAGAGGCCAAATTGTCTCAGAAGTAAATTATTTATGTAAACAAGCAGTGGATTCATGCTCAATGAAAGAAAGTATGTTCATTCTTATTTTAGTGTATTTATATGTATTGATCACAAATTA
Source organism: Apodemus sylvaticus (assembly GCF_947179515.1). Taxonomy (NCBI): domain Eukaryota; kingdom Metazoa; phylum Chordata; class Mammalia; order Rodentia; family Muridae; genus Apodemus; species Apodemus sylvaticus. Next base: position 55,949,380 of record NC_067489.1, read on the forward strand.
ACATATTTTGTCATTAATATTATAATTTGATCATATTTTTAACAAATGAGGCTACTTCTATTTTTTTGGTAATGTGCTCTTAAAGTTGTGCTGTAAATACTTACAAATATGAAATCTTGCATATTAAAAATTTTAGAAAATTTGTTATTAAATCTTTTATGAAGCTTAAAATGAATATTTTTGTGTCCTCAGAGTCATTTCACTTCTTTTTTTCTTTATCAATTAACAAAAATATTTTTTCCACTGGAACCAATGACCTATTTACTCTAAGATTCTTGGATACTTTAGTGTGAGGCATGATTTCCATCTCAGGATATGAGCTTTAGACCTAATAAGAATGTGATTGTTTACCCTCCTAACTTCTGTGACAATTGTACCAATGCGTCTTGAAGACAAGTTATTGTAGTGATTAGCAGGTTTTATAGCTAGCTGCTTGTTATTGGTGAATTCTTTTTTCTTTGGTAGCATGTAAAGTACTTTACAGCACCATGACTTCTATTAAGTAGGAATATGGCTTCTAGTTCAGCACCAGCTCATATTATCCATGTTTGTTAGCATAAATAACTCATACCTCTACCAGTTGAGACTTACAATCAGGTTATGTAGTGTATTCAATAGCCCTGGCCACAGCATGGAGCCAGCTCTTTTTTTGGGATTCATTGTGGTGCCTATACTTGTAGCTAGGATTTGAAAAAGTAAAGGAAACGGAAAATGCCATCGAAATATATTATATGAAAATAATTTAAATAACCACAAAGTAAAAGAACTAAATATTCTATAGTACAATAGATGGAGTTTGTTTTGTTAGGAAAGCATGAGTTTGTTTGTACTTGGCATGCATGATCATCATTTTCTCACATGTTGTTACATTTTTTGTTTTGTTGTATTTTGCTTATGCAAACAACTAGTTTCTTGAGCTTAGAAGATGTACTCTACAAAAAAAAACCCAAAACAAACAAAAGAAAACAAAAACATATCGATGATCATGTAGAGACAATATAGCCATGTATATGTAAATATTGGCTAACATAATCTTTTAATTCTTGGATTATCACTTTGAAAGTCCTTAAAGTAACAGTACTCCTGTTGTGATGAGTTCACCTAACAACTCTTTCTTTGGAGAAAGGATTGATTATTTCACTAGTAAAACAAATTCATATATACATGTCTACATGGATACATACATACGTGTGTACATATATATTAAGAAATTATACTGTAAGCCTCCGACTTTCGGGGAGTGGTGGGCTAGAAAAGGGGAAATCATTTGAAATGTAAATAAAAAAATGATATCGAATAAAAAAAAGAAATTATATTGTAAGTTTCTTCTAGAATGACTCATGCTATAATACTCATATTTTGTATTGACTCATTGTTCAAGAGAAACATCATATGTGCCTATTTTCTATCAGAAAATAACTTCCTATGTACAATCCTGTAGTGACTGCAGTAGTTGACTAAGTTGCTAAAGGATTCTAGTAGTTATTTGCTGGTGGCTTGTTGACTTCAGTTAGTAGAAGAGAACATGTCAATGATTTAATTCAAACATACAAGCAGATGTTTCATGATGACCAATGTCTTTTGTTTGTTTGTTCCTGTGTGAAAGATACATTTTACGGCTCTTGCTGATACATCGATGTCAAGAGGACTGATTCAGTCTAAACCTAATCATCCTGAACATTGGTTATAAGAAATGTTTATCTTATCCTCAATTAATTTATTTACTCCAAATCTACATAACTTCTTGAGAAAACATTTTTGCTGAGCAAACATAATGATTCAAAAATTAAAACAAATATTTTTAAATGAAATTGTAGGACTGGACTCCACCTCTGCAGTCACCTGTCTATAGCCAGGCTTTCCGGGACCCTTGGTTACCAGTTGCCAGGTAACCCAATTAACTATAAAAGGAGACTTCTTGCCTCTCCTCGCTTTCTCATCCTGCTCCCTCCCCCCCTCTCTCTCCTCCTCCTCCTCCTTCTCCTCCTCCTCCTCTTCCTCCTCCTCCTCCTTCTCCTCCTCTCTCTCTTTCTCCCCTTTCTACGCAGTCATGGCTTTACCTCATCTCTCTATCTTCTCTTTTTTTTCCTTTCCTATTTCCTTTTCTCTTTGTACTCTTTTAATAATAAAACATAAAAACTATAAACTGTCTCTTTTATTAAACGCACCGTGTAAAAGCATGGAGGGGCCCTCAGCGTTTTCAGCTGCCATGAGAAGTATCCAAGCATCTCAGCCAGGCAGCCGAGCAGCGGCTCTTAACAGGTATTAGTGGCCATGCAAACAGTCTCGCCCTGTGGACAAAGTCCTCCCCACTAACCAGGCAGCCTCCTGGCATGCAGTCCGTCAGGTGCCGGCTCTCTACATGGTGAGGCACTT